>NC_065590.1:64426809-64734488 GCF_024542745.1 Macaca thibetana thibetana | reverse complement strand
GAGCCTGGCATCTCACTGTCCGAACGCAATGATCTAGTGAGCTTCACTTCTTTGATACTTTTGAGAGACCTG
Organism: Macaca thibetana thibetana; assembly: GCF_024542745.1. NCBI lineage: Eukaryota > Metazoa > Chordata > Mammalia > Primates > Cercopithecidae > Macaca > Macaca thibetana. Next base: position 64,734,416 of record NC_065590.1, on the reverse strand, counting down.
GGGGTCCTTTCCTGAGGAAAGAACTCAGATAAAACAATGTGAGTTTCAAGCTTTAAGACCAGAAGGGTCAGTTTCTATGTTTATCAAAACAAAACAAAACTGTCTGTGGGACTATTGGGTTGATTTCACAGCTGTATCAGTTAGGATGGGGTTCAGCCATGTTGATGCAGTTTAAGTCAGTCAGTCTAGCACAAAGTTTACAAACCCAGATTGTTATCATATTAAGCCCAAATTAATTGACTTTGAGCAAAATAGCTAATCTCTCTGTGCCTCATTCTTTATCTGTAAAATAGGGATAATAATAGTACCTACTTCATAGAGTTGGTAGTAAGAGAATTAAATTAGTACATAACCCAAGCACTTAAAACAGTACTTGACATGTAGTAAGTGATTATTAGGATAAAACAGGAAAAAAAAAAACAAAGAATTTTGTCTCTTAGAAAAAAAAAAGGCCGGGCACAGTGGCTCAGGCCTGTAATCCCAGAACTTTGAAAGGTCGAGGTGGGCAGATCACTTGAGGTGAGGAGTTTGAGACCAACCTGGCCAACATGGTGAAACCCTGTCTCCGCTAAAAATATAAAAATTAGCTGGGCATGGTGGTGGGCACCTGTAATCCCAGCTATTCTGGAGACTGAGGCAGGAGAATCACTTGAACCTGGGAGGCGGAGGTTACAGTAAGCTGAAATTGCACCACTGTACTCCAGCCTCGGCAATAGAGTGAGACTCTGTCTCAAAAACAAACAAACAAAAAAACAAACAAACAGTCCAAAGGTAAGAAGTTCAGAGCTGGTACAGCAGCTTCATAGTACTGTTAGACTTAGACTCCTATCTTTCTGTTGCTTCTTCAAGATTACCTCATAACACAAGATAAGTGCTGGAGCTCCAGTCATTGCATCCAAATTGCAGTCTAGAAGGAAGAAAGGCAGATGGGCCAAAAGAGGTTATCTTGACTGAATAAACTCCCCCCCTCTTTTTTTTTTCCGAGACAGAGCTTGGTCTGTCGCCCAGGCTGGAGTGCAATGGTGCAATCTCGGCTCACTGCAACCTCCACCTCCCAGGTTCAAGTGATTCTCCTGCCTCAGCCTCCTGAGTAGCTGAGATTACAGGTGCCTGACACCACACCCAACTAATTTTTGTGTTTTTAGTAGAGATGGGATTTCATTATGTTGGCCAGACTGGTCTCGAACTCCTGACCTCAGGTGATCCACTTGTCTCAGCCTCCCAAAGTGCTGGGATTACAGGCGTGAGCCACTGTGCCAGGCCGTAAACTCCCTTTAATTAGTCTTCCTGGGATTCTGACATAACACTTCTGCTTACATTTATTGCCCAGAACTTGATCACACTTCTTAAATTTTATTGAACAGAACGGGGTCACATGACCATGACATGCTGCAAGGGGAGCTGGGAACCTCTTTATTCCAAGTGAAAAGGGACTCAGCTAAAACTGCTAAAAAGGCAGAGAAGAGTAGACATAGGGAGACACAGTCTGCCATGACACCACAGCACAGCAAACAGCCTAAGGGTGGATATCAGGCTTCTCTTTTCCAAAGCTCCTCAGGCATTCCCTCCCACAGGGCAGTTTTCATCAGCTACCATTCTCTCCTTCTGCTCTAACTTACCTACATCACTCAGCTCAGGCCTTCTCTAGACCCTTGTCACACCTACACCCTTCTCAAATCTTCCTCTTTTTTTCTGAGAAAGGAAAATAAATCTCGGGGTCCCCAAATCACTAAACTAAAGGGAAAAGTCAAGCTGGGAACTGCTCAGGACAAACTTGCTTCCCATTCTATTCAAAGTCAGCCCACTGCCCACTGAGATAAATGTATATCTGACTGCCTCCTTCGGAGAGGCTAACTCTTATCTACCTATGACCTGGAAGCCCCTCCCTGTTTGAGTTGTCCCGCCTTTCCAAACCGAACCAGTGTTCATCCTACATGTGATGAATGATGTCTCAGGTCTCCCTAAAATGTATAAAACCAAGCTGTACTGTGACCACCTTTGGCACATATCGTCAGGACCTCCTGTTACGGGCACATGTCCTCAACCTTGGCAAGATAAACTTCTAAATTAACTGAGACCTATCTCAGATATCTGGGGTTCACACTTTCTAGTCTCGGAACACTTCAGAAACTCCAAATTCTCCTTGGTGTAGTACTGAGCAATTCAGCTTCCTCTTGACACTGCCCTGATCTGTATCTGAATGCCAAGGGGTCCTGCGATGGCTGGGACAAATCTTTCTCAACCAAAATGCTTGTCAGAGCAACCAAAGCATTTTTCTGAATCAAAAAATAGCTGAAGATGGTGGATTGAATACAGGTATTTACTCCTGCCCCCTCTCCAACTCCTCTGAAGCACTGGTTATAGATTTATAAAGGATACAAGCCCATAGGGACAAAGAACGAACTGGACAGGAGACAATAGCAATGTTCCGGAAACTGGAAAGCACATGGAGAAGGGGTCCATGATTTAGGCAGTTCCAAGAAAGATGAATGATAAGCCAGCAGGTGGAAAAACAAAACAAAACAAAACACAGCACAGCACTCCCTTTTACAGCACACTCACAAAGGCAGGATTGGGTAGTAGCAGTGAACAGGGAGCCAGAAGCAGGAAGATTGGTGGAAAGATAGTTTAAGAAGGAGCTGGAGCCAGGCACAGTGGCTTACGCCTATAATCCCAGCACGTTGGGACTACAGACACGCAGCAGGAGCTGGGACTACAGGTGTGCAGTTTTACTGTATTGTTTACTTTGCTAGATGTAATAATGATGTCTGTGTTGGACAATGTCCTTATTTATTGGATTGTATGCATAAGTACTGAAGCTCCTTGACTTAAAACAGGATTACATTTCAGTAAATCCATCATAAATTGAAAACATTGTAAATTGAAAATACATTTAAGCCAGCCATGTTAGCTCACGCCTGTAACCCCAACACTTGGGAGACTGAGGTGGGAGGATTGTTTGAGGCCAGGAGTTCAAGATCAGCCTGAGCAACATAGCAAGGCCCCATCTTTATAAAAAATTTTAAAATTAGCCAGGTGTGGTGGCACACACTTGTAGTCCCAGCTACTTGGGAAGCTGAGGTGGAACACTTGAGCCCAGGAGGTTGAGGCTGAATTGAGCTGTGATCAAGCCACTGCACTCCAGCCTGGGCAATATGTTGAGGAAGACCTTGTCTCAAAAAAAAAAAAAAAAAGAATATGCACTTAATACCCCTAACTCACAGAATGTCACAGCTTAGCATAGCCTACTTTAAACATGCTCAGAACACTTGAATTAGCCAACAGTTGGGCAAAACCATCTAATACAAAGCCTATTTTATAATAAAGTATTGAATGTCTCATGTAATTTATCAAATACCATACTGAAAGTAAAAAATTGAATAGTCATATGGGTACTCCAAGTATAGTTTCTACTGCATGTATATCAGTTTTGCATCATTGCAAATTCAAAAAAATCATTAAGTTGAACCATGTAAGCCAGGGACCATCTGTATTTATATGTAAAGCATCTAATGTCCATAAATTTCTTTAAAATTTTGTCTATTTTTCTAAAAATCTCAGGAAAAATAGATGAATCAGTGATAAAATGTTAAGAATTTTTTAATCTAAGTGAGGGGAAGTATTGGGATTTCATTGTCCTATTTCTTCTCTTTTCTAGTTTTTCCTTTTCATAATAAAAAGTCCAACCAACCAAAACCAGTCAGGGAATGACAAAATAAACTGTGATGTAACTTCTCCAAATTCCACCAGAAGAAGAGGAGGCAAGAAGAGGGCAGTTTGGTGGTTCCTGCAGTCGTTTCTACCTGCGTCCACAAGGGCCAGTGAGAGCCGGGGAGAACCAGTTCAAGACCCCTGGGAAAGTCAAGATTCTAATCCTGGAAAGTTCATACCCAAACTTCAAGTTTAGGGCAGGACAGACTGAAGTTGGGGGTCACAGAGCATGGTTCAGAGCTTGGCAGTGGGAATTCAAAGCCAAGGATGGAGTTTCAGGAAATTGCTTTGAAAACTGATGGGTGTGTAGGCGAGGTCAGGCACATGCTGTAACCACTAAAAATTATGTTCACACAAGTCACTCAGTGGGGCATGATTTGTTATAGTAAAAAATTTAAAAGAATGTTGTTTAGGGAACTAGTTGAATAAACTAAAATACAGCCACACAATGGAGTACTAGGTGACCATAAAAAGCAATGAGAGGTTGGGCACGGTGGCTCAACACCTGTAATCTCAGCACTTTGGGAGGCCAAAGTGGGTGGATCACCTGAGGTCAGCAGTTTGAGACCAGCTTGGTCAACATGGCGAAACCCTGTCTCTACTAAAAATACAAAAATTAGCCAGGCATGGTGGCAGGTGCCTGCAATTCCAGCTACTCAGGGGGCTGAGGCAGGAAAATAGCTTAAACCCAGGAGGTGGAGGTTGCAGTGAGCCAAGATCACACCATTGCACTCTAGCCTGGGCAATAACAGCAAAACTCTGTCTCCAAAAAAAAGAAGAAAAAAAAAAAGCAATGAAAAAAAAACTCTAATCCCTGAAATGGGATGGTTTCTAGGATATACTGGCAGAAAAAAGGAAGGTATAGTATATGTTACTTTTCATGTGGGAAGGAAGGGGAAATATATGTAAGTACCTGGAAGACAAACCATAGACAAATAAGCACGATTACTTACAGGAGGAGAAAGAGACTGAGAGAGGAAAGAGATTGAAACTTACCTACACATATGTCTATTATATATTATAGTTTCAACTTTGGAATTATGGTTTACATATTAGAAAATTAAATGAAAAGAAAAAACAGGCTTATAAGGACTGAAATAATGTAAGAAAGTATTGTGATGGTAGGTATAAAGGTGACACACAACATCTTATGTTGAAGCCTTTGCATGGAATAATGACTGGGAAGATGTACATTACAATGCTCTGTGGTTGCTTTGAAGAATGGGACTGGGTTTTCCTCTTCTTTCTACTTGCTTATATTTTCAAAATTATCTTTCATGAGTCTGAGTTCACTTAATAATGGTGAAAAATAAGAATGTGTTTTTAAGAAGACATGGTTGTGTTATGCATGAGAAAATCTTGCATTTGTACGGCCCTTTTAGAGTCTGTTCACTCTTATATGTAACCAGCCACTTAATTCTCACAATTCTAACAGGCAGACATTGTCTTTAAAATCAAGAAGAAAGAGGCCGGGCGCAGTGGCTCACACTTGCAATCCCAGCACTTTGGGAGGCCGAGGCGGGCGGATCACGAGGACAAGAGATCAACACCATCCTGGCTAACATGGTGAAACCCCTTCTCTACTAAAAATACAAAAAAAAATTAGCCGGGCGTGGTGGCGGGCGCCTGCAGTCCCAGCTACTCAGGAGGCTGAGGCAGGAGAATGGCGTGAACCCGGGAGGCAGAGCTTGCAGTGAGCCGAGATTGCGCCACTGCACTCCAGCCTGGGCAATAGAGCGAGACTCTGCCTCAAAAAAAAAAAAAAAAAAAAATCAAGAAGAAAGAATAATACTCGAGAATTGGACTCTGAGATCCGTGCTTTTTGCCATGGTTGCTTCCATCATTTTGGTGACCTTTGTTTTGCTCAACTTCGGAGCATCCAGTCTCTTCCTCTGGCCAGAGGTAAGATGACAGTGTCCCAGGAAGAGCCCTGAGAATCCCATGAAAAATCTAAGCAGGTGAGTTTTGAGACACATGCATTATGGAAGACTCAGAATGGCTTTGATAAGCATTATAACCTTCCAGATTAAATAAACCGTCTTCCAACAGAAACCAATCTTTGAGAAACAAAGAGCACAGAAGTAGCCCAAGAAATGTAGCAGCTGGATCCAAAGGAAACCTCATTACAATTTAAAGCACTGGGCATTTTTGACAAACGAATCTGGTTATTAATTCTGAAATGGCCCAGGAGCAAATACAATCTGCAACAGTAGAAGGTTCATGCCTTTTACTCTGCAAGTGATGGGATCCACAAAATGTCAACAAGCTGTGAACACGCACACAAAGATGGGAGAGGCAAGGGGAAATGTTCTCACATGTCCGAGGGACAGGAGCCGGGCTCATTCTGGGAACTGAGGGATAAGAGGACAGACCTTCACAAAACCTGCTTACAGTAGGGTCCCAGAGCTCCGGGGAGAAATGGAAAAGGAATTTTTGACATGTCAGCACTGTGAACACTACTGATTTGAAGAGAGAGACCAAGAGTGCCTCAACCTCTGGGAGCTCTGCCTGGGCAGGAATTGCCTCACCCTCAGCATCTTTTCAATGTTCATTGCCTTGTAAGGTTCATGTTTTGTGAATTGCCTGTTCATATCCCTGGCCCATTTTTTAATATTGGGTTGCCCTTTTTTTTTTTTTTCTTTTCTTTTCTTTCTTTTTTTTTTTTTTTTTTTTTTTGTGACAGGATCTCACTCTGTCACCCAGGCTGGAGTGCAGTGACCGGATCACAGCTCACTGCAGCCTTGACCTCCTGGGCTCAAGTGATGCTCCCACCTTAGGTTTCCGAGTAACTGGGACCATAGGCATATGTCACCAAACCTGGCTAACTTTTGTGCTTTTTACAGAGACAGGATCTCGGCCTGTTGCCCAGGCTGGTCTTGAACTCCTGGACTCAAGTGATCTGCCCTGCCTCAGCCTCCCAAAGTACTGGGATTATAAGCGTGAGCCACTGCGCCCGGCCTGTCCTTTTCTTATTTGTAGAAGTTCTCTATTGTAGATATTATTCCTCTGTGTAACATGATGTTAAAATAGGGCTCTTTCAGCTTCAATTCTAATCTTCAGTCAGAGCTACTGATATGTTATGTACCAAATACCAAAGTGAGAGTGAGGCTGGCTCTCCCATGCAGCATTTATTTATTTATTTTGCCTTTTGACCAGGAAACACACGCAGAATTTACAAAGGAAATTTCAGAAACACACTAGTTCAGTAATTCTTAGACTCCTCAGTCAGATCAAGAATAATGAAAGGGTAAGAGTGTGGAGCGAGAAGAGACATTTCTGAAGAGATTTTGATGGAAAGAAACGTGTTGCTGCACTAAGAGCAGTTCCCATCCCCTCTCAGCTTAGGTGGACGGGGTTGCTTTCTCCTTTGCCTGAATCCTAGGGAGAATGGGCTTCTGTGACACTACTCAGGAAGTTTGATATGTCTGTCCCTACAGTTGGGGGTCACCATGGACCAGAAACTCAGAGAAACTCAGAGAACCGGCAGGAAAATGAATTGCTTAGGTGGCAGAGACTGCTGATGTACCAGGACATAGGAGGCATCAGTGTGTCTATGGACAACACGTGAGCAGGCTGGGCGCAGTGCCTGTGGTCCCAGCTATTCAGGAGGCCGAGAGGAGAGCATCACTTGAGCCTGGAAGGTCGCGGCTTCAGTGAGCCATGATCACACCACTGCACTCAAGTGTGGGCAACCAAACAGGACCCTGTCTCAAAAAATAAAAATATGGGCAGTGTGGGAGAGGGCTGGCATGGGTGGTCTTAGTCCTGTCCAACAGGTCCACTTGAAGGAGCAAAGAGAACCCAGTAGAAAGAAACTAGAGATTAAGCCCAGTTGGAAGGAAACACAAACAACCACCCACAATAAAACCCATCTGTCAGGGTCAAGGGAACCGCAGGAAGGAGGTCCCTAGGAAGAGAATTTCCTAAGAGATCATGACAATGCCCATGAAACAACAAAACATGCTTTAAACTCTACCAAGCCCAGAATTCAAAGCCAGGTTATGAGAGGACTTTTCTATCCCATTTGCCTTCCCTCTGTTCCTACATCTGGGCCTTGGAAAGATAAAAACTGGGCAGCAGGCTCAAAGTTGGAGGAGTTGAGAGAACCCACAAGAATGAACTAAAGAAAAACACCAAGCACCCCTCCCTGCCACCCACCTGAAGCAGACCTAAGTTGGAGGAGGAAAGAAATTTAGACAGCAAAGGAAGTTCATAGTTTTTATTAAGATCTTGGATGGATAATTCAATTTATAAATTGAGACTAGGCTTATGTCTTAAAGTGACTCTAAGATTTATTATCTAAGAATGAATAGAAAAGTCTTGGACCTGCCAGAGTTTTTATCCAGGAGCAAAAAAAGATTATCCCACTGGAAAAAAATGGTTTTTTTTTTTCCCTATGGTATTTTTGTTACAGCAACCCACTGAAATTTTTAAAGGAAGTTGGAAACAAAAAAAGAGAAGAAGTTGTGTTTTGGTTATTCACCAGTGATGCTTGTCCAAAATACTAAAATTCATCTATTATAAATATTTCACCTCTCCTCTATCTTAGTCTGTCGTCTTTTAACTTATGAATGGTGACTTTTGTCAAAATAAGCTCTATATTTTAATATTAAATGTATTGTTTTCTCCTTTTAAAAATATGTGAGAAAATATCCATACATATATTTATATTTAAAATGTATATGTATATATTATACATTTGTCTATATGTATATATAAATGTATGTGTATATATTATAGATACATACATTTTTCTGTGTGTATACATGTTTATATGTTTTTTATTACATGTTTATATGTATACACACACAGAAAAATATATGTATCTATAATATATACACATGAAAATATATGTATGTATGTGTGTATACACCCATATACATATTTTTAAAAGAAAACAATACATTTAGTATCGAAATATAAAGCTTGTTTTAACAAAAGCCACCATCCATAAATTAAAAGACAACAGACTAAGAGAAAGGAGGTAAAATATTTATAATAGATGAATTATATAGAGACAAAATATATTTATATATACATATATGTATTTTTGGAGACAGGTTCTCTCTCTGTCTCCCAAGCTGGAGTGCAGCGGTGCAATCACAGCTCACTGCAGGCTCAACCTCCTGGGCTCAAGTGATACTCCTACCTCAGCCTTCTCAGTAGCTGGGGCCACAAGTGCACACGACTGCACCTAACTAATATTTTTAAGTTTTTTGTAGTGATAGGGTCTCACTATGTTGCCCAGGCTGATCTTGAACTCCTGGACACAAACAATCCTCCTACCTCCCAGAGTGCTGGGATTACAGACATGAGCCACTGTGCCCAGCCTCCTATTAAAAATATTTTAAAAGAAATACTGTGACACTTGGGAGGCTGAGGCAGGACGATTGCTTGAACCCAGAAGGTGGAGGTTGCAGTGAGCCAAGCTTGTGCCACTGTACTCCAGCCTGGGTGACACAGCGAGATTCCGTCTCAAAAAACAAAAACAAAAAACAAACAAACAAAAAAACAGAGAAATACTGTGATGGTTAATTTTCTGTGTCAACATGGCTGGGCTAAAGGATGCCCAGATAGCTGGTAAAACATTATCTTTGCGGGTGTTTATGGAGGTGTTTATGGAGATACTCATATCTGAATCAGCAGACTGAATAAAGATCATCCTCTCTCATGGGGATGGGCATCATCTAATCTGTTGAGAAACTGAATAGAACACAAAAGCAGAGGAAGGGAAAATTTGCTGTCTCTATGTGAGCTGGACATCTACCTGCCCTTGGACAGCAGAACCCCTCGTTCTCAGACCTTCAGTCCAGACTGAATTATACCACTGGGTTTCTAGGTTCTCCAGTTTGCAAACAGCATATCATGGGGCTTCTTGGACTCCAATATCATACGAGCCAATTCCCTAAATAAGTAAATCAATCCTATTGGTTTGCTTTTCTGGAGAACTCTGAATAATACAAATACTTTCCTTTTAATGGTTTTAAAGTTTTGGGCCAGGTGCAGTGGCTCATGCCTGTAATCCCAGCACTTTGGGAGGCCAAGGTGGGAGGATTGCTTGAGCCCACTAGTTCAAGACCAGCCTGGGCAACACAGTGAGAACCCACCTCTAAAAATAAAAGTTTTAAAGTTTTGTTTTTTTCATGCACAGATGTTTAATTCAGCTGGAATTTGCTTTTTTGTATATGGTATGGGATAGAGATTTATTTTTATCTTTTTATAGAAAATCAATTTTCCTATTGCCATTTATTGAACATCCACCCTTTCCCACTGATCTGACAGAGCACGCCTATCATATAACAAGATCTCCAATATTTGGGCTCTGTTTTGGGGCTCTTTGTTCTGTTCCGCTGATCTATTTGTTTATTCTACATCAATATCTACCATTTAAATTACTCTAGACTTATAATGCCTTGATTTCTGGTACTAATTCTTCCTTTTCAGAATTAGGTTTGAATTGTCACAGCCATTCATCTTCTATATGAATGTAAGAAATGTTTGTCAAAGGGCTACGAAAAATATTTATTGGGAATTTTTGTTAGGATCACATTGAATTTATAGATCAATTTGGGCAGAATCGCCATTTTGAGATTACTGAATCTTTCCTTTCATAAACGTGGTTTATTTGGTTTTTCTTATGTGACTTTAAATGTATTTTTATAGGTTTCTAAATGGGAGTTTGCCTTTTATTTCTACATATCTTATTTGTCTTGTTAATGTGAATGGTCTCTTATTGTTTATGTTCCTTTTTCTTTTTGAGACAGGGTCTCACTCTGTCACCTAGGCTGGAGTGCAGTGGCACGATCATGGCTCACTGCAGCCTCAACCTTCCCAGGCCCAGGTGATCCTCCCACCTCAGCCTTCTGAGTAGCTGGGACTACAGGCACACACCACTACACCTGGCTAATTTTTGTATCTTTTTTCTGGATACAAGATTTCACCATGTTGTCCAGGCTGGTCTCGAACTCCTGGACTCAAGGGTTCCTCCCACCTTGGCCTCCCAAAGTTCTAGGATTACAGGCTATTTCTTTTTTTTTTTTTTTTTTTTTTTTTTTTTTTTGAGACAGTCTCACTCTGTCACCCAGGCTGGAGTGCAGTGGCACAATCTCAGCTCACTGCAACCTCTGCCTCCTGGGTTCAAGTGATTCTCCTGCTTCAGTCTCTCTATGAGACTTTTTTTTTTTTTTTGTATTTTTAGTAGAGACGGGGTTTCACCATGTTGACCAGGCTGGTTTTGAACTCCTGATCTCAAGTGATCGGCCTGCCTCGGCCTCCCAAAGTGCTAGGATTATAGGTGTGAGCCACCATGCCTGGCCTAATTTTTAATTTTTTGTACAGATGAGGTCTCACTATGTTGCCTACGCTGGTCTTGCACTCCTGACCTCAAGTGATCCTCCCATCTAGGCTTCCCAAAGTGCTGGGATTACAGGCATGAGCTACCCTGGCCCCAGCTGCATTTATGTTCTTAAGATTGTACTTTAACTTTCTTTTGTTATACTCTCTTTATCTAGTTTTGATATTAAAATTACACTATCTTCACACAAAATAAGCTGAGTAACTGTTTCTCTTTTTCTTTTCTCTGGAACAATCTGCATGATACAAAGGTTACCTTTTTTTCAGGGAAAACCGGCCCATAAAACAGTCCACGCCTAGTAACCTTTGCATGGGCATTTGGGAGGCAGTTTTGAATACCTAGTCAGTTAATTTTATTAGTCTATTCTGGTTTTCAATGTTAGTTGGGTCCATTTTGGTAATTTATATTTTCTAGGAAATTATCCATTCCCCTAAGTTTTCAAATTTCTTGGCATAGAATTGTTGATAGCATTCTTTTCATCAGTTGTGCCTGATAGAAGGAAGAAGAACTCCTGTTTCAACGAAGGGAACAGGGAGCTTACAAAATTGTTGACAAGGCTAGAGAAGTGAGCTCTAGAAATTACTCCCAGAACAGTCTAGAGCTGTCTAGAAGAGCTGCCAAGTATGGCACCATTAGTAAAGTGGAGCCAGGTGCGATGGCTCTCACCTGTAATCCCAGCACTTTGGGAGGCCGAGGCGGGCAGATTGTGTGAGCTCAAGGGTTTGAGACCAGCCTGGGCAACATGGCAAAACCCCATCTCTACTAAAAATACAAAAATTAGCCAGGTGCAGTGGCACACACCTTAGTCCCAGCTACTTGGGAGGCTGAAGTGGGAGGATCGCTTGAGCCCAGGAAGCGGAGTCTGCAGTGAGCTGAGATTGTGCCACTGCACTCCAGCCTGGGCGACAGAGGAAGACCCCATCTCACCAAAACAAACAAACAAACAAACAACGGAAAGTAGGGAACCAGATGCTGCCATTGGGACAACTGAGTTCAAGTATACATGGCCACGACTGCAATCCAGGGTCACAAAGCCATGGTTAAAAGCACCGCTGACTCTTAACTAGATATGGCACTGCTGATTCCAGCTGCTGTTGAGGCTGCTACAAACAACTCCCCAGACCCTCAAAGCCGGATCCTGGGTGAGTTTGGCAGCAAAAAAAGTCAGTCCAAAGTTTTAGGATTATGGCCATTGCTTCCCTTCTTCCAACCAAATGTCACACAGCTGCAGCTAACTAGCAAAATATGATTCTCATCTAGAAACCTAATTGAAATGCAGTTTTCAGCTTTGTAATCTCTGTAGTTAGGCAAAAACCATCGAAGGAGGTAGAAATAACTATCCAGTGCCAATCAACTATATCTAATACGTCTGGAATCACATTTTATAAATCTCTACCATACATGCAGTTATGTGCACTCTCTTGACCTAATACTGTTTATTTTTGCTTCCTCTCTTTTTCTCACTTTTGGCAGATGTCTATTTTGTCTTTTCAAAAGACTTGCTTTTGGTTTTGTTGATTTCTCCTTTGTGTTTGTTTTCTGTTTCATCAATTTGTGATTTTATCTGTATTCATTGGGTTCAGCTTTTTGTTCATTCTGTAGCCCTTTTTTTTTTTTTTTTTTCTGAGACAGAGTCTCACTCTGACTCCCAGGTTGGAGTGCAGTGGCATGATCTCAGCTCACTGCAGCCTCTGCCTCCCAGTTTCAATCTATTCTCCTGCCTCAGCCCCCTGAGTAGCTGGGATTACAGGTGCCCGCCACCACATCTGGCTAACTTTTTCTTTTCTTTCCTTCTTTTTTTTTTTGAGGCAGAGTCTCAATCTGTCACCCAGGCTGGAGTGCACTGGTGCAATCTCAGCTCACTGCAAGCTCTGCCTCCTGGGTTCACGCCATTCTCCTGCCTCAGCCTCCGGAGTAGCTGGGATTACAAGCACCCACCCCCACACCCAGCTGATTTTTTGTATTTTTAGTAGTGACAGGGTTTCACCATGTTAGCCAGGATGGTCTCGATATCCTGACCTCGTGATCCGCCTGCCTCGGCCTCCCAAAGTGCTGGGATTACAGACGTGAGCCACTGTGCCCAGCCTAATTTTTGTATTTTTTAGTAGAGACAGGGTTTCATCATGTTGGCTACGCTGGTCTTGAACTCCTGACCTCAGGTGATCCACCTGCCTCAGCCTCCCAAAGTGCTATAATTACAGGCGTGAGCCACCATGCCCAGCTCATTCTCTAGCCTTAGGTTGAGCACTAAATGACATGTTTTCAACATTGTTGTTTACTAGTAACGACACTGCTTTATCTGCATCCCACAATGTTTGATAGTTTGTTAGTGTATTTTACAGGGTTTCATTGTCATTCAGTTCCAGATATTTGGTACCTTTCACTGTCCTTTTTTAACGCTTTTTTTTTTTTTTTTTTTGAGACAGAGTTTCACTCTTGTTGCCCAGTCTGGAGTGCAATGAAGTGATCTCGGGTCACTGCAACCTCTGCCTCCTGGGTTCAAACAATTCTCCTGCCTCAGCCTCTGGAGTAGCTGCAATTACAGGCATGTGCCACCACACCTGGCTAATTTTGTATTTTTAGTAGAGATGGAGTTTCTTCATGTTGGTCAGGCTGGTCTCGAACTCCTGACCTCAGGTGATCCACCCGCCTTGGCCTCCTAAAGTGCTGGGATTGCAGGCGTGAGTCACCGCACTAGGCCTAATGCATTAATTATTAAGAAATGAGGCAGCCTGGGCATGGTGGCTCACGCCTGTAATCCCAGCACTTTGGGAGGCCAAGGCGGTGGATCACAAGGTCAGGAGTTCGAGACCAGCCTGACCAATATGGTGAAACCCCATCTCTACTAAAAATAAAAAAAAAGTAAGCCGGGTGTGGTAGCACATGCCTGTAATCCCAGATACTCAGGGGGCTGAGATAGGAGAATTGCTTGAATCCATGAGGCAGAGATGGCAGTGAGCTGAGATCATACCACTGCACTCCAGCCTGGGTGACAGAGTGAGACTCTGTCTCAAAAAAAAAAAAAAAAAGAAGGAGGCTTTTAGTTTACAAACATAGTGTGATTTCTGGGCTTTCATTTTATTCTTGGTTCCTAATTTTATGGCATTGTGATAAGAAACATTCTATGTGAAAAAATTTCTTTAACATTTGTAGTCAACACTTTTTTAAAAAAATTATCTAACTTGCATCAGAGAGTGGTCCACTGTTTAAAAAAAAAACAAAAAACACTTCACATCATGCTTAATAATAATTCATATTCTCTGTTTGTTGGGTACATGCTTCTATACAAATCTACCAGAATACATTTGTCAGTCATCTTTTCAAGTCATTAATATCATTGTTTTTATCTGCTTGATCTTTTTTATTTTTTTGAGACGGAGTCTTGCTCTGTCGCCTAGGCTGGAGTGCAGTGGTGCTCGTGGCTCACTGCAGCTTCAACCTCTTGAATTCAAGCAATCCTCCCACCTCAGCCTCCTGAGTAACTTGAACTACAGAGGAGCACCACCACACCCAGCTAATATTTTAGAGATGGGGCTTTACCATGTTGCTCAGGCTGGTCTCGAACTCTTGGACTCAAGTAACACTTGAGTCCACTGCCATCATGCTGGCTGCAGTAGGGAGGCGTGGCCAGGGCTGCTCACTCTGTGGAGCCAGCGACAAGTGGGAGCCCCACCTTTTCTGAATTGGTGGGGTGGGAGCTCCCTAGGTGCAGCCACAGCCATCCAAGTCATGGCTATGGACCCAGGCCTCCTGCTCCTCCAGGGAGCCCCGCTTGGGGAGCAGCTGCACACCCGGGCCTCCCTGTGCTCTTGCGGGGGCCAGGAGCAAGCAGGAGCCCTGCCCTCCCTGGTGCAGCTTCAGACCCGGGCCTCCATGGAGCAGGCAGGAACCCCATCCCCCCTCAACTTGGGCAGCTGCAGCCACCCAAACCGTGGCTGTGGACCAAGGCATCCCTGCACTCTTGGGGGCCCAGAAAGCCCCACCTGACCATGCAGGCTCGGAAATGCCTGCTCCCACTGCCGGACTTCTCCCTGCTGTTGCTGTCCACGCTAATCTCAGAGCAAAGCTGGGGCAAAAACAGCCAGGTGTGCACATGCCCAGGGCAGTGCTGACACGCCAGTCCCCTGCCACCTTGGCCCCCTCTGGACTTTGGGTGCCTATGAGCACGGGAGGGAAGCCAAATGGGGGCTAAGGACAGCTCAGCACTGGCTTGCAGAAGCCCCTTGGCAGGAACAGCCTGCGCGCCATGAACAGCAGCAGGAGGCAAGACAGGCTCCTGGGTGGAAGAGGGCGAGTCCCCAGTGAGGCCCCACCTTCAGTCCATGTAGGGCCTGAAGGCTAGGGGCAGGGCTGCCTGTCCTGCAGACCGGAGTGGGAACTTGTGGTGCCTTTTCTGGGCCTACTCATGGCCGCTCATGGAGCAATTGGTGTGCACTTCCTCCTCTCGGAGGCCCATAAAAGCCCAGGTTCAGCTAGAGCTGGACAGACCTCAGGATGACCAGCTGCAGAGAGGAGCTACCCACTCCAGGGCCTCCCTTCTGCTGACAGCTGCAGAGATTTTAGGACAACCTAGCTGCAGAGAGGAGCTTCCCACCCCAGGTCTCCTCTTTGCTAGGAGCTGAACACTTGTTGGGACACCCTGGCTGCAGAAAGAAGCTGCCCCCTGTGGTAGACTAAGCTGTTCTAGTGCTCAATAAAGCTCCTCTTCATCTTGCTCACCCTCCACTTGTCTGCGTACCTTATTCTTCCTGGTTGCAGGACAAGAACTCGGGACCATGGAATGGTGGGCTAAAAGAGCTATAACACAAACAGGGCTGAAGCATGCCCCTCGCTCACCATGTTGCTGGTGAACAGAAGGAGAGAAGAGCTGCAGCCTTTTGAGGAGCCCAGATCTGGGAGCTCCCTGAGCCAGGGATGTGACTCCCTCTTTGAGGCCCTGCTGTTTCTGGCATCTCCAAGCTTCTGAATGCTTGTTCTCCGATGCAAGCCATGGAAGCTGCTTACAGTGCACCTGGTCCAGCCACAGCCTCACAGAGAGCCAGTGCCTGTGCCAGCACCTGAGCTGCCCACCCCGCTGCAGCAGCCAGCATGTCTGACTGTGTGCAGTGGCCAGATCCCACAGTCACTCACACGTGCCTTGTCATTCCATGTCTGGCTTGCTCTTGGCAGGTGTGGGACCCAGGCTGGTAGCATGAACCAAACGCAGCCTGCCAGGCCAAGTGGGTAAAATGAATCCAGCAGGCCTGAGCAAAACTTGGGGAAAGGTACCACCGGCCACAGAGGTTTCCTGCCAGAAAAATGACACCCCAAATATCCTATAATTGCCACCACCCAAATCAGTCTCCCTCTGTGCTGGAAATACAGGCATGAGCCACCATGCCTGGTGACCTTTTTTTAATTAAAAATTGTTTTTCAAATATTTTTAATAGATAATCCATTCAAAGCATTTTTTTAAGGCTGGGCGAGTTGGCTTACGCCTATATTCCCAGCACTTTGAGAGGCTGAGGCATGAGGATTGCTTGAGCTCAGGAGTTCGAGACCAGCACGGGCAACACAGTGAAACCTGTCTCTACAAAAATGTACAAAAATTAGCCAGGCATGGTGGTGTGCACCTGTAGTCCCAGCTACTTGGGAGGCTGAGGTGGAAGGATTGTTTGAGTCCAGGAGGCAGAGGTTGCAGTGAGCCGTGATTGTGCCACTGCACTTCAGCCTGGGTGACAGAGTTCCTGTCTCAAAAAAAAAAAAAAAAAAAAAATTTTTTTTAATTATACAGTGAAAAAGCTTGCTCCCACCCTGTCTCCTTAAACCCAATGCATCCCACTCCCAGGTAACCTCTACTCTGCCCTAGTAATGCTTATTTGGCTATAATGTGATTGGCAACTGACTTTTGGTCTCCTAGCCAGCCAGCTGCCTACACTCATTGCAGTCACTTCATGAAGCTTACAGTAATGTGATCACATAATTTACACTACTCAATTTTTGGGCCCCACTTAGAACTTGTGGGTTTCATAATCAAATAAGAATCTATATTTATTTTCCCACACCCTCCCACACAAAAGGTGGCATACTATATATACTGATGTGTACCTAGCTTTCTCCATTCAATAATATTTCTTGGAGATCTTGCCATGGGTAGATAAGAGCTTCCTACTTCTTTATTGTGGTTACCTAGTATTCCATTGTTGGATGTCTCAGATGTTATTCACTTGGTCATATTTCAGGGGCAATCAGATTATTTACAATCTTTTCTATTATATACAATGCGCAATGAATAACCTCATACGTATGTCAATTCACACATGTGTGGGTATATCTGTGGTATAAATTATCAGAAGTGGTATTGCTTGATCAAGGGATACATGCATTTATAATTCTGACAAAAATTGCCAAATTGAATTCTAGAGAGGTTGAAACAATTTATACTCCCATCCACTGTTTTCCCCAAAGCTCTACCTATGGAGTATATTATTAAACTTTTGAATTTTTGAAAATTTGATAGGTGAAAAATGGTACCTCAGTCTAGATTGAAATTGCTTTTCTCTTATTCTGAAAAGATGCTGAGTATATTTTCATGTACTTAAGGGACTTTATATTTTCTATGTAAAACTGTCTGTTCATATGCTTTGCTCATTTTTCTATTTGGTTGTTGATTCTTGTTTTATTGATTATTGATCATAAGCTCTTTCATTTTTCAAAAAAAAATTTTAAGCTTTTATATAAATTAGGGGGCCTGGTGCTTTAGGATGTAGTTCCAAGTTGTTGTTTTTTTTCCTAAGCTTTTCATTTGTCTTTTGACTTTGCTTCTTTCTTTCTTTCTGCAATGCAAAACTGCACAGGCAAGGTAGGAAAGACTACTTCTTTATGCCAAATAAAGAAGGAATTCTCCTACGTTTCCTTCTAGTACTTTTACAGTTTTATGTTGTACATTTATCTTTCATGTTTAACCACTAGGAGTTTTTCTGGTGTATGCTTTGCAGGAGCCAATTTCTTTTTCCAGGTAACTTCCTGATTGTTTCAATACATTTTATTGAGGAGTCTATCTTTTATTCACTGATCTGAGATAGTCTTCTTAACATATATAGATATTTTCTCATGCGTTTTAATCTTTTTGATTTTCTATTCTGTTTTATTGATATGTCTGTTCATTGATCAATGTTCAATTGAGGGCTGAGTGTTTTAAGATCTGGTAGGTCCAGTTCCCCTTCATTGATTTACTTTTTTCAATTTTATCCTCGCCATTCTTGTTTATTTTTCCATAGGAATATTAGACTCAGCACATCTAGTTCTAAACAAGTATCAGCATTTTTATTGCTCCTACATTACATTTATAAATTAAGTTAGGGAATTGAAGTCTTTATGAGGCTTAGCCTTCTGATCCAAGCACATGCAAAGTTTTTCCATTTGTTCAGGTCTCCTTTAGTGTCCCTCAGTGCTATTTTTTAAGTTTTCTTCATAAAGATCTTATCCTTTTTTTTTTTTTTTTTGAGAGAGAGAGACAGCCTTACTCTGCCACCCAGGCTGGAGTGCAGTGGCATGATCTCAGCTCACTGCAACCTCCACCTCTAGGGTTCAGGCAATTCTCGTGCCTCAGCCTCCCTAGTAGCTGGGATTACAGGTGTGTACCACCACTCCCAGCTAATTTTTGTATATTTAGTAGAGATAGGGTTCTGCCATGTTGACTAGGCCGGTCTCGAACTCCTGGTATCAAGTAATCTGCCTGCCTCGGTCTCCCAAAGTGCTGGAATTACAGGCATGAGCCACTGTGCCCAACCAGGTCTTACACATTTTTCATTAAACTGATTCCTAGTTATTTGTACTTACTACCATCAAGTGGTGCTCGACCTTCATTCTCATCTACTTCTCTGTTTCCTACTAAAATACAAGGCTGAAAGGCAAAATAATAATAATAATAATAATAATAATAATAATCACCTTTCCCAGACTATGTGACAGTGAATTCTAGGTATGTTTTAGCTTTGATGAATCAAACACATACATACAAGAGCCGGAAGGTGGAAAAGACGTGCAGCTCCTTGTCCTCCTGCTGTGATGGCTGGCAAGCCAGGTTGAATTGACTGCCCCTGGACTCAATATTCCAGTGTCTAGTCACTACCTTTGTGGATATGAGAAGATTGTGGTGGCAGCAGCAGTGACAGCTTCCTGACATCTGAATTACAGCTATGATGATACGACTTTGAAATCATGAATCCCACGACAGTCCTCAACTTTATGTATCTTCTAAAATTTTATCTAACACTCATATAATACATACTAGCTGCCAGAAACTGTTATAAGCAATTTTTCAAAATTATATATGTGAAGACTTAAACTAATTCCAGGCCTAATGATATTGGAAGCAGCTAATTCCCCATCTTCTTTTGTACTTGAAATTCTTGGAGTGACTTTGGTTTCCTTAAACTGATTCAAGATTCTTTAGTGTCACTATTACACTACTAGGGTCACCTTCTGTCATTATACCTTATGTTTGTGTGTGTAAAAACAGACATCAATTTTTAGATAGTGTGTTAAAATCTCCTATTATGATTGTAAATTTGTCAAATTCTATTAGGTTTGTTTTATATATTTTAAAGCTTTACTGGATATAAAGAAATACATGATTCTTATTTCTTGGTAGACTGTTTATCTTCCTGTGAGATAAAATAACTTCTGTGCATATTTCCGCTTAAATGTTATTTGGCCTGATCACATTATTTTATCATTTATACTATTATATTGTTACGCCAACTTTCTTTATACTAGTAATTGAGAATTTTGTTTGTTGAGAAAGAGATACGTTCACATGGTTCAAAATTTAAAAGGGTACTCAGTGATGTTTTCCTCTCACACGTCACTCTCAGCTACTCAGTTTTCTTCCCTACTGGCATCTGAAACACCTTTTTCCATTCCTTTACCTTTCATTACTATGTCACATTTTTTAGAAGTGTTTCTTCCTTTTTTATTTATTTTTATTTATTTTAGAGATGAAGTCTCACTCTGTCACCCATGCTAGAGTGCATGCATGCTGGAATGCACTCATGCTGGAGTGCAGTGGCACAATCATAGTTCACTGCAGCTTTTAACCCCAGGGCTCGACTCCTACATAGTTCACTGTGGCCTTTAACTCCTGGGCTCCTACCTTAACCTCCCAAGTAGCTAAGACTACAGGTGTGTGCCACCATGCCTGGGTAATTTATTTTAATTTTAATTTTTAGAGACAGGGTCTCACTACATTGCCTAGGCTGGTCTCAAACTCCTGAGCTGAAGCAATCCTCCCTCCTCAGCCTCCTGAGTAGCTGAGATTATAGCCAAGGAGTGTTTCTCATAAATAGTAGTTTTAAAATCCAGTCAGAGTCTCCGCTTTTAATAGAGGAATTTAATATCCATATACTAATAGTGATCACAGATATACTTGGATACAGATTTTCCATCTTGTTTTTTCTATTTACTGTTCTTTTTTTATCGTATTTTTCTTTCTCTCTTGCATTCTACCAGATTGATAAAATTTCCTTTATTCCATTTTTCTTCTTCTAATGATTAAGAAGTTATATATTCTATTTCTAGTCTTCTAATCATATCACTTACATTTTAAAATTTTATTTTGTATTTGTATTAGTCTATTCTCACACTGCTATAAAGAACTACCCAAGACTGGGTGATTTAGAAAGGAAAGAGGTTTGACTCACAGTTCCATAGGAGGGAGGCCTCAGGAAACTTACAATCATGCAGAAGGGGAAACAAACATGTCCTTCTTCACATGGCAGCAGCAAGGAGAAGTGTCCAGCAAAAGGGGGGAAAGCCCCTTATAAAATCATCAGATTTCATGAGAACTCACTATCGTGAAAACAGCATGAAGGTAACCGTGCCCATGATTAAATTACCTCCCACTGGGTCCCTCCCATGACACATGGGGATTATGGGAACTATAATTCAAGATGAGAGTTGGGTGGGGACACAGCCAAACCATATCAGTATTTTTCCAGCAAAGTCTAAAGCTAACCAGTATTTCAAGTGTTCTGAACAATGATCTTAACATTCTTTAGCTTTCTTCTGAAATATCTCCTTGTTTTTGGCCTAGAATGTAATTATCAGCTTGCCTTTAAATACACACACAAAAACTGTTGTTGTTGTTGTTGTTATTATAATTATTATTTTATTTAAGGTTTGTCAGTATGTTTTACCAATTTCTCTTTTTCACCTTTTCTTGTGGCATCATGCTCTTTCCTTTTGGATTCATTTTTCTTCTAGCTGAAGCAGTTTTTAGTTGTCCTTTCAGTGAAGGTCTGTTGGTAGTAAGTTCTTTTGGTCCTTGTGTGTGTTAAAATATCTCTATTATGCATACACTATTGACAGTTTAGCTGAGTATGAAATTCAAAGTTCAAATTATTTTTTCTCAGTACTCTGAAGGTGTTATTTCATTGTTTTTTGGCAATGATTTGTGCTAAAAATAAGCATACTGTTATTCCGATTGTCATTCCTTTGTAGATAATCTGTCTTTACCTCCTGGTAGCTTTTAAGAGGATTCTCTTTATTTCCAATATTTTGTCATTTCACTGCAATATTCTAAATGTAGTTTCTTTTCTTTTTCTTTTTGTGCAATCTGTCTCAGCATTTAGTGGTTTCAACCTGATAATTTGTGCCCTTTTTAAATGCTGAACAATTCTTAGCTATTCTATCTTCAAATATTGCTGTCTTCACTCTATTATTTCCTTCTAGAAAACCCTCGTTTATGTAGGCTAAAATGTCTCAATCTATCCTCCATGACATCAACTGATTACCTTTTTGTTCTGTACTCTAAGAGCTGTCTTCAGTTCCATCTTCCAGCTTATTAATTCTCTCTTCAAATATGTCCAGCCTAGAAGTTTTAAATATCAACGACTATCTTTTTCACATCTACCTGTTCTTGTTTCACTGCCTCCTGATCTTACTTCACTGATACCAGTTCATCTGTTATCTTTAAACATTTTAAGTATACTTTTTATTTGAATGTCTTTTGGATGGGCCTATTATTTATATTTCTTGATATAAATTCTCCTAGTTGTTGGATTTGTAGATTTTCCTTGATAGGGCTGAACCTCCTCAAATACTTTGTAATTTATGTTTGAGAGCTTATCTTGGGAGTTTTTTCCTTGTGCTCTTTCCTATTAAGTGATTTCTGTGGTGCTGTGTTCCATCCTAAGCAGGTACAGGGATCTGAGCTGGGCCCCACATTAGGGCTCAGAGGTGTTGCCCCATTTAGATAGCATGATTCCAGATCATGCACTACCTTATAGTGAGGTCTCATATGTATAGATGTTTTCCTTCCTCCGTAGTCATAGACAAGTGTCTTATTTCTGGTTACAACCCTATAGTAACTGTATTATTGCTCCCAAATAATCACTGCCCCTTCCTATAGGAGGACTGTATTTTCTCATCCCAATAACGTCAGGCTAGGTTATATGACTAGCTTTAGGAGTCTCATGCTTCCATGATTTTTTCCTCTGACACAGAACAGCAACATACCAGACAAGGGCATATCCTTCATCCTGGATCCTAAAATGAAGAGGATGTGGCACAGAATTGTGGCCAACCTGTAAAAGACATGTAATATGAACCAGAAATAGACCTTTGTAGTTGTAAGGCATTAAGACTTGGAAGTTGTTAGTTACTGCTGCATAACTTAGTCCAAAGTCTGACATAAACTTTAAGCCATCTATATAAAAATACAATTTAGGCACTCCAGCCTGGGTGACAGAGTAGACTTTGTCTCAGAAAAAAAAAAAAAAACACCCTGCTTGGCCATAAAAAATTCACAGCAATGTGGATAAACCTGAAAGACATTACGTTAAGTGAAATAAGCCATGCATGGAAAGGCAAATATTACATGATCTTACTGACTATAGAATCTATAACACTGTCCTCATAGAAGTAGAGAGTAGAGGCCAGGCACAGTGGCTCATGGCTGCAATCTGAGTACTTTGGGAAGTCGATGTGGGTGAATCACTTGAGGTCAGGAGTTCAAGGTTAGGCTGGCCAACATGGTGAAACCTTGTCTCTACTAAAAGTACAAAAATTAGCTGGGTGTGGTGGCATGCATCTGTAATCCCAGCTGAGTGGGGTCCTGGCATGGTGGCTCACGCCTGTAATCCCAGCACTTTGGGATGCAGAGGTGGGCAGATCACTTGCAGTCAGGAGTTAGAGAGCAGCCTGGCCAATATGGTGAAACCCAATCTCTACTAAAAATACAAAAATTAGCCGGGCATGGTGGTGGGTGCCTGTAATCCAGGCTGCCTGGGAGGCTGAGGCAGGAGAATCGTTTGAACCTGGGCAGTAGAGGTTGCAGTGAGCCGAGGTTGCGTCACTGCTCTCCAGCCTGGGTGACACAGCAAGACTCTATCTCAAAAAATTTAAAAAAAAAATTTTTTTTTGCGTTTAAAAAATATTTGCATTTTTATCATAGTATTTATCATTTGTAAGTATGTGGTTGGGGAAAGGTTTGGAGACAGGGTGTCATTCTGTCACCTGGGCTGGAGTGCAGTAGCATGATTATGGCTTACTGGGGACTTGACCTCCCAGGCTCAAGTGATTCTCCTGCCTCAGCCTCCCAAGTTGCTGGGACCACAGGCATGCGCTAACACACCTGGCTAATTTTTGTATTTTTTCTGGAGATAGGGGTGTCGCTATGCTGCCCAGGCTGGTCTCGAAATCCTGGGCTCAAGTGATCTGCCCATCTCAGCCTCCCAAAGTGCTGGGACTACAGGCGTGAGCCACCATTTGTGTTTATAGAATAGTATAGAAAATTACATGCTCATAGTAAAATATCCTGACACCAAGTCAGGCATGGTGGCTCACACCTGTAATCAGCACTTTGGGAGGTGGAGGCAGGCAGATCATGAGGTCAAGAGTTTGAGACCAGCGTGGCCAGCATGGTGAAACCCTGTCTCTACTAAAAAATACAAAAATTAACCAGGCATGGTGGCGTGCACCTGTAGTCCCAGCTATTTGGGAGGCTGAGGCAGGAGAATCACTTGAATCCAGGAGGTGGAGGTGGCAGTGAGCCGAGATTACGCCACTGCACTCCAGCCTGGGTGACAGAGCAAGACTCCATCTCAAAATAAGTAAATAAATAAATAAAGCATGTAGAATTTCATTCCATTTTAAGGCTAATATTCCATTGTATATATAGACCACATTTTGTTTATCCATTCATCTGTTTATGGACATTTGGGTTGTTTCCACATTTCAGCTACTGTCATTGTGCTTTTCTTGATCTCGAAGTAGCCAAAAACATACTATTAGAAAAAAAATACTGCACAATAAACCACAACCAGTGGGTGCCTGTTGAGTTCAATCTGGAATGAGGAAAACTTTTACTCTTCATTTTGTATGTTTCTTTATTATTTAAATTTGTTACAACAATTTTTATGTAATTTTTAAAACTAGTAAAGAGCTTTTAAAATAAATGCTTTCTTTTGATAAGAGAGATGCTCAAGAGAGATAATGAATCACCGCAAATGTGTGGGTTTAGGGTTTTTTGTGGTTAAAAACATGTATCATAAACTTAACCATCTTAACTATTTTGAAGTGTGCACACAAATGTGTTTTTTAAAATTATTAGGAAAAACCTGGGGAGGCTCCACTGGTAGTAAGCCAGCCACAGAATCACCATAAATGAAGAGCAGTTATTAAAAATTAAAATCACACCACAGGAAGCTGCATATGACCAAATGAGACTCTTGCACATAATATTCACTTTTTCTTCCTTTAATTACCTTAGTCTTCCGCATCAGATTTTATGGCTCATAGTGATTAATGATTATTAGCAATAACAGTCCTTTTTGAACGAAGCTGAAGCTTATCCCAGCAGTGCATTCTCTGAGTCTAAATATGATTAAGAATGTACTAAATTTCAGCCTCCTTTCAGTAGTAAAATGCTACCCTTGCGTAACTGCTCTTAGTTTTTAACTGAAAATGCTACTGTGTGTTTTAGCTGTTCAAACTGTGTAATGTTCCTGACAGGCCTGTGGAAGTTCTCATGTGCTGCTCTTTCCCAGGTGGTTAGAATAAAGCTCAGATGGTATTTCTTTTTTTTTTTTTTTTTTTTTGAGATAGAGTCTTACTCTGTCGCGCCCAGGCTGGAGTGCAGTGGTGCAATCTCGGCTCACTGCAACCTCTGCCTCCTGGGTTCAAGTGATTCTCCCGTCTCAGTCTCCCGAGTAGCTGGGATTACAGGCACCTGCCACCACGCCCGGCTAATTTTCTGTATTTTTAGTTAAAGAGATGCGGTTTCGCCGTGTTGGTCAGGCTGGTCTTGAACTCCTGACCTCAGGTGATCTGCTCGCCTTGGCCTCCCAAAGTGCTGGGATTACAGGCGTGAGCCACCATGCCCGGCCCTCAAATGGTATTTCTTAATATCCTTGCAAAAGGCTAGACTTAAGGAAGTGGAAACTTTGAATCAAAGGTTTGCTAAACCAGGGCTGGAAAGCCCAACCTTAGCACTCAGCTACTCAATACAGCTTGAATTTTCAGCCTTCTGATTAAAAGTAAGATCACCTACTTATTTCATGTTCTGGCTCTGCAGACATAACTTCGACAGAATAAAATAACTATCCAAGACTGACAAACAGCAGCAATGAGGAGAAAACAGGTCATGCGCATCAGGGTTAAATTGCAGAACTGATTTCAAGGCCAGCACTACTAGCAAGAGAGCAGAGACTGCCGGTCAGTCTGTAACCAGAGATTTCCACACTACTATCTGCATAGTCTACATAAAATGAGGACTCGGCTGGGCGCAGGGGCTCATGCCTGTAATCCCAGCACTTTGGGAGGCCGAGGCGGGCGGATCACCTGAGGTCAGGAGCTCCAGGCCAGCCTGGCCAACATGGTGAAACCCCATCTCTACTAAAAATATAAAAATTAGCCGGGCGTGGTGGCGGGCGCCTATAATCCCAGCTACTCGGGAGGCTGAGGCAGGAGAATTGCTTGAACCTGGGAGGCGGAGGTTGCAATGAGACGAGATCACACCATTGAACTCCAGTCTAGGTGACAAGAGTGAAAAGAGCGAAACTCCGTCTCAAAAAAAAAATAAAATAAAAGAGGACTCAGTGTTAGAATATCTATGTTTGAATTGCAGCTGTGCTACAAAGAGCTAGTATGCTTTTGGAGAAGTTACTTAACTAACCTGAGACAGTTTCTTCATCTGTAAGAGGGGGTTAATAATAACTACAGTACAGAATTAATGCAAAGACTATGCAGTATCATGTGAGTGGAAGTGCACTAGAGAGGCTAGTCATCATTGCCCTTCCTCAACCTCCTTGGCACCTGATTCAGATTCCAACAGGTGGCTCACTCCTGTAATCCCAGCACTTAGGGAGGCCGAAGCAGGTGGATCACCTGAAGTCAGGATTTTGAGACCAGCCTGACCAACATGATGAAACCCCATCTCTACTAAAAATACAAAACTAGCCAGGCGTGGTGGCACACGCCTGTAATCCCAGCTACTTGGGAGGCTGAGGCAGGGAGAATCACTTGAACCCAGGAGGCGGAGGTTGCAGTGAGCTGAGATTGTGCCATTGCACTCCAGCCTGGGTAACAAGAGCAAAACTCTGTCTCAAAAAAAAGAAAAAAAAGAATAAAAGAAAAAAAAGACACCAACAGGGCCAATACTCACAGTGATAAATCATTCTGACCTCTCCAACAACCTATCGGTTTAGACATTTTGACCATTTAAAAAAATTGAATTGACCAATTTTTTCAATCTAAGTTCCAGGTTGTATCCTTAGCCTAGACCACCCACCGCTCAACTGTATGTTGTTAGAAACAAAAAGGGCAGCTTTATGAGTAAGAATGAATCACCATAAAACGATAGGCTACCACACAAAAATGACTCAATGGGAGTAGAACACAAATCATGAAACAGTAGTATAAACTGATCTCATTTTTGAGATGTTTCATCTTGATATACAGACATATTCACAGAGAAAAGTACAAAAGGAAATATGCCAAAATGATAAAAATGATTACTTGAATTTATGTGTTCATTCAACATTTACTGAGCAACAATTATGTGCTGGCCTCTGTGCTAAGTATTGGGGACACAGTAATTAATCACACATATACGGCTGCTGTTCTAGTAAAGCATTTATAATTCAGAAGTGACAATAATAAAGAATGATCAATAGGATGAGAGAAGATGAACCTAATCTATTACAGGGTTCAGTCAACAAGGCCCCAAGAAAGGAACATTTAAACTAAGACCTAAAGGATAAGCAGGAGTGAGTCAAACAGCAGAGCAGGATCGTGGGAATAGCATGACAGATTACTTTTATTTTCTTCTTTTTGATTATCTATAATTTATTTATTTTTTCTTAACGAACAAGAGTTCTTACTGTTCTTTTGGTAATATCTTCCTACTCTAAGGCCTAATATGTTTTCTGATCGTACCAAAGGTTTCAGTCAATTTCTCAGTGTTTATTTGGGGCCAGCTGTGGGCTCCATACCCTCCTAGCCACTAGGAGGTGCAAATGGAGAACAGAGCAAAATATCTCAGAATTTTAGAATTGGGGGAAAAACCCAGAGAAAACATCAACAAATTATCTTAGTCAAGAAACAGACCCAGAGAGACGAAGCATTTTATCCAGGACCACACCACAAGAGCAGTCAGCCCCACACAATGGTCAAATGCTTTAACAAGTTTGTTTTCTGTTTCCTCCTTAAACTACCAATCCAATATGTGTTTTTTTTTAAGCTGGTTGGTTAGTAACTAAAAGTGATTTTAACATATAGTCATTGGTAACCAAGATGCTATTACAAAAGACACAGTGAGAAGCCATTGTTCATCTGTTGCATTAAGAAAATAATTTAATGAGGTAAAAGCCAATGTTTATGAAGGTGTGGTAAAACCGACAGTATCAGACATTACCAATTGCTACGGCTTGATTTTGTCCCCCGAAGTACATGTGCTGGAAAGTTAATCCTCAGTGTAACAGTGTTGAGAGGTGGGACCTTTAAGGGGTGATTAGGACATGAGGGATCTGCCCTCATGCATCGATTAATGCTGTTATCTTGACAGTGGTTTTCTAATAAAAGGATGAGCTTGGCTTCTCTTCCCTTTTCTCTCTCTTGCCCATGCCTTCTGCCAGGTTATGATACAGCTAGAAGGCCCTCACCAGAGGGCTTGAGGGCCTTCAATCTTGGCCTTCTCAGCCTCCAGAGCAGTAAGGCAAATAAGCTTCTATTGTTCACAGATTACCCTGTCTGTGGTATTCTGTTATAGCAAGAACGAACGAACTAAGACACTGACAATACTCCGAATCAGTACATCCCAACTTAAAACCAGTGTGGTAATGTATTTCAAAAGCCATAAAAATGATAGGACTCTTTGGTACATTTCTGTGACTCTTATCCTAAAGAAATAGATAACTTCTGGTGTATCTAAAGGCAGACAATTAAAAGTAACGGCTATGGGGACTCTACAGTAGGAGGAAAGAGCTCAGAGTTTAATATGGATGATGTTTACATTTCCAACATATTTATAGCCATGTTATGAAGAAGCCTGTAACCTGCATCTGCACCCTAAGCCACCAGAATGGCTTTCTCCAAAGCCCCCATAAGCGCCTAGTTGCTGAATCCAGTGAACATCTGACTGTGAGGAGGCATTTAACGCCCCACCTCCTTGTTGGGTCCCTCAACCCCCTTTCCTCCTCTTATCCAGTTTGGTGGTCTCCAGGGACCAAGCCTAGGTTACTTCCTCCATTCCCTCAACACTCTTACAGAGGGATTTTTCATATCTTTTTCCAAACTAGCTTCCACTTCCATTTACAAGCAAAGGATTCCAAAATCCTGACCATTTGGACCACTCTAGACAGAACCTCTCCCCAGCGCACAGAGCCACCAGTCGGCTTGATATTTCCATTTGGATACTTCCCAGGCTCCTCAAATCATCAAATCTACAATGGAACTCTTTCCCACCAAAAGCTGCTCTCTTTCTATCTCTCTCTCATCATTGCTACTGAAACCACTCCCATCGCTTCCTCTTACTTGAATGATAACCACAGCAATTCCCTAATAGGTCGCACTGTCCCCAGTCTCTCTCCACCCCTGACACAGTTGACAGAGTAATCTTCCTTAAGCACAAACCCTGTCATTCCTGACTTAGGTCCTTCAATGGCTCTCTGCCTGCAGGGTGAAGCCCACCTTCTTGGCTGGTACATGAGATTTTTCCTAATCTGACCTCTGCCCACCCAACAGCACCCCTCTCACACTCTCTTGTCTCTGCACTTACCCAACCAAGTGCAACTGCCAAAACATGCCACTTTCTCTTGCTTTGGTACATGCTGAACCCTGTAAGTGTCACAGATCGTCAAGGGTCTGTCTCCCTAAACTGAATTTAAGAATCACTCCTCTAGGAAGCCTTCCTTGACTCCTGAACTGTCTTCTGCAATCTCACAGCATCTATTTCACAACCTTTACCCTACCTGTAAACGTCTTCAATGTTTTATTACTGGTCACTTTCTCCCAAGAGCTCTTTATGAATGGGGAGTGTACCTTCCACATGTGCGGCTAGAGCCTCGCACAGTGGGAAGTGAGGTAAAAGAAAAAAAAAAAGCAGATGATGACGGTAACTTATTACAATGACAGGGAAGTATGTGCTTATTTTTTCCTCTCCCTGTTTTCCATATTGTCTAGTATGTGGATTATACTATTTTGATACATTTTTAAAAATAAATTCACTTTGAAGATATGTCCAATCTCTCCAAGCTAGCTCCAATGAAATAACTTACTGCCCATGTAAAGTCAACTTCAAGATCCTCTTTCCTCAGAGCCTTTAGGCTCAAGACCCCCACCTTGAGCTTTACAAATCCAGGATTCTACTTTCCACAAATCCTTCAGGATTCTACTTTCTGCAAAGTAAAAAGGCTTATTTCAACATTTTCTGCAGACAGAAGGACCACCCACACACCAAAAAATTCCTTGGCCTTGAAAAGGTTACATTGCTCTTGTAGATGAGTGCCAAAACTCATTTTTGGCCAAACATTCGTCAGAACCTCACTGTATTCACAGCCTGAACACAAAAAAATGAGGTGCTCCAACAACCTTGCCACAGATTTATAGGGGACAGAGATGATGGGACTTCTGACTGATATATCCATCACCTTGTCAGCTTAAGACATCAATGAAAGATGGGGGTTGGGGAAAGACTATGAAAATTCTCCCTCCATCCCTTTAAAAAAAAAATACCCAAAACATTAATTATCTTCTCAGGTATCCAAAAGTTCAACCATGCACGCTGGCTTTTAATTCTTTTACATTTGTGAAAATAATCCAACCACATAATGTTCAGTCTGACATTTGCTATTATTTTTCCCTAAAAGAAAACAAAAACCTGATTAGTTCCAAAAATAAAATATAAAGAAGAACTCAGATGAGAAGCAAACCCTGCGGCTTAGAAACCATTGCTCTGATTAACAGCACATAAGTGTTACCTGACGAATGGGTTCCTGTCTTAAATGCAATTATCACAAATTTCTTGTGATTCCCCACTGTTTTTATGGTTTATGCCCAGCTCTCAAAGCAACAACTTTAATAGCAATAAATCAAAGGAAACCTCTTCTCGGTACCTGGGCCGACTGCTTCACATCTCAGTCAGCAGAGACACCAAAGGGAAATGCAGGGCCCTGGCTCCACAGCTATCCAGGAAGGTACCTACTTCTCCGCCCTCAGAAGTCCTTGCATCCATCTCTGAAAGGGTGAATTTCACAGTTAACTCCATCGACAGGGCCTGCTGCGACAATCAGGACAACAAGGGCCTCTGTCCTCAGGAAACCCCCTCCTGGCACTGTGGGCCTGCTTCCTGGGGATGCAGCCGCCATGCTGTTGGTAGGGCCACACAAGGTGCTTCCGGCAGGGCGGAAGCGCCACCGGGTCAAGGGGTCTGAAGGCAGCTGCTCCACCGCTGGGCCACTGTCACGCAAGAATATCAAATCAGCCAGCCCGGCCAACATGGCGAAAACCTGACTCTACTGAAAAAAAAAAATTAGCCGGGCGTGGTGGCGCGTCTGTAGTCCCAGCTACTGGAGAGGCTGAGGCACGAGAATCACTTGAACCCGGGAGACAGAGGCTGCAGTGAGCCAAGGTCCCGCCACTGCACTCCAACCTGGGCGACAGAGCGAGACTCCGTCTCAAAAAAAAAAAAAAAAAAATGTAATCAGGAATTACTTCCTCCAGGAAGTGGGGATTTGGGGTGTAGAGTTCGGGCAGAAGAGAAATAGAGTGGGAGGAGGATCATGTCGTCTTTTTACTAGGAGAACTGAAAGGGGCTGGCAGGCATCTTTGTAACTGAGAATATACTATAAACAAGCAGCAGTATAGAAGGTATAATTTCCAAGATTTTTATTCAACTCAACATGTACTACGTGCCTATGGGTACCCATCATCATCACCTGGAAACTTGCCTCGCGTTGATTAATTATATTCTTACCACGGAGAAGAAGAATAATTAAAAGGGAGGTAAAATAGAATACGAAAGCAGGTCAAAGAAGATCAAATGACTGATTCAAGGCCACCTGACCAACAGAGACATTGTCACCTCCAGGAGACATCTTTGTGCTTCATTCACCAGTAATTTATTGCAAAGTGAAGTTTTGGTTCAGAACAAAAGGGAAGTAAGTCCACTAAGAATGAACTACTGTACACAGATTAACGAAGTTGATGCAACAGATAGTAGCATGTATCATGTATCAGCTGTAGGTGGTTCTCAAAGTCAAAATTTATTAACTATTCAAATGTTCAAGCTGTACAGACTTTTTTCAGATGTGCATACAACATACTTATAACAAAGTTAATTTTTATAAAATATTATTTCCTTAAGAACTGAAGATGGTAAAAAGCTCCAATCACAAATTAATAAAATATTTGATGCCCATTTAAAGATACTATTAAAGGTCTGACAAATACTAAGTAACACAGCTGAATGAGGAAAGTTATGACCCAAATGACTGCATACTTTAATAATCCCATATTAAAATAGAAAACGTCACATAAATTGAGCTGATTTGACATCTTTTTATTAGAAAATAAAAGCTATGTCCATTTAAACCATCATTCCTAAAACAGCTACCAAACAATATAATTATTACCGTAAATCCCAAATGATAATACAATCTTTTCTATCCACATTATCTTCCCCATTGGTTGATACAGTACATCTGATCCTTCCATGACATATACAATGGCCATTAAGGATGACAGTTAACAGTAGTTATGTATATACAGTGAAAATACTAAAACTGACACACAATTAAATAACTACTGTCATTGAGGATAGGGTCAATAAAAATAGTGGTTAAAACCAATACATATTTTATCTGTTCAATCACTTGCTGTCTTTAGCAGTAAAAGTCAAACAACACACATGTATTAATTTTTTCCATAAAATCTTTACATGTTGAAAACACTTTTTAATCCAGGTGCAGATAATTAACAATGAAAAGACATTTCATCTTCTTTCTTACATCCAGGGACTTTATCAGACTTGCATTCACCAGGTGCACAGAAAGAGCAGTAACTGAAAACGCAATTTGACCATAAACTGTTTGCAAGACAGAAGTGTTCTATTTTAAGGCAAGTATCTTTATCACACACATACACAGCAATTTATCCATTGATTAATTTTATCATATGACAGTATCAACCAAGAAACTGAGGTATAACTTTACTCAATATAAGTACAAATGTCAGAAAATGTAAAGACATTCTCAATGTACTTTATATATTTTACCCATAACTAGAGAACTCTTCTCAAAGTTCTTATATGCTCAGAAATAACCGAGATTCTCAATTCTAGAAAAAATACTAGAAATTAAATACTCTAATATCTTTGCATAAGGCTCTCCATATAAGGCTACCTTTGATATAAGGCTACTTCGACGTATTTTCTGAAAATAGCAAAAATGTGCACCAAAATTCAAGGTATTCTGAAACTAAAGAACAAGATCTTGGTCTCGCGAGGGATAGTCACGTGGTTAGTTTATTGATCAAACTTAAGCTAAAAATCAAATTTAAAATGCATCAAATAAAAACGTTTCCTGACAGGGAGTGGTGGCTCATGCCTGTAATCCTAGCACTTCGGGAGTTTGGGGCAGGTGGATTTGCTTGAGCCCAGGAGTTTGAGACCACCCTGGGCAACATGGCGAAACCCCGACTCTATAAAAAAATGCAAAAATTAGCTGGGTGTCATGGCATGTGCCTGTAGTCCCAGCTACTTGGGAGGCTGAGGTGGGAGGATCACTTGAGCCCAGGAGGTTGAGGCTGCAGTGAGCCATTATCTAGCCACTGGACTCAAGCCTGGGGTCAGAGTGAGATCCTGTCTCAAAAAAAAAAAAAAAATTATTTCAACATAAAACTGAACTATCGTTGTATAAAAATGGTTGAATGCATAAGATACTTTTTAGTGCAAAACAGACATACATTATTCTTTACATCAATAAATAGAATATAATCCATTACTTGGTATTCATAATATATGTTAAAAATCTACATTCTGTTACCTTTACAAAAGTAAATCTGTTCTTCACTTTCAAGTTAAAAATGGCCTAAAAGTTTATCTTTGGAGATTTCAAGTCAATGGCTTTCTAAAATGAAGGATAATACAAATCTAAGTCATAGACCATTTGGTACATTAACATGTAAGCCATCAGTTTGGGGCCCTAAAAGGAAAAAATAATTAACTACTACAAAAAGTAGAAAAAATGTACTCCAGATTTATGCTCTAGTCCAAAGACTTATAGTGTCTATGTATTTTTAATTATTGAATTGTCTGATGCAATGACATTCAGTGCTAACTGAATTCATGTTCAAAATATTTTCCTTAAAATGAAAATAGAAAGTATTCATCATCCCATATATGAACTATTAACAAGGTAGATTTTGTTTTTAAGTTTAGCCCAGGCATGGTGGTTCACGTCTGTAATCCCAGCATTTTGGGAGGCCGAGGCAGGTGGCTCATTTGAGGTCAGGAGTTCGAGACCAGCCTGGCCAACATGGTGAAACCCCATCTCTATTAAAAATACAAAAATTAGACAGACGATAGTGGCGCACGCCTATTATCTCAGCTACTCAGGAGGCTGAGGCAGGAGAATCGCCTGAGCCTGGGAGGCAGAGGTTGCGGTGAGCCAAGATTGTGCCACTGCCCTCCAGTTTGGGTGAAAGAGACCCTGTCTCGAAAAAAAAAAAAAAGAAAAGAAAAAGTTTGACAATTACTGCACTCATTTCCTCTACCAAACTCTCAGTGACATTAAGAGAAAAAAACTCTAATTATTTTCACCTAATAATTGAATCAAGTACTCTAGGAAAATGTTCTTCTAATGGGAAGTTTGGTAGGAATTGCTTATTCCATTTCCAAATTAGATCAAAAGAAGGGAAACAAAAGGGGATTCAAAAAGACTAGCTAGCTTAATAAATCATAACAATAAACATTAAAACAGCTGCATACAAAGTAACCAGAAAGATCCACAACTCAAATACCACTTCCACAGTGATGTCAGGTGTCACCTGGTTATGGGGTCTCCTGCTGATTCCTGCAGAAACAAGCACGAGGCTAGGTGTGGTGGCTTGTGCCTGTAATCCCAGCACTTTGGGAAGCTAAGGTGGGCAGATCACTTGAGGTCAGGAGTTCAAAACCTGCCTGGCCAACATGGTGAAACCCCATCTCTACTAAAAATACAAAAATCAGCCAGGTGTAGTGGTGCACTCTTGTAATCCCAGCTACTTGGGAGGCTGAGGGAGGAGGATCACTTGAACCCAGGATGGGGAGGTGGCAGTGAGCCAAGATCATGCCACTATACTCCAGCCTAGGCGACAGAATAAGACTCCATCTCAAAAAGAAAAAAAAAAAAAAAAAAAAAAAAACAGGCAAGAAGCACCCTCGTGTGCCAATCTCACAGAGTTGCTCCTTTGCAAAAATGTCCTAACAGTTGGGGGAAGAATGTGGTATAAGGGGAGAGGAACTCTAAATGTAAATACCAAGATAGATGCTCCTTTATTTGAAGAGATCTAGAAATCTGCTTATTTAGTAATTACATGCCAATGACTTCAATTCAAACACTCACCCTTCTAGAGACTGCCACAAATCAGCCATGGCCTCTGCCCACAGAACGATTCATTTTTGTTATAACTGTGGCTAATCCCAACAGCAATTTGAGCTTACAGTAAAATTCATTTTCTCCTCTTGAGTATACCAGACAGGTCAATCACTGTGACATCTAAGTACTTGCTACTTCCTTCTCATCATGTCGAATCAGCAAAATTTCATTAACATGGTGGGCCAGGGTGTGACTCTGCACAGTCTTTGTGGACCATAGGATGGTACTTCCAACACTTCCTTCTAAAAGAAACTGCTCTGCCCACAGCAATCACCTCACCCAAAAAAACTGCTTCCCCCAGGGCAGGGAGCCTAGCTTGTAAAACCTCTCCCCAACCCAGGTGATGGTAAGACTCAGCTAATGCTACTCTGGAATCTGAAGATGGAAAGTACAAAGAGAATCAACCAGTGGACCTCAAGTAGAGAAGATATGGGAAAAGAAGAGATACAATGCAGGTGAGAGTGATGCCAGACCCTGAGAGGGAGGAGGAAAGAGAACAGAACCACCAGACTCAGCCAGGCAGCTGCTCTTGTGTCCTTACAATAATCACTCCATTACCTCCAGTGACCCGTGTTTTCCTGTAACTAATGAGTCTATAAATACAGAGAGAAAGATACATTTTTGAGAGACTGCTGGCTATAATTTTTTTTCTCTAAGCAAATTTTATTAAGATAACCAACTAGGGGGGCAGACACAGTAGCTCATGCCTGTAATTCCAGCACTTTGGGTGGCCAAGGCAGGCAGATCACTTGAGTTCAGGAGTTCAAGACCAGCCTGGGCAACACAGTGAGACCTCATCTTTACAAAAATTTTAAAAAATTAGCTGAGCGTCATGGTGCACGCCTGTAGTCCTAGCTGCTCGGGAGGCTGAGGTGGGAGGATTGCTTGAGCCCAGGAGGTCGAGGCTACAACGAGCTGTGATCGTGCCACTGCACTCCAGGCTGGGCAACAGAGACTGTCTTAAAATTAAATAAATAAATAAGCTAACCAACTAGGATCAGAGGTTTATTTTCAAAATACTTAAAAATATTAAGCATATTAAGCAGGCCAGGTATGGTGGCTCATGCCCGTAATCCCAGCACTTTGAGAGGCCAAGGCAGGAAGATCACTTGGGCCCAGGAGTTTAAGACCAGCCTGGGCAACATAGTTAGCCCTTGTCTGTACAAAAAAAATTAAAAATTAGCCAGGTGTGGTGGTACGCACCTGTAGTCCCAGCCACCTGGGAGGTTGAGGTGGGAGGATCACTTGAGCCCAGATGGTCGAGGCTGCAGTGAGTCATCATCATGCTGCTGCACTCTAGCCTGGGCCACCATGTGAGATTCTGTTTCAAAAAAACAAAACAAACAAAAAAACCAAACCAAAAAAAGTATTAAGCAAAAATAAAAGACTGATTTTTAGGCCAGGAGTGGTGGCTCACACATGTAATCCCAGAACTTTGGGAGGCTGAGGTGGGCGGATCGCTTGAGGCCAGGAGTTTGAGACTAGCCTGACCAACATGGTGAAACCCCATCTCTACTAAAATTACAAAAATTAGCTGGGTGTACACACACCTGTAATCCCAACTGCTCGGGAGGCTAAGACATGAAAATCACTTGAGCTGGGAGGCAGAGGTTGCCGTGAGCCAAGACCATGCCACTGTACTCCAGCCTGGGCAGACAAAGCGAAACCCTGTCTCAAAAAAAAAAAAAAAGAAAGAATTATAAAACATTAGTACATTTTTAATGAAAAAGTTGCTATAATTTTCATTACTCTATAAATTTTAGGAGTTGTAGCCATTACTCAAGCAGCCAATGACTAATAATTGGGGATCCTGCTATTCCTAAGAATAGTTGTTATGAATAGCACTGAATACATTTATTTTACAGTTATGACAAAGTACATCTCTCTTTGAAAGCCTTTTTTTCCCTGAACATTTTAAATAAATATGTAACATTAAAAATGTAGTGTGCCCAAAATCTTAGATCATAACTCCATTAGGTTTGATATACACATTTGCATTGAAGATTAATATTTGCCTAGAACATTCACAAGATTTATTTAAAATGTGGCCATTAACCAAAGGCCTTTGGGGCATATGTACAAAATTAGAGAATTGTAAGTATTCAGTCAAAAACTACATTAGAAATATTACTCATGAAAAAATGCCAGTGGGGCTCTATCTATGAAAAGTTAGTCAAAACCGGAAAACTCACAAGTGAGCTTCCAACCATTTGAGGAAATGTTGCTTGCAGATAATATTAAGCTTTTCCTCCACTGATTTTAGTAACATAATTCCCTAAAGGAATTTCACAATGATTACACTCATCAT
The DNA here is from genome assembly GCF_024542745.1 of Macaca thibetana thibetana. Taxonomy (NCBI): domain Eukaryota; kingdom Metazoa; phylum Chordata; class Mammalia; order Primates; family Cercopithecidae; genus Macaca; species Macaca thibetana. Next base: position 64,696,927 of record NC_065590.1, on the reverse strand, counting down.
GATGAATTACATTTAAAAATCTGGGCTTAGGGCTGGGCATAGTGGTTTCTGCCTTTAACCCCAACACTTTGGGAGGCCAAGGTGGGCGGATCACCTGAGGTCATGAGTTCGAGACCAGCCTGGTCAACACGGCAAAACCCCATCACTAATAAAAATACAGAAAATTAGCCAGGTGTGGTGGCGCATGCCTGTAATCCCAGCTACTCGGGAGGCTGAGGCAGGAGAATCACTGGAACCCGAGAGGCAGAGGTTACAGTGAGCCAAGATAATGCCATTGCACTTTAGCCTGGGTGACAGAGCAAGACTCTGTCCAAAAAAAAAAAAAAAAAAATCTGGGCTTAGTATTAGTGTAAAGGACCCTCAGAATGGGTCTTTCAAGGGCTTTTTGCAGGTACAAGGATCTCTCAGAGCGTATTTTTCAGGGCGAAGCCAGTTGATAGTCATCTCTGTATACCCCACAGTGCCCAGCACAGAAGTGACACTTGTTAGGCAAATGCTCCTGCTTTGTGCACACAAAAGATTAAAATTCAACAACAACAACAGCAACAAGAAAACCCAAAACTTTTCCTAGGGCAATGCTGAAGGTTAATGAACCATCAAGTCTTGTGTTTGGAATACCTCCTCCATCCCAGTAATTCAGTGGTACTTGTGCTTACTGTAAGTACTATGGAAAGATAGGATTAAACACTGTTAGGAAATCCAGTTCCCAGAAATTCAGAGCTGTTTGTCAGCTCTTCTACCAAAATATTCACAAGATAGGTAAAGGAAGAGAACTGAAAGAACTCTAACATTGACCATTCAAGGACACAGAGGCACCTTGTATCCACAACCTCCAGCATTCTCCAAGGAACCTGAAATAACTGAGTTTGAGAAGCATGAGGTCAGGTAATAAACAGGCATTACAACAAACCAACCAACAGAAGCAAGTAATCTTTTCTCTCTCATGTCTCTGTGTCTCTGTATCTTTAGGCAAGTGAACGCAAACTGAAATTAACTTGGGTTAATGAAGAGAAACAGTTTAATGAACTTAGAAACCATTAAATATATACCAATTGAAGAACTGTTTAAAAACCATCAACAAGTACTTCTATGGCTTTGACTTGGTAAATCTATTGTAGAGATTTTAAAACTCACTTCAACAAAATGTATTTCCTGATATAGACAGTACAATAACTCAACTCACGAAGTCTGTCCATTTCTTCATTAAAACTCAGAATCCAATACGCTTTTATGATAAAAACACTCAACAAACCAGGGATAGAAGGATACTTCCTCAACCAAGTAAAGGAAATCTATGGAAAAACCCACAACTAACATCATACTTAGCAATGAAGGACTGGAATTTGTCCCCCAAGATCAGGAAAAAGGCCAAGATGTCCACTTCTATTTGACATTGTACTGTAAGTTCTAACTGGGGCAATTAGAAGAGAAAGAAGTAAGATACCCAGATTGAAAAGAAAGAAATAAAATTATCTCCAGTTGCAGATGGCATGATCTTATATATAGAAAACCCTAAAGAATCCTTAAATAACTATTAGAGCTAATAAAGCATTCAACAAGTATGATGGTTAATTTTAGGTGTCAACTTGACTAGATTAAGGAATAGCTAGAGAACAGGTAAATTATTACTGCTGGGTATATCTGTGAGGGTGTTTCCAGAGATTGGTGTGTGAGTCGGTGGGCTGAGTGGGGAAGATCTACCATCAATGTGGGCAGGCACCATCCAGTTGGTTGAAGGGCCGGGGTGGTGGCTAATGTCTGTAATTTCAGCATTTTGGGAGGCCAAGGCGGGCATATCACTTGAGGTCAGGAGTTCAAGACCAGCCTGGCCAACATGGTGAAACTCTGTCTCTACTAAAAATACAAGTTAGCCAGGCATGGTAGCACACCCCTGTAATCCCAGCTACTTGAGAGGCTGAGGCAGGAGAATCGCTTGAACCCGAGAGGTGGGGTTGCAGTGAGCTGTGATGGTGCCGCTGTACTCCAGCCTGGGTGACAGAGCAGAACTCCATCTCAAAACAAAACAAAACAAAGCAAAACAAAAAAAAATTGGCTGAAGGACCAGACAGAACAAAAAAGACAAAGAAAAGGTAATTTCTTCTCTTTCCCTTAGAGCTGGGGACACTCTTCTCCTACCCTTGCACATCAGAATTCCAGGCTCTCTGGCCTTTGGACTGCAGTCACAAAAATAAAATACTTGGGAGTAAGTTAAACCAAACAAATGCAAGGCTTGTACACTGAAAACTACAAAACATTGTTGAAAGAAATTAAAGAAGACCTAAGTGAATCGAAAGGCACCTCATACTCATAGATTAGAAGACAATATGAATAAGATGCTACTCCTCTAATTTATCTACAGATTCAATGTATTCACTATCAAAATTCCAACTAAATTTTTTTGCAGAAATGGACACACCAATCCTAAAATTCCTAGAGTAATACAAGGAATGGCCAGGCACTATAGCCTACACCTGCAATCTCAATACTTTGAGATGCTAAGGTGGAAGGATTGCTTGAGCCCAGGATTTCAAAACCAGCCCGAGCAACACAGGGAGACCCTATCTCTACAAAAAAAAAATTTTTTTAATTAGCTAGACATGGTGGTACATGCTTGTGCTTCCAGCTGCTCAGGAGGCTGAGATGGGAAGATCCTTTGAGCCCAGGAAGAGGTTAAGGTTGTGGTGAGCTATGATCGCAGCACTGCACTCCAGCCTGAGCTGGAGTGAGACACTGTCTCAAAAAAAAAAAAAAAAAAGAGAGAGAGAGAGAAAGAAAAAAAGATAATAAAAAAGAAACAAAGAAACACAAGGGACCCGGAATAGCCAAAATAATTTTAAAAATGGAATTGCTTGAACCTGGGAGACAGAGGTTGCAGTGAGTCGAGATCACACCGCAGCACTCCAGCCTAGGCAACAAGAGTGAAACTCCATCTCAAAAAAAAAAAAGGAAGAGAGACTCATACTTCCTGATTTCCAAACTTACTACAAAGACACAATCTTTTGTGTTGTTCTGGCATAAAAATCGACACACAGATCACTAGAATAGAATTGAGAGTCTAGAAATAAACCCACACATCTATGGTCAATTGATTTTTGACAAAAGTGCCAATACCATTACATGGGGAAAGACTGATCTTTTCAACAACTGGATATCTACATGCAAAAAATAAATAAATAAAACTGGACTCCTACTTCATAACATATGCAAAAATTAACTCAAAATGTATCAGAGACCTAAAGACAGGCATTAACACTATAAAACTCTTAAAAGAAAACAGGGCCGGGCACAGTGGCTCACACCTGTAATCCCAGTACTTTGGGAGGCCAAGGCGGGTGGATCACCTGAGGTCAGGAGTTTGAGACCACCCTGGCCAACATAGTGAAACCCTGTCTCTACTAAAAATACAAAAATTAGCCAGGCATGGTGGCACATGCCTGTAATCCCAGCTACTCAGGAGGCTGTGGCAGGAGAATCGCTTGAACCTGGGAGGCGGAGTTTGCAGTAAGCCGAGATCGCACCATTGCACTGCACTCCAGCCTGGGCGACAAGAGCGAAACTTCATCTCAAAAAATAAAATAAAATAAAATTCTTAAGAAAACACATAGGAGTTAATCTTCATGACCTTTAGTTTATTAGACATGACACCAGAAGCCAGAGACAAGAGAAAAAAACAGATAAATTGGGCTACATCAAAATTTAAAACGTGTGCTGCAAATGATACATACCACTAAGAAAGTGAAAAGACAACCCTCAGAATAAAAGAAAATATTTGCAAATCGTACATTTGATAAGGATCTAGTATCCAGAATAAACAACTCTTAAAATCCAACAAATTTTTTAAAAACCTATTTTTTTAAAGGCAAAGGGTTTAAACGTAGACATTTCTCCAAAGAATAGATGAAAAGACGACCAACAGCATTAGTCATTAGGCAAATGCAAGTCATAACCACAGGGAGATAACCATGTCATACCCACTGTGATGGCTATTATTTTTTAAAAAGGAAAACAACAAGAGTTGGGGAGGATGTGGAGAAACTGGAACTCTCACACATTGCTGGTGGGAATCAAATTGCTCAGCTGCTTTGGAAAACAGTTTGGCAGCTCCTCAAAAAGTTAAACATTAGCATCTAACCTGGCAATTCCATTCCTAGGTTTATATCCAAGAGAAAAAGAAACCCTATGTCCACATGATAATTTGTACATGAATGTCATAGCAGCATTATTCATAACACTCAAAAAGTAGAAACAAGACAAGTGTCCATCAACTTAGGCATGGATAAACAAAATGCAATCTACCCATACAAGGAAATATTATTCAGTCATAAAAAGGAATGATGTACTGATACATGCTACAACATGGATGAACCTTGAAAACATGACACAAGGTGAAAGAAGGCAGACACAAAAGGTCGGCCACATATCATATGACTCCATTTATATGAAATGTCCAGAACAGGCAAATCCACAGAGACAGAAAGTAGATTAGTGGTTGCCAGGGGATGGGTGGAGTGGAAATGGGTAGTGACTGCTAATGGGCACAGGGTACATGACAATGTTCTGGGGTTAGATAGTGGTGATGGTTATATAGCTCTATAAATATATTAAAAACCATAGAACTGTACATTTTAAGATAACAAATTTTATGGCATATGAATTATATCTCATTTTTTAAAAAAAACGCATTGTTAGGACCACCCCATATTTATTTAGTTCCATTTTTAAACTTCCCTAAAAACTCTTCCTAGTTAGACTAAAGCTTGTCTACAGAGCCACAGTGCCAACAACACTGACTGGTCAAGGTAGTCATGTACCCAGGAACTACCCTCATTTCCTTCTCTGGCCACTCAGTTGCCTCTTGGCACGGTGAAGACATGCTTAACACTCACTTGTGTAGGATTAAACAGAATAGAGTGTGAGTCGCTGAACTGAGAAAGGGCAAAGCAGAAAAGAGCTAGAACAGGGAATAAAAAGAAGGTATCCATCTATCATCCCAGCCACCCCTTAGAAAACTTTTGTGAGGACCATAAAAACCACACTTTCTCAGTTGACAAAATTCCTCATCCTTAGGTCAAACATTATAATTCCTCAAATCTGATTTTACACATACTGGCTTTTTAATAAAATCTGATTCTGTTTTGACCCTTATACAAGAATGCCCTTCTCAAAAGAACTTGCTCTTTGATACATGCATGAAAAATGAAATATTTTTTAAAATTTCCTTTAGGGGATGATTCATAACACAACAGAAGGGTGACAAACAGGTTAGATTTCCCAATTGAGTTCCTGTACATATCTATCATTGTATAAAATATGGAGACATTTACAACCCTTTTTTCCCATACGAATGTCTAGAAACTCACCTATTACATGAAGTGGGGTGTACCTAATTATTTCTTACATGCCATACTGTTCCTATCTCTACCTCGTACTACAGCACAAAAAGATGCATACATAAAAAAATATATTTAAGAAAAAGGCACACAAATATATGTGTGCCCAGTTTCTGATCTTTTCAAACAGGGTTAACTAGGAATCTAATAAAAAGTAGTTTTCATTAAATTAATATAAGTCAAATCTTAGAAAGAAAGCAACCATGACCCATCATTCTAACTTTAAAACTAGAATATGTATATGATTTGTATTATTTATTGTTTTTAAGAGCCTTCCAAATGGTAAGAATTACTGAATAAAAAATAAAGGTACGAGATTAAGCAGTTTATCTCAAAGCAAAACATCTGAAGTTTCCACCTCTGTCCTAGGAACAAAAATAAACAACCTTCACATAGATCTGAAAGCTAAGCCTTACACAGATTTTATGATTTCCATTTTACTTCAGAGTATATAGTATAAAAGCATGGGTATGGTTTAATTTTTTATTTTATTTTACCAAACAGCACTGACATAGGTATGGTTTTAAAAAATAAATATGTGGGCCAGGTGCGCTGACTCACTCCTGTAATCCCAGCACTTTGGGAGGCTGAGGTAGAGACCACCTGAGGTCAGGAGATCGAGACAAGCCTGGCCAACATGGCAAAACCCCGTCTCTACTAAAAATACAAAAATTAGCAGGGCGTGATGGTGGGCGCCTATAATCCCAGCTACTTGGGAGGCTGAGGCAGGAGAATTGTTTGAACCCAGGAAGTGGAGGTTGTAGTGAGCTGAGATTGCGCCATTGCACTCCAGCCTGAGCAACAAGAGTGAAACTCTGTCTCCAAAAAAAAAACCAAAAAATGTATCACTTCAATCACATAATAAACGTTCCACTTTTATCACAGCTTAGAATTTGTAACTATAAATATTACTCTCTACTAAGAAAGTAAAATTATCTTGTCTTCTATATTGTAGAGAAAGACAGCATGGAATTCTATCAGAGTTATAAGATCGAGGTTGTAACATGCAGATGAAAAACAATACCTAAGTTGAACAAATCATCATATATTACTACAGCAAATGTCATTGCTTGAGCCCAGGAGTTTGAGACCAGCCTCGGTAACATAGGGAGACCCCGTCTCTACTACAAAACAAAAACAAACCAATACACACTACAAACTGCCTCCACTCTGTCATGGGCAGAACTATAGAATTATTTCCAAATAACACAAATAACTGAAGTGGGGGTGATCCTATCTAATATAAAATTATAGGAAATTTTAGTTTTAGTTTTAATACAGTGCTGCATAAATAAGTACACCAAAGCACTACTTCAGATATAAATAACATAGAATCACTTACTCTTGGTAGGTAAAAGCCAAATAACATTCTCCCTTCACTTTCATGTACTAAATGTTATTATTACATTTGGTACAGTCTTGTTGATATTTTAAAAGATAAACCAAAGAATTCCCACCAAAGCTACTTAAAATGTATTTGTTTAAATTACAGCATAAATGCAGATTATCAAGTTCAATTTTCTAAGCAAATAACAGTAAACTGACAATTGAGCTTATGCTAATAGTCAAAAGCTCCAGTACTTATTGAGAATATTTGGAAGATCCAGAAAAATCTGAAAGTTTGGGCATACGTTAACCACAGAATGGGACAATATAATCATGCTTCTGGATGACATTTCACAAATTTATGGAAGGCCTCACTGCAAATGAGGCAGTAAATCATTAGTCTACTTTCAGAGGCAGAACTGATATGCCCAGGCCTCTGAGTGCAGATGGGCTCTGGAAAACCAGGAAGTGAAACACCATATGAAAAAACGCTGAACAAACAGAGAAGTAAATGGATGCAACCTTTCCTGACCAAAATGGAACTTTCCAGAACATTCCATTAAAGCTTCAACCCATGTTACTTGACATTTCTCATTTCTCAGCCTGGTTCTGAGAATGTCCTAAATAATGCAGTGACAACTATCAAATACCTGTACTTATTTGTATACATGTGGATGGGTGCACAACTATATGGTAATTTTAAAAATTCTACAGAAAACCTGAGTTCCTTATGCATTTGTCTCAAGCCCTCCTTCTTGACATCTAAGGCTTCTAAAAGCAATATATATCTCTTTTATATTTTTATCATAAAAATAAACTCTGTCGATTATATATTATTGTACATATATAATTTTTTTTTTAGAGAGAGTTTCCCTCTGTCACCCATGCTGGAGTACAGTGGATCTCAGCTCACTGGAACCTCCACCTCCCAGGTTCAAGTGATTCTCATGCCTCAACCTTCTGCGTAGCTGGGATTACATTCATGTGTCACCAAGCCTGGCTAATTTTTTGTATTTTTAGTAGAGACAGGGTTTTGCTATGTTGGCCAGGCTGGTTTTGAACTCCTGACCTCAAGTGATCCACCCACCTTGGCCTCCCAAACTGCTGGGATTACAGGCATGAGCCACCATGCCCGGCAATAATTGCTTCTTAATTCAAACTTAAAAAAAAAAAAAGAAAGAAAAGAAAGAAAGAAAAAGAAAACACATGGGGAACGCCAAAGCCCTAAAGAAAAATTTTTCTTTTTTTTTTTTTTGAGATGGAGTTTCACTTTTGTCACCCAGGGTGGAGTACAAAGGTGCTATCTCGGCTCACTGCAACCTCTGCCTCCCTGGTTCAAGTGATTCTTCTGCCTCAGCCTCCCAAGTAGCTGGGATTACAGGCACCACGATGCCCAACTAGTTTTTGTATTTTTAGTAGAGATGGGTTTTCACCATGTTGGCCAGGCTGGTCTCGAACTCCTGACCTCAGGTGATCTACCTGCCTCAGCCTCCCAAAGTGGTGGAATTACAGGCGTGAGTCACCATGCCCGGCCGAGAAAATATTTTTAAAAGAAATCCTTCATGCATTCCGAAGTTACAAAATTCTTAAAGGAAGTATATCCAGAGTACTAAGCCAAAAGTCTGGAAATCAAGCTTCTGGGACCTAACCTGACACTAGAGTGACCATGGCTAAATTACAACCCACTGGGAGCAGAGTTCCCTGGTTGCTAACATTTGGATCGGACAAAAGGCATACAACTGGGCCAAAATAGACCAGAAGGTTTCCACAACCCCCTTAGTTCCAACTTCCTATGACCCTATAAAATGATTAGACTATGTTTGATTGAATTGTATATTGCACACCATAAGGGAATGTACATTTATGAAGAGTCAGAGGACTCGAAATAGTCTATGACACTATGCATTAAGTTTGGAGTTACACAGCTGAATAGTAATACAGGGCTAGGAGCTTTCAATGTTTTATTTTTCATTTCTATGGAAAAGAGGTGAAGTGGACAGAAGGGATGTCTGAAATTCTATCCTGAGGCTTTAATATTTCAAATATTGTTTTGCATCTTTTTGTCTATTTTCTTTAAAAAGAAAAAAAAAGAGGAAAATAAGCTGCTATTAGCAAATACCAAGCCAACAGGGAAAATTCTCCCAACACCAACATCCAAATTAACCCCATCTCCACCTCTTCCAGATCACAGGACATCTGGACAAAGGTTTAAAAAGAGAAAAATTATTTTGACTTATTGACAGCCATTGTGGAAATAACTTTTCAGAAAGTACGAACTTACAAATGGGTAGTTATAAGTAACTAAAAAACCCAAGAACAAATGCAACTGTTTCAATTAGCAACAATGACAATACAGTAATAAAAGTCTTGAATTTGTTCACTTTCTAATGTATTCCCTAATTTTGTTTTTGTAATCCTAAAAATCCCATTTTAGAGAATACAAAACAAGTTACAGATTAGATCAAGTCATGTAAATTCAGGTGTGGTAAAATCAGATTAAAGATTCAGAGATGAGGGCTTTTTTCCTCTTTGGGTATTTTAATTTAGGATAATGTCTGATTTACTGGTACCACTATAGATATTAATGAAAACATTTCTGCCACGAAGACTGAGTTATAAGAGATGTCTGTAAGTATAGCTAAGAAAGAAGTGATACTTAATGGGTTTTTTTTAAAAAGCAGCAACAGGCCAGGCACAGTGTCTCATGCCCATAATCCCAGAGCTTTGGGAGGCTGAGGTGGGTGGAATGCTTGAGGCCAGGAGTTTGAGGCCAGCCTGGGCAACATAGTGAGACCCCTATCTCCACAAAAAAAATAAAAATAAAAAAATTAACCAGCATGGTGATGCACACCTATAGTCCTAGCAACTTGGGAGGTTGGGGTGGGAGGACTGCTTAAGCCTAGGAGTTGGAGACTGCAGTGAGCTATGATCACACCAGTGCACTCCAGCCTGGTCAACCAAGCAGAACTCTGTCTCTAGAAAAAAATAAATAAATAATGATAAAAGTAGTAACACTCTGGGAAAGTTACAAGAAAATGCTGTTCCTAAAAAAAATAACATCCATGAAGACAAAACCCTAATACATATTTTTTCATTTATGAATGAACTACTCTATCACATCTCATCGTCTCCTTATAAATGGGTAGCTTAACTGCCACTAGCATTTATCCAACATGCTTCTTTATGAAAATTGGTCCTGTGGAAAGTCTGGAATCACCAACAAGAGATTTCACACTTGTTACCTAAGGGTAGTATGAAATCTGTGTGTATATTTGCATATGTACATGCCATATATATATATATACACACACACACATACATATATATATATAACTATAGATGTATGCTTCTCCTTGTCTCTTCACACAGAAGTTTCTCCCCTCAAATCAGTCAACTGTTTGTGCCCGAGTCTGTAACAGACACTGTCGGGGATATAAAGGTGTATGCATGAGAGAGGATCCCAGCTCTCAAGACAGTTAAAATTTACTTGGGAAGATAGGACATATTCACATAAAGCGGTCCCAGTACCAGTAAAATTGATGGATATCATATTTTTATTAGTAATATGGAGGTGCTGTCATCTGCACATTGTTTGCATGAACCACAAAGCTTTAATCCAAATAGGTAAGAAAAAATAAATCCATGCCATTTATTTCAATTATATTAGAATACAATAAATATACAATAAATAATCGAATTTCTTTTGAGTATGTAAGAAATAGCATACCAGCAGTAGTAGGGAAGATAAGGCAAGATATTTAATGGCCAAAGTATTACATAAGCTTAGGAAAGGAAATTAAGGAAAAGAAAACAGTTTTGCTATTATTACCTCAGCATGACAATGACAAAGAAGTGTGATTTTTCCAGGCTTTTCTCAGAACCCAGAGGTGTGTGAAGATTAAACTGCTAGGCTAGGTTTCCGGAGATCCAGGTGTTAGCCCTGACTCCTTCACAGTTATATCCTCTCCTGCCCTGATTTTCTATCTGTAATAGTTGAGGTTTGAACTAGATGATGGCTACAATTCCTTTAATGAACACTTCTGGTAACCCTTTATTTGATAAATATATCCAGGTCCTTCATCCTACCCACCACTTCCCAATCCCTGTCTTCTCTACCCCTGACAAAATTACTGTGTACAACATTCCATTTTTTATGAATCTGTCACTAATTATTTGTGTTTATATATACACTAACTTCTTTATGGTAACTGGTTGAAAAAGTGAAATTCTAACTCCTATTGCTAAAATTTAGTTACTAAACAATCATCACTTTTACATTACCTAGTCCTAATAATCTAGCCAGATTAACATGGCGTATTAGTCAATATTCTTACAAGAAGAGTTTTGCTGTAGCTGTGATTCACAATGGTTAAAGATCAGATCAAATAATTATGTATCCATTGCTTTTACTGGCTTAAAATTGACTTAGCTACACAGCAACTAAGAGTACAGTAATATTTAATTTCTTCCTTTTATGACAATCCAGTGACAACACATAAGTATGACTTTGGTACTAAAAGGCTATATAAATATCCTTTCATCTGATAAGTCTTATTAAACCTCTAGTGTTTGGGGGAAGAGGTTAAGAGAAGAAGAGATTGTAATATTGAGTCATCTCAAATTATTCCTATTATAATTTTTATGTTGGAAGTATTCTTGTTTGGACATCTAAATATTAGGACAGTTATCACCTAGGAACAGCAATGAATTCAAATATTATCCAGTAAGATGCTAAACAACACAAGCTCTCATCAATTCTTAAATACCTTTTGAGTCATTTCAGTAAAGAGATAAATCCAAAATGGAAAAGGGAGAACATACTCAAGCTTCCATGAAGCTGCACAATAAGGTGAATAATTGGCACAAAAATAAAGCAAATAATTGAGAAGTATGCTGGAAAAGTCTTTCAAATACTATTCTTGCTTGTATCTAGCTCTATTATACAGTTTAAATTTTGGCCAAATTTTTTAAGTATTTGTTAAACAGTTCCTGCATGTGACATATGTTTCCAGGATACTTCTGACATTGATATGAGAAATTATAAAACATTTAGAAATGAAAATGTTACTCTCAAACAAAAAACATTATAAGTTCCAAGCTTCTGAATTCATAAGATGGAAAAACACTTGGAAAATTGTACCTTTCTGTTTTAAAATGTTCAAATAAGGTATTTTTAAAAAATGTGTAATAATTCAAGGAAATGGGAAAACAAGTCCAAATAAAACCAGGTCCTAAAAGTTTACTCTAGGAGTCATTATTCTTCCTTTGCAGTCTCAATTCTATTTACTCCATAATAAGTAAACTGTTTTATCCCTTCGGCTGGGAAGGATAATTTTTACCCTACCAAGATGATGACAATGCCACTGCAGTGCTCACCCAGCAAGAAACACATAAATATGAAGTAGCATCAGGTCTTTCTATGAAGTGTATGCAAGAATTGATTTGCAATGCATTAATTCAGGAATTCAGCAGAGAGGCTCCTACTATACCTAGCAGATCTAAACTTGAGCTCATGATAACACTGCACAAAGCTATGGTAGATAAAAGTGATAGGTAATGCCAATAGAACAATTCCACTGACAACACAAACTCCTCCAAGAATTCTTCCAGGCACTGTGATAGGATACATATCTCCATAGCCAACTGTAGTCATAGAGATAATCACCCACCAGCAGGCAGCGGGAATGCTGGTGAAGTCCTTGTTGGATGTTTCCAGGTCCAGCCCATGTTCAAGAAGCTGAGAAAGTGCACTAAAGATTGCCATGGCAACACAAATGAAGACAAGTAACATAACCATCTCTCGGTAGCAACGTTTGAGAGTCAAACCGAGTGTCTGAAGACCAATGAAGTGACGGGCAAGCTTAATCACCCAAAAAATCCTCATCATTCTAAGTACCCTCAAGGTGACTCCAGCCCTCTGGAGTTGAGAGTTCTCGCCTGTAAACACTGTCATCAACACGGAGATGTAATACGGTGTGATTGCCAGTAAATCTATGATGTTCAGGGGTCTCTTGACAAACTCACACTTGTTTTTGGAGACAATGAACCTCACGATGCACTCTGCAGTGAACCAACCTATGCAGATAGCTTCAATTATCCTGTCAAGAGAACAAAAGAAGAATTGATCATTTTATTTTTAAGCATTTTAATAGCTCTTAGATTTCTTCAGATAGTACTACACTGACATACTAATTCAGTTACTTTTCCAGAAAACATAAAGAACAATGTTACCAACATCATATCACCAGGACGCACGCAACAGAACAACAAATCAATTCAGATGAAAATTAAGGCCAGGTGCAGTGGCTCACGTGTGTGATCCCAGGTCTTTGGAAGGCTGAGGTGGGTGAATCGCTTGTGCCCAAGAGTTCGAGACCAACCTGGGCACCACAGCAAAACCTCATCTCTACAAAAAAAAATACAAAAACCAGCCGGGTGTGGTGACACACAACTTGGGAGGCTGACGTGGGAGGATCACCTGAGCCTGGGAAAGTCAAGGCCAGAGTGAGCCATGACTGTGCCACTGGACTCCAGCCAGGGTGACAGAAAGAGACCCTGTCTCAAAAATTTAAAAAAAAAAAAAAAATTGAACTTGATAAAGTTCTTACTTCTATGCTGCAATACTATTAAAATTATTTTTTTACTTGCCACTAATACTTATAAAAAAGATCTCTCTTATTTGGTAGTTTGAAATTAACTTATCCTCAGTTGGCCACAACATGAAATTTAACTTACTCTTGTAGGACAGTGGTTCTCAGCTGTGATACCAGTTCTGAGGTGGATTGGAAGGGCATTATTCCCACAGAATGTGAACATATCTAAGTTTTTTGATGGGCTATTTCTTGGTAACTTACAGTCAATGCAAGATCATTTCCTAAAATGTGAATCTTCCTTCCCTTCCAATAGGCTTGTATGGGAGACACTGGCAGTGAGCAAGTTTATGGGGTACTGGGTGAGTGCCCTCACCAAGAACACACTAGGTCACAACCATTCTAAAAAGGCTCCCAGCAGAAACAAGGCCAGGTACTCCCACATTGGAGTAAAATGGCCACTAGGATTTTCCCAAAGACCACAACTACTTTGTCTTCCATCATCATTTTTACACAGCACATATTTTAAAAAGACTACATTTTACCTAGAGCAATATTTACCAGCCTTTCTGCATTACTGCATGCACTGAAAATAATTGCATGTATACAGCACACTGAAGTTAAGGGGTAGGATTCCTTTTTTTTTTGAGACGAAGTCTCACACTGTCGCCCAGGCTGGAGTGTAGTGACGCCATCTCAGCTCACTGCAACCTCTGCCTCCCAGGTTCAAGCAATTCTCCTGCCTCAGCCTCTCCAGTAGCTGGGACTACAGGCGTCTGCCACCATGGCCGGCTAATTTTTGTATTTGTAGTAAAGATGGAGTTTCACCATGTTGGCCAGGCTGGTCTCGAACTCCCTACCTAAGGTGATCCGCCCACCTCAGCCTCCCAAAGTGCCAGGATTACAGCCACGAGCCACCACACCCAGCCAATGGGTAGGATTCTTGAAGAAGCCAGCATCCTGGGAGCTCTAGACCCCCCGGCCCTCAGCCCACACACCCCAAAGCTGAGAAAATCAAGTTTCAACACCTCTGGCCCTGTGAGTGGTAACTTGAAGGTAATTTTAAATTTAATTAACATTTTAAAATTTTTTATTTTTTTAATTGAGATGGAGTCTCACTCTGTCACCCAGGCTGCAGTGCAGTGGCACGATCTCGGCTCACTGCAACCTCTGCCACCTGGGTTCAAGCAATTCTTGTGCCTCAGCCTCCTAAGTAGCTAGGACTACAGGCACATGCCACCAACCCCAGCTAATTTTTTTATATTTTTAGTAGAGACGGGGTTTCACCATGTTGGCCAGGCTGGTCTTGGACTTCTGACCTCAAGTGATCCGCCCACCTTGGCCTCCCAAAGTGCTGGAATTACAGGCATGCCACTATGCCCAACCCAAAATTTTTTCAATTCTGAATTAAAAGTTATAATTATTATACCATCACTTGTTTTTCTCCACATAATTCTTTCTCACCACTAACTTAAACCCAAACATTAGAAGTACAATGGAGAGAGAAGAAACTGGAGTAAGTGGGAGGTGAGCAGGTGGGGCAACATTTTGAAAAGAAGTACTCAAAGTGCATTCCACAGAACACAAGTGGTACTTGATGTTACTCACAGAAATGAATAAATACAATTAACCATGTTTCCCTATTGTAGGGCTTTACAGGGCTGTAAAGATTAACTTTATTTATTAACTTTTATTTTCTGAATAGGTATCCACATTCACATGGTTTAAATCACATGATTTTGGCCAGGTGCAGTGGCTCACACCTGTAATCCCAGCACTTTGGGAGGCCGAGGTGGGAGGATCACAAGGTCAGGAGATCGAGACCATCCTGGCTAACATGGTGAAACCCCGTCTCTACTAAAAATACAAAAAATTAGCTGGGCGTGGTGGCGGGCGCCTGTAGTCCCAGCTACTGGGGAGGCTGAGGCAGGAGAATGGTGTGAACCCAGGAGGGGGAGCTTGCATTCAGCCGAGATTGCGCCACTGCACTCCAGTGACAGAGCGAGATTCCGTCTCAAAAAATAAATAAATTAATTAATTAATTAATCACATGATTAAAAAAGAAAAAAGAGTATAGAAAGAAAAGTCTCAGGCCAGGCATAGTGGCTCATGCTTGTAATCCCAGCACTTTGGGAGGCCGAGGTAGGAGAATTGCTTGAGCCCAGGAGTTCAAGACCAGCCTGGGAAACATAGTGAGGCCTCCTCTCTACAAAAAAATGAGGCAGGAGGATTGCTTGAGCCCAGGAGGCTGAGGCTGCAGTGAGTCATGACCACACCACTGCACTCCCACCTGTGTGACAGACAGCACACCTTCCTCAAAAAAAAAAAAAAAAAAAAGGAAGGGGAAGGGAAAAGTCTCACGTCTCACGCTATTTCAGCCACCCAGTTCCCCGCCCTGGAGTCAACAAATATCATCACTTTCTTATGCATCTTTTCAGAGCTATTTGATGTATGTACAAACAAACAAAATTTTTTACTTATGTGTGTATATGTATGTATATACATGTATAGATATACAGATACATATATATACACATATATATGTATGTATCTCCTCTTACACAAATAGTAGCATGTTACGCTAATTGTCCCGCCTCGTTTGGTTAATATATCATGGAGATCATTCCAAATCAATAAATAGAGAGCTCCCTCATTTCTTAAACATGGTGACACAGTGTTACACTGAATGTACTGTGATTTATTTAACCAGTCCACCAGATGAACATTAACAATGATGCAATGAATATTCTTTTTTTTTTTTTTTTTTTTTAAACAGGGTCTTATTCCTGTCAACCATGCTGGAGTTCAGGGGCACCATCACAGCTCACTGCAGCCTCGAACGCCTAGGCTCAAGTGATCTTCCCACCTCAGCCTCCCAAGTAGCTGGGACTAAGGCAAGTACCACCACACCTGGCTAATTTACTTTTTATTTTATTTTATTTTATTTTTTACTTTTTGTAAAGATGGGGTCTTGCTATGTTGCCTGGAATGGTCTTGAACTCCTGGGCTCAAGCGATCTGCCCACCTTGGCCTTCCAAAGCACTGGAATTACAGGCATAAGCCCAGCCAATGCAATGAATACTTTTATTTGTATATCATTTTATTTGTATATCATGTATATCAACAGCAGATATATAAATCTGAGACTTGAAATTACTGGATCAAAGAAGACACATATGTGTTTGTAATTTTGATAGATCTTGCCAAGCTACCCCTACAGAGGTTGTACTAAATTACCCACCCACAGGCAATGCATAGGAGTGTCTATTCCCCATGGCCTCACTAATGTAAAGATTGTTGAACTTGGAGGTCTCTGCCACTCTGAGAGATGAAAAGTGCTAACTTATTTTGAGGGATGTTGAGCATCTTGGCACATGTTTAAGGGCCTGCTCTGTGACCTGTCTGTATCCTTTGCTCACAAAGGCTTTAATCTGCTTAGAAACAGTAGGAATATCCTTAAGAGTATCAGGCCAGGACTACTGTTCCTTGAAATACCAGTTTTGGAAAATGATTCCAGAGCCTTTGCCTATAAATTTCTTGGTAACAGGGTTTGACAAACTATAGCCTGGGGTCTAAATCCTGCCCGCTTCCTACTTTTTTTTTTTTTTTTTTTTTTGGTATGGCACGCAACCTAAGAATGGTTCCTAATTTTTTTCCCCCACTGGTTTGAAATGGTGGTTTTTATCATACATTAAATTACCAATCATACCTAAGTAAAATTCTGGATTTTCCACTTTCCAGAGTGGAAAGTTTAGAACTTCACTCAGGTATATCTGATCAATCCATTCTATCTTATACTATGCTACTGTCAATTTTCATTACAGTTGACCCCTGAATAACATGGGTTTGATCACAAGGATCCACTTATAGGCAGTTTTTCAACTAAATGTGACCAAAAATACAGTATTCGCAGGAAGTAAAACACGCTTATACAGACGGCCAATTTTTCATATACTTGGGTTTCCCACGGCCCACTGAGGGACTTGAGTATGTACAGATTTTGGTATATGTGGGGGGTCCTGGAACCAACATCCTATGTGTACCGAGAAATGAGTGTACTTTGTTTTGATATCCAGTTGAATGTATCCACTTGTGTTCTTCCTTTTCAAGATTGTCCTGGTTATTCATAAGCACTTGCTCCTCCAACATGAATTTTATTTTTTCATATTTTTTAATGATTGGGGGAAGAAAAGAAATCTAAAAAATAACATTTTTTATGACGTGTACAAATTATATACAATTTGAATTTCAGTGGCCATAAATAAAGTTGGATTGGAACACAGCCATGCTCACTCATTTACACACTATCAATGGCAGTTTTCACGGCAAAGTTGAGTAGTCATGACAGAGACCATATAGCTCTGCAAAACCTAAAGTACTTACTATCATTGGAAAAAAAAAAAAAAAAAAGTCTGCTATTGTGTTAAGCCACTGAGATTTTTTTTTTTTTTTTTTTTTTTTTTTTTTTTTTTTTTTGAGACAGGGTCTTACTGTCGCCCAGGCTGGAGCACAGTGGTGTGATGTCGGCTCACTGCAACCTCCACCTCCTGGACTCAAGCAATTCTCCTGCCTCAGCTTTCCAAGTAGCTGGGATTACAGGTGCGCACCACCACACCTGGCTAAGTTTTGTATTTTTAGGACAGATGACATTTCATCATGTTGGCCAGGCTGGTCTTGAACCCCCGGCCTCAACTTATCCACCTGCCTTGGCCTCCCAAAGTGCTGGAATTAAAGGCCTGAGTCACCGCACCCAGTCTGGGATTTCTCAATTGGTTGCTATCCTAGGTAGTAAACTGGTAAATATAGTAGGTAGTAGTAAGATGTGCACTTAAAAGGGATTGCAGGAGCACACAGCAGTGATAATAATAGTTTCCTTAGATTGGCTTGTGGGTAAGATGTACCAGTTCTCCAGCTAACATACTCTGTCTCTTCTCTAGCCAGACACAAGCAAGGGCACTGGGCTTGACGTCAAAGGCTCTGTGCTCTTTCCGTTCTGAAGGACAAGCCTCACCATCAAGAGGCAGATTTATACAGATCTTCTAAGGACCTTCTCAGTTCTAAAATCCTAAGATTCTATTAATTTCAGAAGAGTAAAAATGTCAATTGTGCCAAAAATACCAGAACATTTTCTGTCTAATTATTTCCAGTAGCAGCCAAAGTTGTTAAGACTAAGAAGGAGGAAATCCAAATGGTGTGGAATAATCACTCAGTAAGGGAATTTCAAAGAAGTAAGCTCGTCTGTAACGAGGTCCTCAGGGTTCTGCCTGCCCACACCCTAGGTCAGATGCAGTTTATTCAGAATTCCACACCAAAGGGATGAATCAGTGAGAAACCCCAGGCATCACTTTCACCTTCAATTACACCAAGGCAGTCTCTAGCAACAAACACCACCAAGCCTGCCAAAACTCCTCATGTTTCCAAACGGCACTCTCACCAATGCCACCACTGACAACTGCTGAAAAACTGAGTACTGTTCACTGAACACAAGAGCAAACAACTGGGTACTCCCGGAGGTTACTTCTGTAAAATTAAACAGGAAAAAAAAAACTAAAGATACTGAGACATCACATTCCTTTGAAGCCCATTCTGATTTCTTCTGAGGTTCAAACATCTAGATGTTCATGAATGTATGCCTAATAAAAATATTCACCACTGACTGATGCCTTTCAGTTGAGCACTATGCCACTATGCCAAACACTTTACAGATATCATCTCGTCTGATCCCTTTCAAGAAGTCTATGAAATAGGCATTTCCCGTAGTACCTACACTTTACAGATGACAGTGTTGAGACTGAAAGGTTAAGCACTTTTCCAAGGTCACACAACTAAGAAGCTGCAATTACACAGGTAACGAAACCCCCATCTATAAGGTTTTAAAGCTACAAGGAGCATTTGGAAATGCAAATGATTTTATGACAATGTCCATTGTTAAGATTAAATGGGACCTGGCACAGTGGTTCACACCTGTAATCCCAGCACTTTGGGAGGCCAAGGTGGGCGGATCACTTGAGGTCAGAAGTTCCAGACCAGCCTGGCCAACATGGTGAAACACTGTCTCTACCAAAAATACAAAAATTAGCTGGGCGTGGTGGTGGATGCCTGTAATCCCAGCTACTCGGGAGACTGAGGCAGGTGAATTGCTTGAACCTAGAAGGCAGAGGTCACAGTGAGCTGAGATAGTACAGCTGCACTCCAATCTGGGTAACAGAGCAAGACTCCAACTCAAAAAAAAAAAAAACAAAACAAAACAAAAAAAAAGATTAAATGATATTATATGTCAATCATTTGGTCTCCAGGGTTTACATTAGAACCGAATTTTTTTGTGTGTATGCCAGGGGCAGTGACACACACCTGTAATCTCAGCACTTTGGGAGGCTGAAGTGGGAGGACTGCTTGAGCCCAGGAGTTTAAGACCAGCCTGGACAACAAAGCAAGACCCCGTCTCTACTACAAATAATGTTTTAAAATTAGCAGGGGGCCAGGCACAGTGGCTCATGCCTGTAATCCCAGCACTTTGGGAGGCTGAGGCAGGTGGATCACTTGATCAGGAGTTCGAGAGCAGCCTGGCCAACATGGTAAAACCCCATCTCTACTAAAAATATAAAAAATTAGCTGGGCGTGGTGGTGCACGCCTCTAATCCCAGCTACTCAGGAGGCTGAAATAGGAGTATCTGCTTGAACCCAGGAGGTGGAAGTTGCAGTGAGCTGAGTCCGTGCCACTGCACTCCAACCTGGACGACAGAGCAAGACTTTGCCTCAAAATTAATTAATTAATTAATTAAAATTAGCAGGGAGTGGTGGTGTGTGCCTGTAGTCCTAGCTACTTGGGAAGCTGAGGTGGGAGGATCCCCTGAGCCCAGGAGGTCAAGGCTGTATTGAGCCATGATCTTGCCACTACACTCCAGCCTGGGCAACAGAGTGAGACCCTACCTCAAAAACAACAACAACAACAACAACAACAACAACAGAGATACAATCAAGAGTGAAAGGGCAACCTATAGAATGGGAGAAGATATTTGCAAGTCATGTGTCTGATTAAGAGTTAACGTACAGGATATACAAAGAATTCCTGCAACTCAGTAACAACAAAAAAAATCAACCCAATTAAAAAATGGGCAAAGGATTTTTTAGATTAATTTTTTAAATTTTCATGGGTACATAGTAGGTGTATATATTTATGGGTTACATGAAATATCTTGATACAGGCATGCAATGCATAATAATCACATCAGGGTAAATAGGGTGGTGAAAAAAATATATATATATAATATATAAAATATATATAATATATAAAAAATATATATATATATATTTTTTTTTAAGAGACAGAATTTTGCTCTGTCACCCATGCTAGCGCATAGTGGTGCAGTCATAGCTCCCTGCAGCCTCAAATTCACCTCCGGCATTTATCCTTTGTGTTACAAACAATCCAGTTATACTTTCTTAGTTATTTTGAAACATAAGATTAAATTATTTTTTACTACAGTCACCCTGTCATGCTAGCAAATACCAGGTCTTACTCATTCTTTCTAACTATTTTTTTATAACCATTAACCATACCCACTTCCCCACCACCACTGCTACCCGTCTAAGCCTCTGGTAACCATCCTTCTACTCTCTACATTCATGAGTTCAATTGTTTTCATTTTTAGCTCCCACAAATAAGTGAGAACACAAGAAGTTTGTCTTTCTGTGCCTGATTTATTTCACTTAACAAAATGACCTCCAGTTCCATCCATATTGTTGCACATGGCAGGACCTCATTCTTTTTTATGGCTGCATAGTACTCCATTGTGTATATGTACCACATTTTCTTTATACATTCATCTGGGTGGGTGGGTGTGTGTGTGTGTGTGTGTGTGTGTGTGTGTGTGTGTGTTTTTGTTTTGAGATGGGGTCTTGCTCTGTCATCCAGGCTGGAGTGCAGTGGTATGATCAAGACTCGCTGCAACCTGCGCCTCCAGGGTTCAAGTGATTCTCTTGCCTCAGCCTCCTGAGTAGCTGGGACTACAGGTGCATGCCACCATGCCTGGTTAATTTTTGTATTTTTAGTAGAGATGGGATTTCCCCATGTTGGCCAAGCTGGTCTCGAACTCCTGACCTCAAGCGATCTGCCTGCCTCAGCCTCCCAAAATGCTGGGATTACAGGCATGGGCCACCGTGCCCAGCCGCATTCATTTGTTGATGGCACTTAGGTTGCTTCCAAATCTTAGCTAACATGAATAGTGCTGCAACAAACATGGGAGTGCACGCATCTTTCTGATATGCTGATTTCCTTTCTGTTGGGTAAACACCCACTCAACAGTGGGATTGCTGGATCATATGGTAGCTCTATTTTCAGTTTTTTAAGGAACCTCCAAACTGTTCTCCATAGTGGTTGTACTAATTTACATTTCCACTAACAGTATACGAGGGATCCCTTTTCTCCACATCCTCGCCAGCATTTGTTATTGTCTGTCTTTTGGATGAAAGCCATTTTAACTAGAGTAAGATGATATTTCATTGTAGTTTTGATTTGCACTTCTCTGATGATCAATGATGCTGAGCACCTTTTCCATATACCTGTTTGCCATTTGTATGTCTTCTTTTGAGAAATATCTATTCAGATTTTTTGCCCATTTTTAAATCAATTTATTAGATATTTTTCCTATAGAGTTGTCTGAGCTCCTTATATGTTCTGGTTTTTAATCCCTTGTCAGATGGGTAGTTTGCAAATATTTTCTCCCATTCTGTGGGTTGTATCTTCACTTTGTTGATTCTTTCCTTTGCTGTGAAGAAGCTTCTTAATTAGGTATGATCCCATTTGTTCACTTTTGCTTTGGTTGCCTATGTTGGTGGGATATTGCTCAAGAAATCTTTGCCTACTCCAATGTCCCGGAGATTTTCCCCAATGTTTTTGTGTAGTAGTTTCATAGTTTGAGGTCTTAGATTTATGTCATTAATCCAGTTTGATTTGTTTTTTTTATATAGTGAGATAAAGGGTCTAGTTTCTTTTGCATATGGATGTCCAGTTTTCCCAGCACCATTTATTTAAGAGACTGTCCTGGACAAAGGATTTGATATTCTCAAAAGTTAATAAGGCTGATGAGCATATGAAAAGATGCTCAACATTATTAATCATCAGAGAAATGCAAATCAGAACCACAATGAGGTATCACCTTATACCTACAGGATGACTATTATACAAAAAAAAAAAAAAAAAAAAAAATCACACCAGAAAAGCACGAGTGTCTACAGCACTGTTGGTAGGATTGTAAAAGGGTGCATCCACTATGCAAAACAGTATGGAGGTTCCTCAAAAAATTAAAAATAGAAATATCACATGCTGCAGTAATCACTCTTCTGGGTACATATCCAAAACAACTGAAAGCAGGGTGTTAAAGAAATATTTGCACACCCACGTTCACAAATACAAAGGAAGCATTACTGACAATAGTTAAGATGTGGAAGCAATCTAAATGTCCACTGACAAAAGAATAAAGAAAGTTGGAATATAGCTGGGCGTGGTGGCTCATTTCCCAGCACTTCGGGAGGCTGAGGTGGGTGGATCACCTGAGGTCACGGAGTTCAAGACCAGCCTGGACAACATGGCAAAACCCCATCTCTACTAAAAATATATATATATAAAATACATACAGAATTCGCTGGGCATGGTGGCATGCACTTGTAATTCCAGCTACTTGGGAGGCTG
The DNA here is from genome assembly GCF_024542745.1 of Macaca thibetana thibetana. Lineage (NCBI taxonomy): Eukaryota > Metazoa > Chordata > Mammalia > Primates > Cercopithecidae > Macaca > Macaca thibetana. The sequence goes on along the minus strand of NC_065590.1, from coordinate 64,673,930 downwards.
AGGCAAGAGAATTGCTTGAATCGGGAGGCAGAGGTTGAGCCAACATTGCACCCCTGCACTCCAGGCCTGGGTGACAGAGCAAAACTCTGTCACACACACACACACACAAAAACAACACAGAAATATATATATACAGTGGAATATTATTCAGCCTTAAAAAGAGAGAAAATTGGCTGGGTGCGGTGGCTCACACCTGTAATCCCAGCACTTTGGGAGGCCAAGGCGGGTGGATCATGAGGTCAGGAGATCGAGATCATCCTGGTTAACAATGGGGAAACCCCGTCTCTACTAAAAATACAAAAAAAAAAAAAAAGTAGCCGGGTGTGGTGGCGGGCGGCTGTAGTCCCAGGTACTTGGGAGGCTGAGGCAGGAGAATGGCGTCAACCCAGGAGGCAGAGCTTGCAGTGAGCAGAGATCGCACCACTGCATTCCAGCCTGGGCGACAGAGCGACAACTCCAACTCAAAAAAAAAAAAAAAGAAAGAAAATCAATCTGGGTGCGGTGGCTCATGCCTGTAATCCTAGCACTTTGGGAGCCTGAGGTGGGCAGATCACCTGAGGTAAGGAGTTCGAGACCAGTCTGGCCAACATGGCGAAACCTCGTCTCTACTAAAAGTACAAAAATTAGCCAGGTGTGGTGGTGGGTGTCTATAATCCAAGCTACTTGGGAGGCTGAGGCAGGAGAATCACTTGAACTGGGGAGGCAGAGGTTGCAGTGAGCCGAAATCGTGCCATTGTACTCCAGCCTGGACGAAAGAGCAAGACTCCATCTCAAAAAAAATTAAAAAAACAAAAAAAAGGAAATCGTGTTACATGGATGAACCTTGAAGACATTACGTTAAGTGAAATACGCCAGTCACAAAAAGACAAATACTATGTGATTCCACTTATATGAGGTATCTAAAGTACTCAAATTCACAGAAACGGAAAGTAAGATGGTAGTTACAGGCAGTTGGAAAAAGGTAAAAGAGAAGAGTGGTTTGATGGGTACAAAGCTTCAGATTTGCAAGATGAAAAAGCTCTGAAGATCTGTTTCATAACAATATGAATATATTATACTTAACACCACTAAACGGTATACTTAAAAATGGTTAAGATGGCAAATTTTATATTATGTGTATTTTACTACAATTTTAAAGAGCAAACATATGAGCAGTGGTGGAATTCAAATCTATGCCCCCAAGGAGGCTAAAGCCTTAATACACAACGTTTTTATTTTTTATGTTCTTTATATTTTGTAGAGCTGAGGTCTCGCTATGTTGCTCAGGCTGGTCTTAAACTCCTGGCCTCCCAAAGTGCTAGAGGCTACACACGTGAGCCACCACACCCAGCAAGTTAGACTGCTCAGCCACACCACCCATGGGGTCAATGGAAAAACAAAAACAAAGACAGTGCTTTGACATTAATTAATTTTTGACTTACATTCTGCTTAACCTCAGAAGAATTAAAGGAGACTGTTCCTGTCATTAATACCAAACAGAACCTGATTAAAATTTAATATTACAAGGACAACTATGAAAATTAATACACAAAACAGTTGGGGCTGGCCCCAATGGTTCATGTCTGTAATCCTAACATTTTGGGAGGCCAAGGCAGGAGAATTGCTTGAGCCCAGGAGATCTTGGAATATGGTGAGATCTCACAATATAGTCAGATCTCATCTCTACTAAAAATTTTCAAAAAATTAGCCAGCGTGGGGCATGTGCCTGTAGTCCAGTTACTTGGGAGGCTGAGGTGGGAGGATCACTTGGGCCCAGCAGCTTGAGGCTGCAGTGAGCTATGACTGTACCATTATAATCCAGACTAGGCAACAGATCAAAATCCTGTCTCTTGAAAAAAACAAAAATAAAAAAATTATATGTGTGTATATATATGTACATGCACAGCTGAAAGCTGAGTCTGAATAGCTGACTGGAAAAAGCTAAATGAATTACACAAGCAATAGGCCAACACAGAAAACCACCTAAAGTAATACACGTGTATTTATTATATACCTATATTATGTGCATATATAATTATAATACATTTAAAATAATATATAGTATATTTTAAATACAGTACAATATCACAATGTGTAAGGATATAAAATAAGGAAATGTTATATGAATCCAAACCCCAATAATTTTGTTACTTATTAATTATATTTACACTGGAATAGAATTTTAAGATAAAACTTAACAGTTTTGGCAGGGAAAAAATGAAATGTATTTATAACTTCTTTGAAGCCATAAATATTGACACATCAGTATAAGATGAAAGGCATAGACTGCAATCACTTTTTAAGTCCTCCAAAAATAATACGGCCCAGTGCAGTGGCTCACACCTGTTAAGCCCAGCACTTTAGGAGGCCAAGGCAGGAGGATCACTTGAGCTTAGTAGTTCGAGATCAGTCTGGGCAACATGTCAAAACCCTATCTCTACAAAAAATACAAAAATTAGCCAGGCATGATGGTGCGTGCCTGCAGTCCCAGTTACTTGGGAGGCTGAGGAGGCGCACCTGAGCCCAGGGCTGTAGTGAGCCATGATCGCACCACTATATTCCAGCCTAAGCAAGAGTAAGACCAGTCTCAAAAAACAACAACAACAAAAAAAAGATTGTAACCATTATTATTATTACTACAAACCATATCTGAGCTCAGAGCCTTCCATTTACAAAAGTTCAGTTCAAGTCCAATTTAAAAACATTCTAAAAGAAAGTAAAAAGTATGCCCAACTAGAAGAGCAATCACCACAATCGAGTCAGCAGCAGCTTAAATCAGCCTTAACAACCCCAGGAGTGCCACAAAAGGAAAAGTTACCCTTCTTACTTGAAGCCTTTGGATTTAAATGTACAAAGCATTTCCAATCACATTTCTAACAGGCATGTACAATGTAATAACATGAAGCACAATAAAAATTTCCAACAAACTGCACATCAACAGCCACTTCATTACCTAGAGTCTTTCATGTCCTTATAAGAGTTTTTCTCAACAACAATTGGTTAAATGGGAAAAAAAAAAAGTAGGGTTTTTTGAAAGAAAAAAACATGATTTTTTTCTTACACACTTTAATTATCTTACAGAGAAAAAATCTATACCATTCGTACCTCTTTATCTTCCAACCTAGATCAATAATAAATGAAAACACATAATTGAACACTTATTCAAGTTCCAAACATCTTTCTATAAATTTACATACTAATTCATTTAATTCTCACAACTGTATGCAATAGGTTTTGTTATGATCCCCACCTACAAATGAGGAAACTAAGCCAAAGAGAAGTAACTAGTGGCCAAGTGCAGTAGCTCATGCCTGTAATCCCAGCACTTTGGGAGGCCAAGAACGGCAGACTGCTCAGGCAGACTGCCTGAGCCCTGAGTTCAAGACCAGCCTGGGCAATGTGACAAAACTCCATCTCTGCAAAATACAGAAAAAAAAAAAAATTAGCCAAGCATGGGGGCACGCGCCTGTACTCCCAGCAACCTGGGAGGCCGAGGTAAAAGGGTTCCTTGAGCCCGGGAAGGTTGAAGCTAAAGTGAGCTGTGATTGTGCCACTGCACTCCAGCTGGGCGACACAGAGCCTTTGTCTCAAAAAAAAAGAGAGAAGTAACTAAATCATGTCACACAGATAATAAATGACAGGTTAATAATATTTACAAGGCTGGCCAGGCACAGTGGCTCATGCCTATAATCCTAGCACTTGGGGAGGCCGAGGCAAGCAGATCACACACACACACGCAAGGCTGGGCACAGTGGCTCATGCCTGTGATCCCAATACTTTGGGAGGCCAAGGCAGGAGGATCACTTGGGCCCAGGAGTTCGAGGCTGCAGTGAGCTATGATCACACCACTGCACTCCAGCCTGGGCAACAGAGTGAGACTCTATCTCTAAAAAAAAAAAGAAAAAAAAAAAATGTACAAAGCTAGGTGTGGTGGCACGCACCTGTAGTCTCCCAGCTACCTGAGAGGCTGAGGAAGGAAGATCACTTGAGCTCAGGCTTCAAAACCGGCCTGAGCAATATAGTGAAACCCCTCATCTTAATATATAAATAAATAAATTTTAAACAAACAAAACATATGTACTCACTGACTAAGTCATACCTTGAATCACGCCTGGGATGCATGGATGTCCCTATACAGCTACAGTCAAAGTGTGTGTTAATTTTTACGTTCCTCACTTGATACCATTTTGTTTCCTTATGCTCACGTTTGGATGGCCATTTCATTAGGACATGTGGCAGGACGAGGATAATGATAAATGAAAAGTTCACTCTCTCAAAGTCATTGAGATTGGCCACAGAGAGCTGGGTTCCTCCCACAGTTTTTTTTGTTTTGTTTTTTTTTGTTTTTGTTTTTGTTTTTGTTTTTTTTTGAGACGGAGTCTCGCTCTGTCGCCCAGGCTGGAGTGCAGTGGCCGGATCTCAGCTCACTGCAAGCTCCGCCTCCCGGGTTCCCGCCATTCTCCTGCCTCAGCCTCCCGAGTAGCTGGAACAACAGGCGCCCGCCACCTCGCCCGGCTAGTTTTTTGTATTTTTTAGTAGAGACGGGGTTTCACCGTGTTAGCCAGGATGGTCTCGATCTCCTAACCTCGTGATCCGCCCGTCTCGGCCTCCCAAAGTGCTGGGATTACAGGCTTGAGCCACTGCGCCCGGCCCCTCCCACAGTTTTTAAGGGGCTGCTATTATTCTACCGGATCTCTTTTCTTCCTGCAATCGCCTCCACCTTTGCTTTTCTCACTTTCCCTTAGCACACAGGAACACGGGGCTATCACCCCTGCCTGAGGAATCTGGCTTCTGCCTCCTAAACACAGTTTACCCTCTGTGGTTCCTCTGTCCTCTGTTTTGGCAACAGAGGTACCAGATCCACGTTCTCTCTTTATTGGGAAACAGGGACTGATGACTGTCTACAAAGAAACAACCAAGTTTCTGACTGCAAATGCAAAGACAACAATACCTGTCCTGCTAAGACACGCTATCCATCATACATACATCTCCACCAAAGTGTGTTTCTGTGAAAAATTACAGGCAATTACTACAAATAACCCTTATCTTCTTCAACTCCTTTTGGCATAATTCAATATTCAACCCAAATACATGACTTAAGTGCATTGTAGTGTCTGCAGTGTAGCCTGAGGTACTGTCTTGCAAGGAGCTCTGTCCCGCTAGTGTGAGTTTGTAGAGACAGACTCTAAAACCTCAGAAAGAAGCAACATAGGAGACCCCATTACTTAAAAAAAAACAAACATAAGAACCTCAGGAAGAAACAGTTTTGATATTATGTCATTGTGGTAGGCTTCTGTTTCTTAAACCTTTAGAGATGAAGAACTGAGACCATTCAACACACAAGAGAAGACAGAATGGCCGGACGCCTAAAATCCCAGCACTTTGGGAGGCCAAGGTGGGTGGATTACCTGAGGTCAGGAGTTCGAGACAAGCCCGACTAACGTGGTGAAACCCCGACTCTACTAAAAATACAAAATTAGCTGGGCGTGGTGGCACGTGCCTGTAATCCCAGATACTCGGGGGGCTTAGGCAGGAGAATCGCTTGAACCCGGAATGTGGAGGTTACAGTGAGCCAAGATGGCGCCACTGCACTCCAGACTGGGCAACAAGAGCAGAACTCCGTCTCAAAAAAAAAAAAAAGAGAGAGAGAGAGAGAAGACAGAATGGTATTATGGTATTATGACCCCCCAAATACCCAGGCCCATTCACCATCGGCCCAAAGCCAGTTCCGCCCCACTCCACACCCTCATCTACTTCCCTCATGTCCTATTTTGAAATAAATCTCAGATTGTGCATTTATCCCAGAGTCCTTTCTCACCCGCCCTGCCTGGCAAGTCAACTAATGTGCACAAAGGAGGCACGAAATGTGCATGGCTTCAGTCTGAGTCTCCTGAGACAGGTCACTTGTAGCCAGGATGATGCAATGTCCTGGAGTCAGGATGGGATGACATATTAACTTGGATGTGGCTGTAAGCCCATGGAGCCCATTAATTCATTCATCATGCAACAAAGCTCATGAGTGAGTGCCTACTGTATGTCAGGCCACAGAGAGGTGTATAAAGATAAATTAAAGATAGAACTTAAGCATAGTTATGTAAGATGTTATCAGCTGGGTGCAGTGGCTCACACCTGTAATCCCAGCACTTTGGGAGGACGAGGCAGGCAGATCAAGAGGTCAGGAGATGGAGACCATCCTGGGTAACATGGTGAAACCCTGTCTCTACTAAAAATACAAAAAATTAGCCAGGCATAGTGGCAGACACCTGTAGTCCCAGCTACTCAGGAGGCTGAGGTGGGAGAATGGTGTGAAGCTGGGAGGCAGAGCTTGCAGTGAGCCAAGATCGCACCACTGCACTCCAGCCTGGGCAACAGAGCAAGACCCCATTTCAAAAAAAAAAGATGTTATCACTGGGGAAACCAGATGAAGGGTAAAACCGAACTCTCTGTGCTGTTTTTGCAACTTCTTGTGAGTGTAAAACTATTTCAAGCCAGGCAAAGTGGCTCACATCTGTAATCCCAGCACTTTGGGAGGCTGAGATGGGAGGACTTCTTGAAGCCAGGGTACGAGACCAGCATGGACAACATAGCGAGACCCCCATCTCTACAAAAAAAAATAGCAGGCATGATAGTGCATGCCTATAGCCCTAGCTACTCAGGAGGTGGGAGAATTGCCTGTACCCAGGAGTTTCAGGCTGCAGTGAGTCATGATTGTATCACTGCATTCCAGCCTGGGCAACAAAGCAAGACTCTGTCTCTAAATATAAATAGGTAAATTAATTAATTAATAATTGTTAAATCATTTCAAAATAAAAGGATTTTAAAAAGAAGATAAAACAGACTGAAAATTTGCAACCCAGCAAAGGGTAAGATATACCCTCCCTAACAACAAACCTATCCTTAAAAACTCAAAAATAGAATGTAGAAAGTAATAAAAGCTATAATTGATGTGTGTTAAGTTCAGAAGAAGATAAGTTTTTCTTCATCTGGGAGATGACGGAAGGCTTCTTTGAGAAAGTGGCAATTTAATTTGGCATGGAAAGACCAGCACAAGCAAAATCAGGAAAGTGCCAGATACCTGATGAAGTGAAAGCAATTACATTTAAAAAGTTAACAAAACAAAACACGGATGTGAGCAGATGCCCTACATAGATTAAACAGGTGCGCGACACTGGGCCACTGCCCAGTGTTTTAGGCTTCCCCTAAATGGAATGGCAAGTGAAGAAAACAAAAGGCACCTCGAAATATCTTACTACAAAAAATGGCCCCTCTGACTATTCCTTTGATTTTCTTAACTGATAAAAAGGTAGACATCATCTTCTAGGAGCTAATTTACACAAAGAATTTCATCCAATCCCATGTATCAGTGTTCGTGTTCATTACCCTCTAATGGAGGGCTTGGGCTGCTTTTCCCTTAGCTCCGAACCCGCTCCGTGGACAAACCAGAGGTATTTCTGTGTGTGCCTTGCCTGAGGCTCTTGAGAGTCAGAGACATCATCTCTTTCTGACTGACCCAGAAATCAGGATGCGCTTCTCTCCACCAGAGCCAGGGAGTGTGTTTTCAGAAGACTGCCCTGCTGTAGGGGACATATACATACAGGCAAAGGGATCAAAAATCTGTGGTTCTGACACTCACTGCTAAAAACTTTCCAGAGATGACAGCAGCAGAAACTCAGGCCTGACATCACCTGTGGTCCCCAGCCCCACACTCTCCACTCTGGGTGGACCCCCTTAATCTTCAGGTGCCACAATCCCTTCCTGCACCTTCACCACTACCCCAGCATACATGTATTTGCTTAAATAATGCTACAAGAAGATCAATCTCAATAATCTGTTCCTATTCCATATATGACTACCATGTGGGTTCTATTCCTTTTTTATTTAACTGGCAATTCATTAGTAAAAGAATTATGAGACTGGAAAGGATATCAAGATCTACCTCTTCAAATAAGATCATCTGACAAAAAGTGATAACAATTCTTTTATTTAAGAGTATTTTACCATTTTTGCTTCAAGATAGTTTTTATCTACAGAACAACTTGGGAAGATGAATATCAACAAATGATATTTTTAATTTTTTGAGGTTTCAATATTTTATTCAAGTTTTATTTTAAGTGATGTTAATTACAGCACTTGAAGGGGAGGATCTAATTCCACACAATATGACTCTAAAATGTACCCATTAAACTGCTGAAAAATAAATTGAGTGGTGAGAATGCAACAGAAGTCCAATTTAGATTCTAAGTGTTGTCACCATGTGATTACAATCACACAACCTCTCCCCAGCTTATAGCTAGAGCTCCTGGAAGCTATTTCATACTCTGGTGCAAGGGCAAAAAAGCACAACACAAGAAGGAATTCAGTACTGAATTACTGGCTTCATCAGATCCACCCTCTCCACCCCAAAATGGTACAACAGAAGCAGCTGTCACGCCCTGCAGACCTTTTGGTATAAGAGAGGTGATGAAGGACTGGGATGGAAACAGGTCATGAAGATCTGTCTAAAAAGGTCCCTTAACCGGGTGCGGTGGCTCACGCCTGTAATCCCAGCACTTTGGATCACTTGAGGTCAGGAGTTGGAGAATAGCCTGGTCAACATGTTTAAACCCCGTCTCTACTAAAAATACAAAAATTAGCAGGGCATGGTGGCATATGCCTGTAATCCTAGCTACTGGAGAGGCTGAGGCACAAGAATCACTTGAACCCAGGAGGCGGAGGTTGCAGTGAGTTGAGAGCACAGCACTGCACTCCAGCCTGGGTGACAGAGTGAGACTCTGTCTCAAAAATAAATAAATAAATAAATAAAATAAAATAAAAAAGTCTTCGTCAGGTGAATTTGTACACACCATGATGCAATGAGCCTCTCATCTACTGGGGTTAGGAAACCAAGGTTCAATTATCAGAAAGTTACAGTTTCATTCATTTATTCAATACAAATTTACAAAGTGCCTATACATAATCAGCTTCCACTTGCAGCCATTTCTAGATTTTTTTAAAACCTGGCATCTCTACAAGGGCTACCAAATTCCCCCCAAGTCTACAGCTAAAAGGACTTTTTTTGGAATTGGGTTTCTTCTGTATCTCTGAAAAGGTAGCACTCTTTTTGAATCATCTTTAACCTGGAGGTCTAGCATGAAATTTAGCAGTACTTGCATCTCAGATATATGTTAAAAGATACATTAAATTCTGAAGGTAGCTATACTGCAAACTAGTTAAAATTAAACAACTGTACAGTATTCATTTGTGCTTGAAATTCTAGTCCTAAACCAAGCTCATGGCCACCAGCATGGACGTTCTTGCCATCCAGTTGAGCTGACAGCATCAGCTTCATACTTGGCTTTATGATCTGAGTCTATCCTAAACCTGTCAGGCTAGGGTTGTACACTTTAGCCAAGAAGCAGGCATCAGGGTCCATCTGATACTTGCCTGCTGTTCTGAAGTGAGTGTTACTGTTTCCTGATGTCCAGGCAAGCTTAACCGTAGTCTCCAACTTCTTATTCACCTCTGGGAAATAGAGGTGCCAAAATCTGCCCTGTCATTCACATAAGTATGAAGCTGGAATTCATCAGTCTTGTAGCCAAGAGTAAAGTTCCTCTGGGTCTCTTAAAACTCTGCAGTCTCAAAATTCATCCAGTAGCCAGCCAGTCAGCCCTCATAACCCAGCACTAGAGCACCCCAGATTGAAGGTCCAGCGATGTCAAAATCCACAGTGCAACCCAGGTTGATATGCTCCTGCCTATAGCGGGTTTCGATTTTAGCATTTTTCTCCCCCCAGCGTTAGGTGAGAAGTGATGAATCGAAGGTCAGCTTCAGTCCACATGCAAGCTGATCCTCCATGCAATCTCGGTGCCCAGTGTGTGGTGTTTCATTTCTCCATAATCGTCAGGTCATATCTGGTCCATCTGTACTTGGTTCACAGGCTGCCAGTCACCTTGGTGGCCTCAGTGTTGGGCTGAGCCTGAGTTTGTAAATTCCAATCCATTCTCAGATTTTGTTTTCAAATCAAGTTTTATTAAGCCAAATCCATAGCCCTTGGTGAACACATCCCTGGCAGATTTGCCAAGTTCAGCGTACGTGGGAGGCATAACCATCTTCTGCTCAGAGGCGGTGGCAGTGGGCTCAGTGGTGGCGGCGGGCTCGGTGGTGGCTGCAGCGGGGGCTGCCTCAACAAATGACATTTTTGAAAAGTAAAGTAGTTCATGCTGATATCATTATTTGCTATTTCCTAACCACAGGTAACTAATTTGTCCAGTGCTCAACTCAGATTATTTTTACTTAACTAGGTACTCACTGCAAACATCAGGACAATGATACTTCTACGCTCAAAAAGTTTCCAATATGTACATTAAAACAAGTTGCCCAGGTTGGTCTAGAACTGCTGGCCTCAAGTGATCCACCTGCCTTGGCCTCCCAAAGTGCTCGGATTACAGACCATGAGCCACTGAGCCCAGCCAAAACAAAAGATTTAATCAAAGCAGGGATATTTCAAAGTATCTAGCCTATAAGGTCTTCCTGAAACAATAAGCTAAGTGTTTTAATCTACAGCCATGAATACAAAAACATTCGCAGTACTAAAAGCAGCAATACTCAAATAATCCGAGTACTGAGGTATTGCTGACTCCTAACTCTCCACAGATAAGAGCTAAAATTCATGAGTTATCATCCAAGGCTTCAGATCTGCCACTCTCCGCCTTGTACCATCTGCTCCAACTAATGGAAACTAACACAGTCCCCAGTCTTCTCACGCCTCTTGCCTTTGCACATCTACCCTCCCTTCTTGGCCAACATCAACCAGGCTTTCAAGTCTGAGCTCAAGCATCACCACCCCAGGGAATCCTTATCTTAGGTCCACTAGCATGGCTGAGTTTCTCCCTGGTGTTCCTACAGCAGCCAGTGCTTATCTCTAGCAGTGCACATAGCACATCATGTAGTGGTTGTACATTTAGCTGTCTGTCTCTCCAGCTAGGAAGCAAGTGGGGCTGTGTGTCTTTAAAAAAACAAAAACAAAACAAAACAACAACAAAACACTATATTGCCTAATCATGGCACTTAAGAGGTACTCAGAAAATATGTTGTTGGACTAAATTAATGGTACAATAAATTTTATCGTTAGAGAGTTCAACTGTTTTATCAGTCTAATGGAATATTTAGGACAAAATGATATATTTGGTGTATTGATTTAAAAAATAACAATTAGAGATAACGCATTACTATCCTTACTTCATACCACACACAAAAATTAATGAGAATGAGTGTAGTACTAAATGTAAAAGTGAAAACTTTAAGATTTTATTTTTTTAAGAGTATTTAATTTCTTTCCTTTTTCCTTCCTTCCCTCCTTCCTTCCTTTCTTCCTTCCTTTCTTCGTTCCTTCCTTCCTTCTTTCTTTCTTTCTTTCTTTTTTTTGGAACAGGGTTTGGCTCTGTTGCTCAGGCTGGAGTGCAGTGGCACGATCACGGCTCACTGCAGCCTCTACCTCCCAGGCTCAGGTGATCCTCCCACCTCAGTCTCCCAAGTAGCTGGGAATACAGGTGTGCACCACCACACCCAATTAGTTTTTGTATTTTTAGTGGAGATGGGATTTCGCCATGTTGCCCAGGGTGGTCTTGAACTCCTGGGCTTAGGTGATCCACCCACCTCAGCCTCCCAAAGTGCTGGGATTACAGGAGTGAGCCATTGTGCTCAACCTATAAAGATTTTAGAAGAAAACATAGGAGTAATGTTTGTGACTAAGAAAGTAGGCAAACTTTTTTATATACAGCACAAAAAGTAGTAATCATGAAGGAAAATATTGATAAATTAGACTTCACCAAAATTTAAAACTTTAGTATAGTAAAAGACACCACTAAGAAAATGAACAGGCAAACCAGAAATTAGAGGAAAATATTCACAACATATTTATCTGACAAAGGACTAGTATCCAGATTGTACAAAGAACTCCTAAAACTCAATAGCAAAAATAACCCATTTTTTAAAAAAATAGGCTATGTGGACAAACATTTCACATAATAAATTATGTAAAAAGCCAATAAGCTAATGAAAACGATGATCAACTCTTTGCCATCAGAGAAATTAAAACCACAATGAGATATTACTACACTCCAGACAGAATAACTAAAATTTGCAAAACCAGTAACACCGAGTTTGCGAAGTAACTGAAACCGTATATAGTCATACACCACATAAAGACATTTCTGTCAACAATGGATCGTATGTATGACAGTAGTTCCATGAGATTATAATACTGCATTTTTACTATACCTTTTCTCTGTTTAGGTATGTTTAAATACACAAATAGGCCAGGCACAATGGCTCACACCTGTAATCCCAACACCTTGGGAGGCCGAGATAGGCAGATCATCTGAGGTCAGGAGTTCGAGACCAGCCTGGTCAACATGGTGAAACCCTGTCTCTAACAAAAATACAAAAATTAGTCAGGCGTGGTGGTGCCTGCCTGTAATCCCAGCTACTCGGGAAGCTGAGGCAGAAGAATCGTTTGAAATCAGGAGGCAAAGGTTGCAGTAAGCCAAGATCGTGTGTCACTGCACTCCAGCCTCAGTGACAGAGACTCTGTTTCAAAAAAAAAAAGAAATACAATACACAAGTATTTACCACTGTGTTATAACTGCCTACAGTATTCAGTAGATTCTGCGTAAGTGCGTGGCCTAGGAGCAACAGGCTACACCATACAACCTAAGTGGTGAGGTATATAGCAGGCAGTACCATCTAGGTTTGTGTGAGGATGCTCTACGATGTTCACAGAGCAAGGAAATCTCCTAAGCATCTCCCGACGTTACGCGACTGTATACTCTTGGTGGGAGTACAGAATGGTAGATTGGTACAAAAGTTAATTGTGGTTTTTGCCATGAGGATTAGTAGCAAAAACCGCAAATACTTTTCCCTTTTTTTCTGAGGCGGAGTCTCACTCTGTCACCCAGGCTGGAGTGCAGTGGTGCGATCTCTGCTCACTGCAACCTCTGCCACCTGGGTTCAAGTGATTCTCCTGCCTCAGCCTCCCTAGTAGCTGGGATTACAGGCACCCACCACCACGTCTGGCTAATTTTTGTATTTTTAGTAGAGACAGAGTTTCAACATGTTGGCCGGGCTGGTCTCCAACTCCTGACCTCAGGTGATCCGCCTGTCTCGGCCTCCTAAGGTGCTGAGATTACAGGCATAAGCCACTGCGCCCAGCCAAAAACAGACCTTTTATAAAAACATAAAAATACATTAAACCACTCTGTGAAGATAAATGCGAAAATTTAGGTGAAATGGAAAATTTCCCAGAAAAATGAATCAGACCAAAATTTGCAGTTTTTGAATAACTGGAAAAACTGAATGGTCCTAAAATCATGAAAAAAATTGAATCTACACTTTGACATCTATTCACCAAAAGATGCACACCAGGTCCAGATGATTTTACAGGCAAGTTCTATCAAATACCAAGCATGCATAACCCCTATTTTATATAACACTATCCCAAATAATTAAAAAAGCAGTCACCAGCTCATTTTAAAAAGTCAGTGAAAGGCCAGGCACAGCAGCTCACACCTGTAATCCCAGCACTTTGGGAGGCCAAGGTGGGCGGAAAACTTGAGGTCAGGAGTGCAAGACCAGCCTGGCCAACATGGTGAAAACCAGTCTCTACTAAAAATACAAAAATGAGCCAGGCATGGTGGCGCATGCCTGTAATCCCAGCTACTCGGGAGGCTAAGGCAGAAGAATTACTTGAATCCAGGAGGTGGAGGTTACAGTGAACTGAAATCGCACCACTGCACTCCAGCCTGGGTGACAGAGTGAGACTCTGTCTCAAAAAAAAAAAAAAAAAGTTAGCGAAATCATGGCCAGGTGTGATGGCTGTAATCTCAGCACTTTGGGAGGCCAAGGCAGGCAGACTGCTTGAGCCCAGGAGTTCAAGACCAGCCTGGACAACATAGCTAAACTCTTGTCTCTTCAAAAAATATAAAAATTAGCCAGGCATGGTAGCATGCACCTGTAGTCCTAGCTACTGGGGAGCTAAGGTGGGAGGATCACCTGAGCCTAGAGAGGTTGATGCTGCAGTGAGCCATTATCATGCCACTGCACACCAGCCTGGGTGACAGAATGAGACCCTGTCTCAAAAAATAAATAAATAAATAAATAAGTTACTGAAATCTTGATACCAAACCCAAACAGTATAAGAGAGAAAAACTGTAGGCCAATCTCACTTAGAAACACAGATGCAAAAATTCTACATAAATTAGCAAATGTGATCCAAAAATGCATTTTAAAATAAAAATAAAAAGACAAGAATGCCAGCTGTCACCATTTCTCATCAGTACAACTCTAGAGGGTTTAACCACTGCAGCAAGACAAAAGTATTATAAAGGTTGCAAAGACCGTCTTTATTTCCAGATAGTATCACTGTTTACATTACAACAAAAACAGACCCTTTGAATTATTAGAATAAATGAAAAGTATAGGTGCTCTTTGACATACAATGAAGTTAAATTCCAATAAACTCATCATAAAATCAAAAAATCTTAAATTGAACCACCATAAATTAGGAACAGTCTATACTGCTACAAGTAAGATGAAGGTACAAAATCAACTATACAGCTATATCAGCAAAAGGCAGAAATTGTAATTTTTATAAAGGATATAATTAGCAATAGCAACACAAGTTATAAGGCACCTAGATATAAATCTAACAAAAGATATAAGATAATTTTTAGATGAAAATAATAAAACTTTATTGAAAGACATTAAAGAATAGTAGAGTAAGTGGAATTATATACTATGTTCATGGATAATAAAACTAAATAATGTAAAAATGCCAACTCTCAGGCTGGGCACAGTGTCTCACGCCTGTAATATCAGCACTTTGGGAGGCTGAGGTGGGTGGATCACGAGGTCAGGAGTTCAAGACCAACCTGGCCAAGATGGTGAAACCCCGTCTCTACTAAAAATACAAAAAAAAAAAAAAAAAAAAAAAAAGCTGGGCATGGTAGCAGATGCCTGTAATCTCAACTACTTGGGAGGCTGAGGCAGAGAATTGCTTGAACCTGGGAGGTGGAGGTTTCAGTGAGCCAACATTGTGCCACTGCACTACAGCCTGGGCGACAGAGCGAGACCCATCTCAAAAAAACAAAAAAGCCAACTCTCCAAATTAATCCATAAATTTAATGCAAAAAATTTTAGTGTAATGTGATCAAAATTCCCAAGAAGGGTTTTCATGGAAATTAATAAGCTGATTTTATTTCAGTAATTAAGACAGTATAGTGTTGATGCTGGAATTAATAAGATGGTGGGCTGGGCCCGGTGGCTCACACCTGTAATCCCAGCACCCTGGCAAGCCGAGCCGGCTGGATCACCTGAGGTCAGGAGTTGGAGACCAGCCTGACCAACATGGGGAAACCCCGTCTCTACTAAAAATACAAAAATTAGCCAGGCATGGTGGTGCGCACCTGTAATCCCACTCACTCAGGAGGCTGAGGCAGAAGAATCACTTGAACCCAGGAGGCAGAGGTTGCAGTGAGCCAAGATCGCGCCATTGCACTCCAGCCTGGGTAACAAAGCAAGACTTTGTCTCAAAAAAAAAAAAAAAAAAAAAAACCGGATAGTGGACCTAGAAGTAGATCCGCATGCCCAAAGAAACAAGATATATGGTAAACGAGGCTCTTCAGATTAGTGAAGTACATACTGGACTATTCTGTAGTGCTGAGGAAAGTGTTATCCACATGAATAAAATTAAATTCCTCACATAATAATTATAGGTGGACTAAAGACTCAATTTGAAATGTAAAAGTTAATTATTTATAAATATATTTAAAACTTTAAAGAAAACATGAAAGAATCTTTATGATCTTGGAGACGATATCGGATGTTTTCTCAGATAAGTTAAAAATCACACCAATCATAAAGAAAACAATTGATAAATTTGTCTGTTAAAATGTACAGCTTCTTCCTTTAGCTGCCTGACTGCTGCCATCATGGGTCGCATGCATGCTCCCAGGAAGGGCGTGTCCCAGTGGCTCTGCCCTATCTCTGCAGCATCACCACTTGGCTGAAGCTGACATCTGATGAAATGAAGGAGACTTACAAACTGGCCAACAAGGCCTGACTCCTTCACAAATCAGTGTGATCCGGAGGGACTCACATGGTGTCGCACAAGTACGTTTTGTGACAGGCAATAAAATCTTAAGAATTCTTAAGTCCAAAGGACTTGCTCCTCATCTCCCTGAAGATCTCTACCATTTAATTAAGAAAGCAGTCACTGTTCAAAAGCATCTTGAGAGGAACAGAAAGGATAAGGATGCTAAATTCTGATTCTGAGTTTGATTCACCATTTGGCTTGATATTATAAGACAAAGCGAGTCCTCCCTCCCAATTGGAAATATGAGTCATCTACAGCCTCTGTCCTCGTCGCATAAATTTGTCTATGTACTCAAGCAATAAAATAACTGTTTAAATTTTTTTAAAATGTACAGATTCTATAAGCCTCAAAACACCATAAACAAAGTAAAAATACCAGCCACAGTCAGAAAGATACTTGCAGTCAGGCATGGTAGCTCATGCCTGTAATCTAGACACTTCGAGGTCAGTACAGGAGGACTACAGGAGTTCGAGACCAGCCTGGGCAACACAGTAAGACCCTGTTTCTACAGATATTTTAAAATAAATAAATAAAAGAAGATATCTGCAATGTACAATCAGTACCTAGGATGTATAATCAACCATTAAGAAAAAGGAAAGTCAGGATCAGGCGCGGTGGCTCACAACTGTAATCCCAGCACTTTGGGAGGCTGAGGCAGGCAGATGGCTTGAGCCCAGGAGTTTGAAACCAGCCTGGGCAACATAGTGGGACCCTGTCTCCACAAAAAAAATACAAAAATTAGCCAGGCGTGGTTGCGTATGTCTGTAGTCCCAGGTACTCAGGAGGCTGACGTGGGAGGCCGAGGCTGCAGTGAGCCATGGTCACATCACTGCACTCCAGCCTGGGCAACAGAACAAGACCTTGTCTCAAAACAAAAAAAAAAAAAAGTGGGAGGGTGCCAGGTAGGGTGGCTCTCATACCTGTAATCCCAGCGCTTTGGGAGGCAAAAGTGGAAGGATTGCTTGAGGATCGAGACCAGCCTGGGCAACACAGTGAGATCCTAACTCTACAAAAAATGTTTAAATTAGCCAGGAGTGGTGGTAAATGCCTGTAGCACCAGCTACTTGGAAAGCTGAGGCTAGAGGATCACTTGAGCCCAGGGCTTCAAGGCTGCAATGAGCTATGATCATGCCACTGCACTTCAGTCTGGGCAACAGAGTGAGACTGTCTCAAAAAAATGTATATATATATACGTATATATATATACACACACAAACACATTAACACACAAATTTGGACACAAATGTTTATAGCAGTCATAATAATCAAAAAGTAAAAACAATACAAATATTCAACTGATGAATGGGTAAACAAAATGTTGTATAACCATATAATAAATTATTATCCAATCATAAAATGAATGAAATACCACATGGATGAATCTTGATAATAAACTAAGTGAAAGTAGCCAGACACAAAAGGATCCATGTTGTATAACTGTATTCATATGAAATGTCCAGAATAGGCAAAGCCATGGAGATAGAGAGCAGATGGTTGTCAGGGTATGCGAGGAGGGGGAACAGGGTATGACTACTAACAAGTAGGTTTCTTTTTGGGGTGATGAAAATGTTCTGGAATACTGATGATAGTTGTACAATGTAGTGCAATCATAAAAGCCACCAAATTGCATACTTGAAATGGTAAATTTTGTTATGTGAATTATATCTCGAATTTTAAAAAAGGAATAGACAATACAAACAACATGCAGACAAATGTTTTTAAACATTATGTTGATCAAATGAAGCCAGACATGAGGCTGGGTGCAGTGGCTCATGCCTGTAATCCTAGCACTTTGGGAGACTGAGGTGGGTGAATTGCTTTAGTCCAGGAGGTTGAGACTGCAGTAAGCCATGACTGCACCACTGCACTCCAGCCTAAGTGACACAGCAAGACCCTGTATCTCAAAAAAAAAAAAAAAAAAAAAGAAAAAAGCAAGATAGATTTCATATCTACCAGATTAGCAAAGTGTTAAAGTCTGACGACATGTAGAAATGGCAAGGATATTGAGCAACAGGACTTCTACTCACTACTGTTAAGAATATAATTCAGTAGAACTACTCTGGAGAGCTATTTAGCAACATCGAGGAGAGATGTGCATACTTTTCAATACAGCAACTCCAATCCTAGGTAGATGCATTAAAGAAAGTCTCCTACATGTGCACTGAGACACGAACAAAACTATCCATTGCAGCACTACAGTAATAGCAAAATTTCTATGAACAAAAGAACAAATAAATCAATGCCTACTACATTACAGTTAAAATGCAAGGGCTACAGCCATAGAAATCAAACATGAATATGAAGTTGAACTAAAAAGGCAAGCTGCGGACTCCATTGATTACACCATTTATAAAAACAGTTTCTGTAAAACAATGCTATATTTTGAGTACATAATCATATATTAAATGTATTTTTAAGTATATGGGAATAACATCAAAGTCAGGAGAGTGCCACTTTCTGTGGAAAATGAAGGGATTTCACTGGGAAAGAGGTACTCAGTACCCTGAGTACCAGGAGCCCTTTTGAGACAAGGACTCATGCTGTCGCCCAGGCTGGAGTGCACTGGCACGATCTCGGCCTACTGCAACCTCTGCCTCTTGGGTTCCCGCGATTCTCCCACCTCAGCCTCCCCAGTAGCTGGGACTACAGGCATGTGCCAAAACGCCCAGCTAATTTTTGTATTTTTTGGTAAAGACAGAGTTTTACCATGTTGCCCAGGCTGGTCTCAAACTATTGACCTCAGGTGATCCACCCGCCTCGGCCTCCCAAAGTGCTGGGATTACAGACTCAAAGATATTTTTTGAGACGGAGTCTTGCTCTGTCGCCGAGGATGGAGTGGAGTGGCGCAATCTCGGCTCACTGCAAGCTTCGCTTCCTGGGTTCACTCCATTCTCCTGCCTCAGCCTCCCGAGTAGCTGGGACTACAGGCGCCCACCACTACGCCTAGCTAATTTTTTTGTATTTTTTAGTAGAGACGGGGTTTCACCGTGTTAGCCAGGATGGTCTCCATCTCCTGACCTCTTGATCTGCCCACCTCGGCCTCCCAAAGTGCTTGATTACAGGTGTGAGCCACCACGCCCGGCCCTCAGTGATATTTGTAATGTTCTGTTTCTTGAATTGGGTAGTGGGTAAACAGGTGTTCATTGTGTTATCATCTATTGTTTTTTATATGCCTGAAAGACTTTATAATGACTTTTATGTGTAATTTCCTCTTCTACCTTTGTAAAGCATGTGTTGGGTTTTTTTTTGTTTTTTTTTTGTTGTTGTTGTTTTGAGACAGAGTCTTACTCTGTGTCTCACTCTGTCTCCCAGGCTGGAGTTCAATGGCGCGACTTCAGCTCACCGCAACCCCGGCCTCCCAGGTTCAAGTGATTCTCCTGCCTCAGCCTCTTGAGTAGCTGGGACTACAGGCACGCACCACCATGCCTGACTAATTTTTGTATTTTTAGTAAAGATAGGTTTTCACCATGTTGGCCAGGCTGGTCTCTAACTCCTGACCTCAAGTGATCTGCCTGCCTCAGCCTCCCAAAGTGCTGGGATTACAGGAGTAAGCCAGCATGCCTGGCTATAAAGCATATGTTTCCTTTATTTCACAGATTGATTTGTTCTGCTTCTTAGGTTTTTGATAGATGTAGTCAAGAAAAACACATTTTGATTGGCATAAGGAATTCAGTTTTTAAATGTTTAAATTTTGCTTTATTTTCAACACTTATATTAGAAAAAAAAATCTTCAGAGCATTTGCTGTAATGGCTTAGCACCAACATTTAAATAAATTATTCAGGTTAGGCCAGGCGCGGTGGCTCATACCTGTAATCCCACCACTTTGGCAGGCAGAGGCGGCTGGATCACTTGAGGTCAGGAGTTCGAGACCAGTCTGGCCAACATGGTGAAATCCCATCTCTACTAAAAATACAAAAATTAGCTGGGTGTGGTGGCACACACCTGCAGTCCCAGCTATTTGGGAGGCTGAGAAAGGAGAATCACTTGAACCCGGGAGGCAGAGGTTGCAGTGAGCCAAGATCGCACCACTGTACTCCAGCCTGGGGGACAGAGCGAGACTCTGTCGAAAAAAAAAAAAAATTATACAGGTTGATTGAGGAATAGGGACAATTTGTTTTAAAAGACCACTGTATATTGTACTGTCAGTTAATAAAACTTAATTTTTATCTTTCTAAGGGCTGAAAAATTATGCTTTTTCACTTACTTGGTTCCAAAATGACATATATAACAATAAACATCAATTGAAGCCAATTTGGCCCTTAATTTGATGCTTGAGATGTGACTCAAAGTTCCCCATACATCATTTCAAAGATGGAGCTGCTGCTGCACAAAAAGAAATGGAGTTTCTGGGCTGGGCGTGGTGGCTCATGCCTGTAATCCCAGCACTTTGGGAGGCCGACGTGGGTGGATCATGAGGTCGGGAGTTTGAGACCAGCCTGGCCAACACAGTGAAACTCCATCTCTACTAAAAATACAAAGATTAGCTGCGTGTGGAGACCCATGCCTGTAATCCAGATACTTGGGAGGCTGAGGCAGGAGAATCGCTTAAACCCGGGAGGTGGAGGTTGCAGTGAGTTGAGATCATGCCATTGCACTCCAGCCTGGGCGACAGGGCAAGACTCCATCTCAAAAAAAAAAAGAAGAAATGGAGTTTCTGCTGGGCATGGTGGCTCACACCTGTAATCCCAGCACTTTGGGAGGCCAAGATTGGTGGATGACCAGAGATCAGAAGCTCAAGACCAGCCTGACCAACAGGACAAAATCCCATCTCTACTAAAAATACAAAAAAAAACAAAAAAATTAGCCAGGCATGGTGGCGTGCACCTGTAATCCCAGCTACTTGGGAGGCTAAGGCAGGAGAATCACATAAACCCTGAAGGCAGAGATTGCAGCGAGCCAAGATCGCACCATTACATTCCAGCCTGGGCAACAAGAGCGAAATTCTGTCTGAAAAAAAAAAAAAGGCTGGGTGCAGTGGCTCACACCTGTAATCCTAGCACTTTGCAGAGCCAAAGTGGGCGGATCATGAGGTCAGAAGTTAGAGACGAGCCTGGCCAATATAGTGAAACCCTGTCTCTACTGAAAATACAAAAATTAGCTGGGCATGGTGGTGCACACCTGTAGTCCCAGCTACTCAGGAGGCTGAGGCAGGAGAATCGCTTCAACCTAGAAGGCAGAGGTTGCAATGAACCAAGATCACACCACTGCACTCCAGCCTGGTTGACCGAGCGACACTCCATCTAAAAAAAAAAACGAAAAAGAAAAAAAGAAATGGAGTTTCCGCCAAACACACAAGCTCTGTGATCTGACCTAGGCCAATTCCCCTTGGCCACATTAAGTCAGTCACTGGACTTCTCTATCACCTTGCCTGTAACCTAAGATACTAATAACCTAAGAGGGTTTTGTATGAATCAGGCAGTTTATGTCACTGGTGTGCATGAGTGACTAGTGCCAAAATATTTATTTTACCTACTCCCATCTAACACACATAAGGAACTGTGCACAACACAAAGGTGCTCACGAGATGGCATGCAGACTGTGGTCTTACTGTTTCAGAGAGTTTCATTTAAATGGAAAAAAATGGAGGTGTTTCCATTTTTCTTCCAAATGCATTATGACATCATATTATGCAAACATATCCTTAGGGATCACAAATAATGACTCATAATAAGTAAACAAATAAAGGGGTGGATAAAATTCTGCCATGCAGTCTCTTATAAGAATAATTTTATAAAAGTCAAAATCTTAATGCTGGCTGGGCACAGTGGCTCACGCCTGTAATCCCAGCACTTTGGGAGGCTGAGGTGGGTGGATCACTTGAGGTCAGGACTTTGAGACCACTCTGGCTAATGTGGCAAAACCTTGTCTCTATTAAAAATACAAAAATTGGGCCGGGCGCGGTGGCTCAAGCCTGTAATCCCAGCACTTTGGGAGGCCGAGATGGGCGGATCACGAGGTCAGGAGATCGAGACCATCCTGGCTAATATGGTGAAACCCCGTCTCTACTAAAAATACAAAAAACTAGCCGGGCGAGGTGGTGGGCGCCTGTAGTCCCAGCTACTCGGGAGGCTGAGGCAGGAGAATGGCGTAAACCCGGGAGGCGGAGCTTGCAATGAGCTGAGATCCGGCCACTGCACTCCAGCCTGGGCCACAGAGCGAGACTCCGTCTCAAAAAAAAAAAAAAAAAAAAAAAAAAAAATTAGCCAGGTGTGGTGGCACGCACCTGTAGTCCCAGCTACTCGGGAGGCTGAGGCACAAGAATCGCTTGAACCCAGGAGGTGGAGGTAGAAGTGAGCCCAGACTGCACCACTGCACTCCAGCCTGGGCGACAAAGCAAGACCCTGTCTCAAAAAAAAAAAAAAAAAGCTTAATGTTATCCCCAGGCTTTTCAATATTATGATCTAGGGTTTTTTTTGTTTTGTTTTGTTTTTGTTTTTGTTTTTTTTTTTTGAGACGGAGTCTCGCTCTGTCGCCCAGGCTGGAGTGCAGTGGCCGGATCTCAGCTCACTGCAAGCTCCGCCTTCCGGGTTCACGCCATTCTCCTGCCTCAGCCTCCCGAGTAGCTGGGACTACAGGCGCCCGCCACCTCGCCCGGCTAGTTTTTTGTATTTTTTTTAGTAGAGATGGGGTTTCACCGTGTTAGCCAGGATGGTCTCGATCTCCTGACCTCGTGATCCGCCCGTCTCGGCCTCCCAAAGTGCAGGGATTACAGGCTTGAGCCACCGCGCCCGGCCTATGATCTAGGGTTTAAATGCTTCCTTGGTATACTGTCCCCACCTATAAAAACTAGAGTTACTTAACATGTCAATTGGGGAGCTGCTGTCCAACCTGATGCCCCCTTGCTGACCATCCTTATCTTCTGACTCTTGGTGACACTATTTTGACTTAGTGACCTATAGTAGTGGGATCCCACAGCCCTTTAGTGTGCTATGCCAGGGCTATAGCACACTAAAGGTACAGTGGTCTCCAAACTTTCTGCTGATCCCTGAAAGGAATTCAGAAAAACTATGTATCCTGTACATTTTTATTCTGTATAGTTGCAAAGGATGCAAATTCTGACAAATGCAACATTTAAAAAATCAAACTGCAGCTGGGTGCAGTGGCTCATGCCTGTAATCTCAGGACTTTGGAAGGCTGAGGCAGGAGGATCATGAGGTCAGGAGATCAAGACCATCCTGGCTAACACCATGAAACCCCATCTTTACTAAAAATACAAAAAATTAGCCGGGCATGGTGGTGGGCGCCTGTAGTCCTAGCTACTTGGGAGGCTGAGGCAGGAGAATGGCATGAATCTGGGAGGCGGAGCTTGCAGTGAGCCAAGATCGCGCCACTGCACTCCAGCCTGGGCAACAGAGCAAGACTCCGTCTCAAAAAATAAACAAATAAATAAATGAAACTTGCTGGGTGCGGTGGCTCATGCCTGTAATCCCAGCACTTTGGGAGGCCGAGGAGAGCAGATCATGAGGTCAGGAATTCGAGACCAGCCTGGCCAATATGGTGAAACCCCATCTCTGCTAAAAATACAAAAATTAGTCGGGTGTAGTGGCATGCACCTGTAATCCCAGCTACTGGGGAGGCTGAGGCAGGAGAATTGCTTGAACCCAGGAGGCAGAGATTGCAGTAAGCCGAGATTGTGCCATTGCACTCCAGCTCTGGGCAACAGAGCAAGACTTCATCTCGGGGGGGAAAAAAAACTGTTTGGCCAGGCATGGTGGCTCATGCCTGTAATCCCAGTACTCTGGGAGGCTGAGGTGGGCAAATCACCTGAGATCAGGAGTTCAAGACCAGCCTGGCCAACGTGGTGAAACCCGTCTCTACCAAAAATACAAAAATTAGCTGGGTGTTGTGGTGCATGCCTGTAATCCCAGCTACTCGGGAGGCTGAGGCACAAGAATCACTTGAACCCAGGAGGCAGAAGTTGCAGTGAACCAAGAGGGCACCACTGCACTCCAGCCTAGCAACAGAGCAAGACTCCATCTCAAAACAAAAAATAAATAAATATATTTTAAAAACTGTTTTGAATCCAAATATTATGTTTTGATATACCTACCAACTCTAATTTTTAAAAATATATACTAATCTTTAGCAGAAAATTTACATTGCTACTTTTTCTCATATACTTTGTATTTCCATTCTGCTTCCCCCACTTAATTTTGCCCTGATACATTTTTTAAACATTTGTCAAATTTTATCAAATCTCACACTTAAGTTTTATACACTACATGTAATTTTCACCTAAAAATTTTTGTTGTGAAACAAAAAGAGAATAAAATATGGACAAATTAAAGAGAACACATAAAGTGGAATTCTTTTGTTCTGATGAATCCTTTGAAAGCAATAGGTTTGGGAGGAGCCAGCCTGCCTTACTCCAGTGGCAGCTGACCTAATGTACACAATTTCTGCAAACTAATCATAATTAGACCAGGCTACACAAGGGAAAGGAAGCCACCTTATTTTCTCTCTTCTCATCATTGTGTCCTTAGCACACAGTACACAGGTGTTCAGTATATTTGCTGAACAAACTTCTATAACCAAGGTTTAAAAGGACCTACTATAATATATTTTTATACTTGAAATTTTGTAAATACCCCATTACCTTTCTCTGAACAACAACAAAAAAATAGGCTTACAATTTAACTGTTTAAAATTTCCTGTGCTACTGGGTGCAGTGTAGTCCCAGCTACTTGAGAGGCTGAGGCGGGAGGATAGCTTGGGCCAGGAGTTTGGTGATGCAGTGAGTTATGATCACACCACTGTACTCCAGCCTGAGTGACAGAGCAAGCCTCTGTGTCTTTTTTTCTTTTTTTTCTTTCTTTCTTTTTTTTTTTTTTTTTTTTTTTTTTTTTGAGATGGAGTCTTGCTCTGTCACCCAGGCTGGAGGAGTGCAGTGGTGCGATCTCAGCTCACTGCAACCTCCCTCTCCCAGGTTCAAGTGATTCTCGTGCCTCAGCCTCCTGGGTAGCTGGGATAAGAGGTGCACACCATTATACTTCGCTAATTTTTTCATTTTTTTGCAGACATGGGTTTTCGCCAGTTGGCCAGGCTGGTCTCGAACTCCTGGCCTCAAGTGATCTGCCCACCTCAGCCTCCCAAAGATCTGGGATTACAGGCATGAGCTGCTGCGCCCAGTCTGAGACTCTGTCCCTTAAAAAAAAAAAAAAAAATTCCTGTGGCTGTAAACTGTGTCAAATTTTTTCATTAAGTTACCACTCCAAGTATTAATAGGATGTAATTGATCAAAACATGAACATTACAAAATTCAGTATAAAATTAATAAAATAGGGTCAAGTGCACTGGCTCAGCCTATAATCCCAGCACTTAAGGAGGCCAAGGTGGGTGGATCACCTGAGGTCAGGAGTTTCTGAGACTAGCCTGACCAACATGGTGAAACCCCATCTCTACTAAAAATACAAAATTAGCCAGGTGTGGTGGCACATGCCTGTAATCCCAGCTACTTGGGAGGCTGAGGCAGAAGAATCACTTGAACCCAGGAGGTGGAGGTTGCAGTAAGCTGAGATCGTGCCATTGCATCCCAGCCTGGGCAATAAGAGTAAAACTCCGTCTCATATAATAATAATAATAATAAATAAAACAGTAAAATTCTATTGAAATCATTTTTAAATAAAATAAGTACAGTTTTTTTTTTAATTTGCAATTATTCATGTCTCTTCATCCATTACAAATTTTACAACCAGGCCGGGCAGTGACTCAAACCTGTTATCCCAGCACTTTCAGAAGCCAAGGTAGGACGATCGCTTGAACTCAGGAGTTCGAGACCAGCCTGGGCAACAAAGAGAAACCCAGTCTCTACAAAAAAAAAATACAAAAACTTAGCCAGGTACAGTGGCACAGGCCTGGAATCTCAGCTACTTGAGAGGCTGAGGTGGGAGGATTGCCTGAGACCAGGAGGTTGAGGCTGCCTTAGGCTGAGATCATAGCACTGTACTCCATCCTGGATGACAGAGCGAGATCCTTCTCAATAAAAATTTTAAAAAACAAAAATTTTTGAGACAGAATCTTGCTCTGTCACCTAGGCTGGAGTGCAGTGGCACGATCTCAGCTCACTGTAACCTCTACCTCCGGGGTTCAAGAGATTCTCATGCCTAAGCCTCCCAAGTAGCTGGGGTTATAGGGGCACACACCACCATGCCTGGCTAATTTTTTTTGTATTTTTAGTAGAGACAGGGTTTCACCATGTTGGCCAGGCTGGTCTCGAACTCCTGGCCCCAAGTGATCTGCCAGCCTCAGCCTCCCAAAGCGCTGGGATTATAGGTGTGAGCCACCATGCCTGGACAAAATAAAACATTTTTAAAAAGCAAAGAACTGATAATCATATAACTTTGCAAAAGAATTTGTTGCCCATTATTAGAGTCATTCGCTTTCATACTTCTTCAAAAGTACTGCTTAAAAAAAAATACTTAGATCAAAAGGTTTCCAGTGACTTCTAAATACACTAGTTACTCTTCTGCTAAAGGCAGAAAGGGATGATACGTTAAAATATTTCAATACAAATCTTTCAATACTATATATATGTGTGTGTGTGTGTGTATGTATGTGTGTGTGTGTGTGTGTGTATATATCTATATATATATATATATATATTTTTTTTTTTTTTTTTTTAGATGGAGTCTTGCTCTGTCACCCAGGCTGGAGTGCAGTGGCGTAGAGGCGCAATCTCGGCTCACTGCAACCTCTGCCTCCCAAGTTCACACCATTCTCCTGCCTCAGCCTCCTGAGCAGCTGGTCAATACAACATTTTTATTAAATATTTGTGTCAGGGTTGGGCATGGTGGCTCAGGCCTGTAATCTCAGCACTTTGGGAGGCCGAGGTTGGCGGATCACCTGAGGTCAGGAGTTCGAGACTAGCCTGGCCAACATGGCAAAACTCTGTCTCTACTAAAAATATAAAAATTAGCCGAGCATGGTAGCACCTGTCTGTAATCCCAGCTACCAGGGAGGCTGAGGCCAGAGAATCATTTGAACCCGGGAGGTGAAAGTTGCAGTGAGCCGAGATCGCGCCACTGCACTCCAGCCTGGGTAACAAAGCAAGACCCCGTCTCAAAAAATACATCTATATATATTTTGAGTCATCTCTTTCACGCACATCCCACAGGGTTTTATACCCTGAGACAACGTACCTCAGTAAGGTTCTGGATGAGTGAGAGGAGTGCTTTTCGTTTGTAAAGTGAGAGTTGGAATTATGAAAGGAGAACCTGGAGCCTTTACCACAGGCACGTTCTGAAGCCTACTTGTTTTATAGGTGTCCATATTGAAGTTGAGGACTTGGAAACTGGTGCCTTTAAAACCATGGTTCTTAGGCCAGGCACAGTGGCTCACACCTATAATTCCAGCATTTTGGGAGGCCAAGGTGGGCAGATCACAAGGTCACGAGATCGAGACCATCCTGGTTAACATGGTGAAACCCCATCTCTACTGAAAATACAAAAAAAAATTAGCCGGGCATGGTGGCGGGTGCTTGTAGTCCCAGCTACTCGGGAGGCTGAGGCAGGAGAATGGCGTGAACCCACGAGGCAGAGGTCGCAGTGAGCTGAGATCGTACCACTGCACTCCATCCAGCCTAGGCGACAGAGTAATACTCTGTCCAAAAAAAAAACGGTTCTCAAATTTTGGGGTCTCAGGACCCCTTTACACTCAATTCCTAAGGATCTAAAGGAGCTTTTGCTTTATGTAAATTACATCTGTCAATATTTATCATATTATATATTAAACTAGAATTTTGTTTTAGATGGGGTCTCACTACGTTGCCCAGGCTAGAGTGCAATGGCACCTTCATGGCTCACTGCAGCCTCGACCTCCCAGGCTCAAGCAATTCTCCCACTTCAGCCTCCTGGGTAGCTGGGACTACAAGAGCACATCACCATGCCTAGCTAATCTTCTTAATTTGTAGAGAAGAGGTCTCATCATATTGCCCAGTCTGGTCTTGAACTCCTGGGTTCAAGTGATCCTCCCACCTGGGCCTCCCAAAGTGCTGGGATTACAGGTCTGAGTCACCATACCTAGCCTGTCAAAGGCATTCTTAGGTAAAGCCTTAAAAAAAAAAAAAAATTGAGTACATGGTAGTGGAGGATATAAAAACTAACAGTTTGGTGTCACTCAAATGACATGACCTCAGAAGCCCTTCTGGGACACCCCAGGCTGTGTTAGTTCTGTCCCCCACCTGCACTCCCTTCCACAGTGGCACCATCTCACCTTCTCTCATGGATGGCTCTATGGCTGCTTGAGGGCAAGGGTCCCATCTTGGTTATGCCTCACGAGTTACTGGGTAATATTAACACATATAACTCGCTTCCTTTCTTAAAGTGTACATCCCAGTTTCTTTCATATAAAATCATAAACTTTTAATATATTACTAAAACAGCTGTTCCTGATTTAATGCAGGTTGAGTATTTCTTCTAACATGTTTGGGACTAGAAGTATTTCAGAGTTTGAATTATTTTTTTGGATTTTGGAATATTTGCATGATACCACCACTTGGGTATCCCAAATTCGAAATCCAAAATGCTCCAATGAGCATTTCCTTTGAGTATCATGTCAGCACTAAAAAAGTTTCAGATTTCGGCATGTTTTGGGTTTTCAGATTTGGGATGCTCAATCTGTAGGACCTATCTCCTGAATCCCACTTTTGATCACCCATTGCCTCACCAGCCACCAGATTTACTAAGTCAGAGTCAAGGATAGCTAAACTTTCTTTCTCTAGGATAGATACAAAGAATAAAGCACTTACTAGAACCCAGAAGTACCTTGTCCTCTCACAATCACCTCCAAGTAGTGAATCCTGGTATTATCTAAGGTGGAGCTCAGGCATATCATCATATGAGTGGAATAGCCAGGCTCAGTGACTCACACCTGTAATCCCAACACTTTGGGAGGCCAAGGTGGGCAAATCCTTTGAGCTCGGGAGTTCAAGACCAGTTCTGGGCAACTGAGCAAAACCCCATCTCTACAAAAATTCAAAAAAATTAGCTGGGCATGGTGGTGCATGTTTGCAGTCCCAGCTACTTGGAGGGCTGAGGCGAGAGGGTTGCTTGAGCTCGGTAGGTTGAGGCTGCAGTGAGCCAAGATAGCACCACTGCACTTCAGTCTGGGTGAGAAAATGAGACCCTGTCTCAAAAAAAAAAAGAGAGAGGAAAGAAGGAAAGAAGGAAAGAAGGAAGGAAGGAAGGAAGGAAGGAAGGAAGGAAGGAAGGAAGGAAGGAAGGAAGGAAGGAAGGAGAGAAAAGAAAGAAAGGAGAAGGAAAGAAAAGAAAAGAAAAGAAAAGAAAAGAAAAGAAAAGAAAAGAAAAGGGAGTGGTATAAATCAGGGTTAAGCATCTCTGAAATTAACACAAATCAGCCAGGTGGGGTGACTCACGCCTGTAATCCCAGCACTTTTGGGAGGCCAAGGCGGGCAAATCACTTGAGGCCAGGACTTTGAGACCTGCCTGGGCAACATGGCGAAACCCTGTCTCTACTAAAAATAACAAAAATTAGTCAGGCGTGTTGGCACATGTCTGTAACCCCACCTACTCGGGAGGCTAAAGCACAAGAATCGCTTGAACCCAGGAGGTGGAGGTTGCAGTGAGCCAAGATTGCACCATTGCACTCCAGCCTGGGTGACAGAGCAAGACTCTGTCTCAAATTTAAAAAACAAAAACAAACAAACAAAAACACATACAGATAGTCCTTAACTTCTAAATACTTGATTTCCCACACCAACCATAAAAGCCCCTGTTCTACCAGAACTATCATGATCAAATAATAAGTTCTAACTATTGTTTAGTACTTTGGGGACACAGAACACTCTGTAAGTCAGGGTGGTCCTCAGTGGGATCCAAGCGCATTTAGCATGGGTGGTTACAAGACAAGAATCAGGCATCACTTCCTGAACCTGGAAGCCACCAAATAACACAGGTACTCTCGTTCGCCCCATCTTACAGACAAGCAAACTCAGCCTTAGGGAAGGAGCATGCCTGAGGTCCTGCAGCTAGACGGTGGTAAAGTGTAAGTCCAGGCCTGGGCGGCACCACCATTCTAAACCAGGGGTTGGCAAATGTTTCCTATAAAGGGCCAGATAGTAAATGTTTTAGACTTTTCAGGCCATACAGTTTCTATTGCAACTACCCACCTCTGCCAAAGTAGTAGGAAAGCTGCCATAAACAATATGTAAAAGAATGAGTATGGCTGTGTTCCAATAAAACTTTATTTATGGACACTAAAATTTGAATGTCATGTAATGTTCACAAGTCACAAAATAGTCTTTCAATTTTTTTTCAACAGTTACAAAATGTAAGAACCATAACTACTCGTAAGGCTGAGACAGGAAGAGCCTTTAAGCTCGAGTTCAAGACGAGCCTAGGCAGCATATTGAGACCCCGTCTTAAAAAAAAAAAAAAAAAAAGTAAAATCCTCTTTTTTTTCTTTGAGATGGAGTCTTGCTCTGTTCCCCAGGCTAGAGTGCAGTGGCGTGATCTTGGCCCACTGCAGCTTCCGCCTGGGTTCAAGCAATTCTTGTGCCTCAGTCTCCCTAGTAGCTGGGATTACAGGCATGCACCACCACGCCTGGCTAAGTTTTGTAGTTTTAGTAGAGACAGGGTTTTGCCATGTTGGCCAGGCTGGTCTCGAACTCCTGACCTCAGGTGATCTGCCCGCCTCAGCCTCCCAAAGTGCTGGGATTTCAGGCAGGAGCCACCGCGCCCCTCCAAAATCTATTATTTCATACTTCAGGGGCTGCACAAAATCCAGGCAGTAGGCGTGAGTTCGTCCGCAGGTTATAGTCTGCCCACCCCAGCTCCAGACTCCCACTAGTCCTGCAACAAAGTGTGTGGGGGATGAGTAGAGACCCTTGTCATACCATGAGGCTGAGGCTCACTTGGCTGATTATAACAATATCTTTACCCAGAAAAAGGGAAACCCTGACACCACAGCCTGGACCAACAGGACCTTTAGCTGCCCGAACCCAGGACTCAAGGAAGTCCTTGACCATCCAGGAGTAACCAAATACCAGTACCAGAGGCTTTGTGAGCTAGCCAGGAAACCCACCCTGCATCTCTTACTACAGTCCTAACTGGCCTCACTGGCTCCGCCCTTGCAGGACCCTGGAGTCTACACTCCACAAGCAGACCAAAGTGATCTTTTAAAATTAAGCCAAATTCTCTCTTCTCCTCAAAACCCACATTCAGATGTAAATCTAAAATCCTTACCAAATAGCAAAAAGAAAACAAACCTAAATCCTTTTAGTCGGTGCATCTATAAGGCGCTTCATGAGCTACAAACCCCTGCCTTCCCCGCCAATTCCCCACCATTCTCACCTCTCTCGGTTTCCTTCCTGTTGCTCCAGTTGACCAAAGACATGTCCGCCTTGGGGATTGGTTTGTGCTTCCTCTTCTCTATGCTTAAAACTCTCTCACCCAGCTATCTTCCCAGGTGCCTCCTGCATCCCTCCAGGACCTTATTCAGGCATCACCTATGACAGAGGCCTTTCCTAATCATGGCACACACTTACACTCTGCACACCCCTTATTCTGACCTATTACTTCATAACACTTATCACCCTTGGTTTTTCTTGTTGTTGTTGTTTTTTTCTAATCCCATGAAAGATAAATTACACTATGTTTTTTCTTTTGAGATGGGATCTCACTATGTTGCCCAGGCTGGCTTCAAACTCCTGGACTCAAACAAACTTCCTGCCTCAGCCTCCCAAACAGCTGGGACTACAGTGTTACAGACATATTAGAATAGGTGGTCATTGAAAGCAAGGACTTTGTTTTATTCACTGCTATATCCCCAACACCTAGAACAGTCCTAAATACATAGTTGTTGCTCAATAAATGTTTGTTGAATTTAATGAATACATGAATAGGGAGCCATAAAACCAACTTGCAATTGATTTTTAACAATAGAACCTACAGATCGGGCTTAGTGGTTCAGGCCTATAATCCCAACACTTTGGGAGGCCAAGGCAGGAGAACTGCTTGAGTCCTGTCTTTTGTAGAGACAGAGAGACCCTGTCTCTACAAAAAAAATGTAAAAATTAGCCAGGCAGTAGGCCATGTGCAGTGGTTCACACCTGTAATCCCAGCACTTTGGGAGGCCAAGGTAGGTGGATCACGAGGTCAGGAGGTCGAGACCAGCCTAGGCAACATGGTGAAATCCTGTCTCTACTGAAAATACAAAACTTAGCTGGGTCTGGGCATGGTGGTACACGCCTGTAATCCCAGCTACTCGGGAGGCTGAGGCACAAGAATCGCTTGAACCCAGGAGGCTGAGGTTGCAGTGAGCCAAGATTACACCACTGCACTCTAGCCTGGGCAACTGAGCGAGACTCCATCTCAAAAAAAAAAAAAAGAAAAAAAACACTGTGCGTGGTGATGGTTGCACAATCTGGTAAAAATATCCCAAAAACCACTGAATGTTATGGTATGTGAATTGTATCTCAATAAAGCTATTCTAGGCCAGGCACAGTGGCTCACACCTGTAATCCCAACACTTTGGGAGATGGAGGTACATGGATCACTCCCAAGTCCAGGAGTTCAAGACCAGCCCGCGCAACACAGCAAGCTCCCATCTCTACAAAAAATACAAAAATTAGCCGGGCATGGTGTTGTGTGCCTGTAGTCCCAGCTACTTGGGAGGCTAAGGTGGGAGGATCACCAGAGCCAGGGAGGCAGAGATTGCAGTGAGAGGAGATCGTACCACTGCACTCCAGCCTGGGTGACAGAGCAAGACCCTGTCTCGAAAAAAATAAAAATAAAAAAACAGCTGTTCTATTTTTTAATTATGTTATTTCCAGATGTTTGCTATTAAATGTGCTATTAAATGTGTTATTAATTAATATAGAATCCTATTCATTACTAACTGCATATGATGATGGTTATTATTATTAATAAAGAATAGTTCTGACTTTCATATTTTAGAGGGAAACTTGGCAGTATCTATCAAAAAATGTTCAAAGCACAATCCTTTTAACTCAGCTATTTTCCACTTTGGAATTTAGCCTAAATATATACTCACACCAATTTGCAAGGATATATGGAAAAGATTGTGCTCTGCGCCAATGTTTGCCCTTTTGAAAAATTAGTATCAAACTAAACATTTCTCAGCAGAATAGGTGGGGGCATGGGAATCAGAGCCCAGGGCGCCACTGACCCACTATGTGAGTCTGGACATTTTGGATAAACTACCTAATCTCAGGCATAAAACTGGGGAACAGCACTACTTCATAGGACTGTAATGAGACTTAGATGACAAAACACATGTCAGTAGTCAATAAATATTGACTGTTACAATCATTACTATTATCATCAGAAGAGACATTTATTAAATGAATTATGGCCCATCCATGCAATGGAGTCCCATACAAATATTTAAAGAATGGGGGAGATCGATAAGAACTAATATGAGGCCGGGCGCGGTGGCTCAAGCCTGTAATCCCAGCACTTTGGGAGGCCGAGACGGGTGGATCACGAGGTCAGGAGATCGAGACCATCCTGGTGAACACAGTGAAACCCCGTCTCTACTAAAACTACAAAAAACTAGCCGGGCGAGGTGGCGGGCGCCTGTAGTCCCAGCTACTCGGGAGGCTGAGGCAGGAGAATGGCGTGAACCCGGGAGGCGGAGCTTGCAGTGAGCTGAGATCAGGCCACTGCACTCCAGCCTGGGCGACAGAGCGAGACTCCGTCTCAAAAAAAAAAAAAAAAAAAAAAAAAAAAAAAAAAAAGAACTAATATGAAAATAGTTTCTTTTCTTTCTTTCTTTTTGAGACAGGGTCTTGCTCTGTCACCCAAGCTGAAGAGCACTGCTGTTATCACGGCTCACTGCAGCCTCAACCTTCTGGACTCAAGTGAGCCTCCTACCTCAGACTCCTAAGTAGCTGGGATTACAGGAGCATGTCACCACACCTGGCTAAATTTTGTAGAGACGGGATTTTGCCATGTTGCCCAGGCTGGTCTCGAACCCCTGAGCTCAAGTGATCCTCTCGCCTCAGGCATCCCAAAGTGCTAGGACTACAGGCCTAAGCCTCCGCCCCTGGCATGAAAAGAGTTTCAAAATGTATCATTAAGTAAAAAAGGCCAGTTGCTGAACAAGATCATAGAACAATCCCAATTATATATTTAAAAGAGAAAATCTGGGCGCTGTCGCTCACGCCTATAATCCTAGCATTTTGGGAGGCCAAGGCAGGTGGATCACCTGAGGTCAGGAGTTTGAGACCAGCCTGGCCAACATGGTGAAACTCCATCTCTACTAAAAATACAAAAATTAGCTGGACATGGTGGTGCACGCCTATAGTCCCAGCTACTCGGGAGGCTGAGGCAGGAGAATTGCTTGAACCCAGGAGGCAGAGGTTGCAGTGAGCCGAGGTCGTGCCACTGCACTCCAGCCTGGCAACAGAGCGAGACTCCATCTGAATAAATAATAAAAGAGAAAATCTGTATGTGTACATATATGTAATTGTATATACTTGCATGTGTTTGTGTGTGTGTGTGTGTACATGCACATGTGTATATATGTTAATATGTTAATGGAAAGTTTCTCAAAGAATACCCAGAAACTGGGTGATGGGATTGAAGAGACGGGGCAAGTTAACTTTTCACATTTTAACACTTTTTTTTCCAGTGAAGAAAGTTTTAATTTTACAAATATAAAAAGAATAATGTTGAAAATAACTTGCTTACCAAAAAGTAGGAAAAAAAAAAAAAGCACTTTGGTTACAGAAAGGGCACTGACAAAAGAAAGTTTCCACTGAATTCTAAAATTGGCAGCAGCCTGTACACATTAAAAGAAACAGTCTACTGTGAAAGAACAGAATTTAACTTAGGTTCTGCGTTATGTTGAATCCTATCAGAGATCTAGTAATTACTGACTTCTGAAAATATCCACCTTATCTGCACAGTAAAAGCACTAAGACTTTCATCTTCAGTTTCAAATATTACTTTTTATTTTTAAATACTTAAAACCTATTGGATTTATACAGTATTAAACTGAAAGGCGATCGAAATAATATAATTGAAATTTAAATTTCCATCACCTGGAGTTTCACTTTGATCATTTAATTTTTTTTAACTGAGGATTAAAATAACACTACAAGAAATTTTAACATTTTTAAAATCTCCTCAAATTCTCACCACCACAACACAAAGCAATACCAATTAAAGATCAAATTCCAACATGAAGCAACTTTTAGAAAAAAATTTCTAAAGAGCAGATCAAAATTACAGCAAGACTTTGCCTGCTAAAGAGCTTTAAATCTCAAACAAGAACACTTCAGCTGAGACTGACTGAGGGGCCAAAGTCTAGGCAAAAGGGACCCAAAAATAAAAGGGACCACTACTTAATAACTGACCTTTCAGAAGTCACAACTTCTCAAAGCCAGCCAGCAAAGAGCATCTTTTTGTTTGTTTGTTTGTTTTG
Organism: Macaca thibetana thibetana; assembly: GCF_024542745.1. Classification (NCBI taxonomy): domain Eukaryota; kingdom Metazoa; phylum Chordata; class Mammalia; order Primates; family Cercopithecidae; genus Macaca; species Macaca thibetana. The sequence continues at coordinate 64,638,414 of NC_065590.1, read as the reverse complement.
AGACGGAGTCTCGGAGTCTCGATCTGTCACCCAGGCTGGAGTGCAGTGGTGCAATCTCGGCTCACTGCAAGCTCCGCCTCCTGGGTTCACACCATTTTCCCGCCTCAGCCTCCCGAGAAGCTGGGACTACAGGCACCCGCCAAATTTTGTTTTTGTATTTTTAGCAGAGATGGGGTTTCACCGTGTTAGCCAGGATGGTCTCGATCTCCTGACCTCGTGATCCACCCACCTCGGCCTCCCAGAGTGCTGGGATTACAGGCATGAGCCACCATGCCCAGCAAATGCTTAGTCATTTTAAAAAACAACTTGTCTATATGTTAAAATGCCAAAAAGTACATTAATCTCCTTGGCAGTGTCAGAATAATACTCAGATGTTACTAGAAGGCAAACTGCCTGAAAAATCTAGTTTATCTTAATAATCAGATAAAACATTAAGAACATCACCATTATAAGATTAATTAGTTACTAAAGTTGTTTATCAAGGGAGATTGTCAATGTGTTCACTATTATCTTTAACAGCTGAGACAGTCCTCTCAATGAGGACTAAACTCAGTTGTAAAGTAAGGAAAGACGTCTACGATCCTTCTCCCACCAACATGCTGGAGATTCCTCTTCCAGAGTCTCCTCCCCACAATATCCCCAAATGGGAAGCAGATCCTGTAGAAAAAGAACTGGAGGCCGGGCGCGGTGGCTCAAGCCTGTAATCCCAGCACTTTGGGAGGCCGAGACGGGCGGATCACGAGGTCAGGAGATCGAGACCATCCTGGCTAACACGGTGAAACCCCGTCTCTACTAAAAAATACAAAAAACTAGCCGGGCGAGGTGGCGGGCGCCTGTAGTCCCAGCTACTCGGGAGGCTGAGGCAGGAGAATGGCGTAAACCCGGGAGGTGGGGCTTGCGGTGAGCTGAGATCCGGCCACTGTACTCCAGCCTGGGCGACACAGCGAGACTCCGTCTCAAAAAAAAAAAAAAAAAAAAAAAAAAAAAAAAAAAGAAAAAGAACTGGATTCAGGCTTATTGTGTGTGAGTCAAAGTAGTCAAGCGAGAGGGACCCCAATGCCTATAGGCCCTAGCACAGCTTCACACAATAAATATCTCACACACTCTCCTAGTCCTGGTAGGTGAGCTGTCATTAATGACAATAACACCCACATAATTCACCTGAATCCAGTCACTTCTCACTGTATCCACTGCTATTCCCTTAGATCAAGGTCCACTTGCTCTCAGCTGCCAGGTCTCTCCACATCTGCTGTTGACCCTCCCTTCATTCTCTACCCAGTGGTGTTTTTAAAACACATATCATAGTTTTTCTCTGCTTAAAACCTTCCAAAGGCCTCCCTGTCACACTTGGAAGAAAATCCAAACTCCTTCCCATGGCACATAGGCCCTGCCTGATAGGCCCCATTGCCTTCCAACTTCATCTACCCTTAGAACAAACTATAGCCCACATGGGCCTTCCTTCTGTCCAGTAGACAAGCCCAGTCCATTGCCATCTCAGTGGCATCTTTGCATTAGCTGCTCCCTCTTCCCAGAACACTCCCTTCCCTCTTCCCAAGGCTGCCTCTTTCTTACACTCAGGACTCAACTCACATCACCTTTCACAATCTGAAATTCTTCTTATTTGCTTACTGTGCTGTCTGCTACTATCACCACTAACTACCCAGCTCCATGATAGCAGGAATCCTTTGTAGGAACCTCTGTGCCCATAGTGTCTGGCACAGCACCTGGCACGATCACAGGAGCTCAAGAGTTGATGAATGGTTAGAATTCACAATTATTGGTCGGGCATGGTGGCTCACTCCTGTAATCCCAGCACTTCTGGGAGGCTGAGGCAGGTGGATCACGAGGTCAGGAGTTTGAGACCGGCCTGGCCAATATGGTGAAACCCCGTCTCTACTAAAAACACAAAAATTAGCCAGGCGTGGTGGTGGACGCCTGTAATCCCAGCTAGTTGGGAGGCTGAGGCAGGAGAATCACTTGAACCCAGGAGGCAGAGGTTGCAGTGAGCTGAGATCGTGCCACTGCATTCCAGCCTGAGTGCAGGCTTTTTTTTTTTTTTTTGACAGAGTCTCGCTCTGTTGCCTGGGTTGGAGTGCAGTGGCGTGATCTCTGCTCACTGCAAGCTCCGCTTCCCGGGTTCACACCATTCTCCTGCCTCAGCCTCCCGAGTAAATAGGACTACAGGTGCCCGCCACTATGCCTGGCTAATTTTTTATATTTTTTATAGAGATGGGGTTTCACCGTGTTAGCCAGGATGGTCTCGATCTCCTGACCTCATGATCCACCTGCCTCGGCCTCCCAAAGTGCTGGGATTATAGGCATGAGCCACCACGCCCGGCTCACAATTTTTTTTTTAATCATTATGCATTTTTTCTCAACAAATAGATAGTAAAAGTGCAGCTACTATGTTTTAGGCAATTGCAGTTTTCTTTTAATGGGGTCCTAAATTAGAAAACAAAGTATTTGCAACTCACATCATAAAAAGAGCTAATTTCTTTTTTTTTGGTTTTTTTTTTTTTGAGATGGAGTCTTGCGCTGTCACTCAGGCTGGAGTGCAGTGGCATTAGCTCACCTCACTGCAACCTTAATATTTTTTTTAATCTTCAAACTAAGAAAGTCATTGACAAAATGAGAAAAAGGTATAGATATCTTATTTTTAAAAGCAAGATAAATGACTCCTCAATATATGTAAAGATACAAAAATGACAAACCAAAAACTAGTAACTTTGGTTACATCTAGGGAAAAGAACTGAATGGCTGGGAAAATTGAGAAAGGCTTAGCTTTGTAGCTTTTAGATTTTGAACCATTCTTATATGATTATTAACGATCTAAACAGATCAATTTAAAAGGATTATCCTCATACATAAAAAGTTATAAATTATTGATTTGGAAGACCTAAGATTTCTTCCAAACTTCAGATTGTGCACTGTGCCAAAATTTCAGAGGTTCATAAAAGTAAACCATCTTCTTATCTTTTTTCCTTTTGTACCATTAAGTACTTGATACCATTAAGTACCATTAAGTTTCTTGATTTTTTTATTGTTGTTTTGTTTTGAGACAGGGTCTCCCTGCTGCCTAGGCTGGAGTGCAGTTGTGCAATCATAGTTCACTGCAGCCTTCAACTCCTGGGCTCAGGTGATCCTCCCACCTCAGTCTCTGGAGTAGCTGGGACTATAGGCTGTTTCCTGATAGACCTTTTTCTTTTTCTTTTCCTTTTTTTTTTTGAGACTGAGTCTCACTTTATCGGCCAGGCTGGAGTGCAGTGGTGCGATCTCGGCTCGCTGCAACCTCTCCCTCCCTGATGCAAGCGATTCTCCTCCCTCAGTCTCCCGAGTAGCTGCGATTACAGGCAGACACCACCACACTTGGCTAATTTTTGTATTTTTAGTAGAGACGGGGTTTCACCATGTGGGCCAGGTTGGTCTTGAACTCCTGACCTCAGGTGATCCACCTGCCAAGCTCGGCCTCCCAAAGAGCTGGAATTACACAGGTGAGCCACTGAGCTCGGCCTGATAGACCTTTTTCTTACTCTAGCACAGGATTCTGTCTGCTTCAACTGAGAGTTCTGGCAACTAAAGCCCACTGCTTGACCCCAAACAGCTTTTTTTTTTTTTTTTGGAGACAGAGTCTCTCTGTCACCCAGGCTGGAGTGCAATGGTGCCATCTCGGCTTACTGTAACTTCCCCCTCCCAGGTTCAAGCGATTCTCCCACCTCAGCCTCCCAAGTAGCTGGGATTACAGACACCCGCCATCACGCCCAGCTAATTTTTGTATTTTTGTAGAGACGGGGTTTCACCACATTGGCCAGGTTGGCCTTGAACTCCTGACCTCAGGTGATCCACCTGCCTCGGCCTCCCAAAATGCTGGGATTACAGGCGTGAGCCACCATGCCCGGCCCCAAACAGTATTGTATTGTATTGTATTGTATTGTATTGTATTGTATTGTATTGTATTGTATTGTATTGTATTCTATTCTATTCTATTCTATTCTATTCTATTCTATTCTATTCTATTCTATATTCTATTTTATTCTATTTCATTTTATTTTATTTTTGAGATGGAGTTTCACTCTTTTTGCCCAGGCTGGAGTGCAATGGTGCAATCTCAGCTCACCACAATCTCCGCCTCCCTAGTTCAAGCAATCCTCCTGCCGCAGCCTCCTGGATAGCTGGGATTACAGGCACGCGCCACCACCCCAGCTAATTTTGTATTTTTAGTAGACACGGGGTTTCTCCATGTTGGTCAGGCTGGTCTTGAACGCCCAACCTCAGGTGATCCACCTGCCTCGGCCTCCCAAAGTGCTGGGATTACAGGCGTGAGCCACCACACCCAGATACCAAACAGCATTTTAAACTATACAATAGAAGATACAGTTCTGGAAAGTTATGTTTTGAAATATTATATACACAATAGACACTTATGGTTCCTGAATAGCAATTTTTGTGGTAGTGGAGAAATGGAGGAGAAATGACAACTCTGGCAAGTACTAAGAATTATTTCCTAGTATTTCAGCTGGGCACAGTGGCTCACACCTGTAATCCCAACATTTTGGGAGGCCAAGGTGGCAGGATTGCTTGAAGCCAGGAGTTCAAGACAGGTCTGGGCAACACAGTAAGACCCCATCTCAAAGGCCTGACCTTGTGATCCACCCACCTCGGCCTCCCAAAGTGCTGGGATTACAGGAGTGAGTCACCGCGCCTGGCCTGTAAGACCCCATCTCTACAAAAAATGTTCTTAATTCACGGGGCATGGTGGCTCATGCCTGTGGTCCCAGCTACTCTGAGGCTGAGGTGGGAGAATCACCTGAGTCCAGGAGTTCTAGGCTGCAGTGGGCTATGATCGCACCACTGCACTCTGGCCTGGGTGACAGAGTTAGATCTCTTCTCAATCAATCAACAAAAATACAAAATAAAAGATGTTTTAATGAGAAACAGTACAAGAGAATTTACCTGCCTTCTAGGGCTTTTTATCTAATCTAGCTTAAGAGCTAGGACATGTTTATATGAAAGTATAACCACCATGCTAAGAAGGATATCATAGATGCCAAATAAATAGTACAAATAAGCAATTCCTTAAGGAGTTCAGGAGGAAACATCACATCTACTAGGGTAATCAGTAAATGCTTCAAGAGAGGAATAGAATCTGAACTGGGCTTGATGAATAATCCAATTTCAGCAGCTAGGCATTGCACAGTAAGGGACATTTGTGTGGCTCAGGAACAAGTAAGCAGGCCAGGCTGGACAAATGAAGACTGCAAGAGGCAGGCGATACTCTTAACTCCTGCGAAGTCCACTTCATCAGTCCCTGATGCCTGTGTCCTTCCAATGCCCTGGATTAACTTTGACTCTCCTTGTATTTTCCAGAGTTGTTGTTGCTCCATTTCTCCACCACCACAAAGCCATCCAAGCTCTCATCCCCTCACTCTGGGAAGATTTCCAACTCATCTTCTTGTGTACAATCTTCCCTCTCTCCAAATCACGGAACACATGCACTTCATGCACTACTTTATATGCATAACCCATTTACCCCAAACACAAAACTGGCCAAGGGCTAGCCACTGCCAGTAAAATAAAATTATTCTCCCTGGAATTCAAGGCCTTCTATCATCTGCTCTCTATCCACCTCTCACTCCATCACTGGACTCAAGCTTCCACAAACATCATATACAAGTTTCATGCCCATGATGTTCCTTTTATCCTAAAAAATCTCTTTATTTTGTTCCGAGGCAGGGCGCACATGGTTGTGCAGGTTGCATTAACTAGAATTTATATAAATGACACTCCCTGGCCAGGTGTGGTGGCTCACACCTGTAATCCCAGCACTTTGGAAGGCCGACCCGGGCGGATCACCTGAGGTCAGGAGTTTGAGACCAGCCTCACCAACATGGAGAAAGCCCATCTCTACCAAAAATGCAAAAAATAAAATAAAATAAATGACACTCCCTGCTAGTTTGGGCAGTGCACAACCTCTGCAACCTTCCAACCATGGTTTGTTTCCATCCTCCATCACCTTAAAGGCCTTCTCCAAACAACTGAACTCTCAGAAATCAATTGTGCCTCTGATTCCTACATCACCAACTTGACACCAGCTTTTCTTTACAACAGAAAGTTACAATATTTGGAACACCAGCAGTACCTTGAACATAGTAGATACTCAAAAGATGTTTGCAAACTATGATGGAGTAAGTCAAGAACGGCAGGTTGTCATCAAACTGTAAAGAGCTTTGAAGGCCAAGAAAGAAGTTTTGGCTTTATTTGGCAGATGCGAAATATAGTCAAATAATGAGAATGATGTTTTGGAAAGACTAATCTCAGCAACCACAAGCAAGCAGGGTTTTAGCGACTATACGTAAAGTGACAGCTTAAGGGCCCTCTCTGTTGGAGGGCAGAGGGAGCTTCCTCTGTAATAAGCAGCATCCTCATTCAGCCATTCTGCAGTTTATCTGTTTGGGATTGCAGATATTGGTTTTCATATACCTACACTCAGAGAAGCTAAAACTGGGCCATTAAGCCAAGAAAAACATGCTTTTGCTTGAAATATCTAAGTATCTAGGAAACAGCTCTGACTTGAATAATTATACACATACATAAAATACATATACACAAATAAGCATTACTTTTCCTTTCTCCCTTCACTTATTTTGCAGTCTCCCTCTTTTCCATCTCTGTGTCTTCCCTTTTTTGTTTCTTGTGTTTCTCTCCCTAAAATTACTATCCATTTCTCTCATTTCTTTACAAATGCTTTACATTAATGATCTCCATATGGCCCTTTCCCTCTCCTAAAACACCTTCCCTCCCCCTAAGATTATATTTGAGGTATTTTACTGGTTTTGCTCATATAGTAGCTCAGTCAACTCCCTCTTTATCTGTACTACTAATAATTCAATTCTCCTGTTTCCTTTGCTAATGTAACTCAAACCTTCACTAACCTTAGAATTCTACAGTTACTAGAGAATAAAAATTTCAAGTCCATTTTCCCAACGCCCTCCTTAAAAAAAAAAAAGGGCATTTATTTAGGTAAATAAATTAATTTCATTGTATTGTTGGAGTACCAAATAAGTAATTCTTATCTGTAAATTCAAAACTGTTAGAACCTAATTCACTAAACAGAATGAGTTTCCTAATGAATTTCCTTTCAAAGCATGTATCTTGGATTTCAAGTCAAGAAGAAATAATAGACTCCGTGGTACTAGACAATTTTATTTACTTCTTAGATTTGTATAAAAATCCTTACTCCCTACGGGAAAAATATCATGTAGAAGTAATTCACTGCAATAGCAAGACCGCCATTCCGAACATGTACCTGCCCATCAGGAAAAGATGACAGAGCACAACCTTAAATTTAAAGAGAATGGAAGGAGGATCTTAAGACAGTGTCAAACAGATAAACTATAATATGCAGTTTGGGTTCTGTGCCCCAAAAGGCTGTCTTCTTTGAAAGTCCACCCTTAGTCTGCTTATTCCTCCCACCGAATATGCTCACTTGTACTAAAAACAGGAGAGTGCTATCACCATTGAAAGGTAAGACAGTCTAAGAAAAGACTGCAATATTTTCCCATTCATCCTAGTAAAGTGAAAAAAAAAAAAAAAATCACCCAAATACTGTTTTCTGGATTTAGGACAGTTTAGAGTTTTCTCTGCTCTCAAGGTCATGGTTTTTTCCCTTCCCATACTACAGACCCTCTGAAAGTCGCAGTGTGAATCTTTGATACCAAACGGTGGACAAGAGCTTTGCTAACTCCACACTTTGTAGGAAAGCGGGGGAGAAAAGGGCACAGACATTCATTATTGAGGGTCTATCGGTAAATTAACCTCCTTTATAATATAACAATTCCATTACAGCACATACTACGCCAGGGGCAGAGTGTATAGAATGTGTGGAGAGTGCACATTTCACCATAACAAGAATTCATCTTTCCAAACACTACCAAAAATTGGCAAATAATTAAAACTGCGCTTAGTTCAAGGCTTAATTGTTGAACCCTAACAATAAAAGTTCAGAAAAATCTTATTAGCAGGTTGCTCTCTGCTCAAAAGTAAACTACAAAGAGGGGACGTTTGTCTATCTCTACACGCCCCTCCCCATGCCTGGGGATTTCGCCCTCAAGAGGTGCGTCTAGTGCAAGGGCCAGAACCCGCTGATGCCCCGGACAACGCGGTGGGAGTGGGGACCGACCCGTCCCGTAGTTGGCCACGCCTGGGGCCTCGCTGGGTCGCGCACCCCGCTGGCTCGGTCGCCCGGAGGCGGACAGAACGGAGACGGGACTGACGGACGGCACGGACAGACGCGACAGGACGGACGGGACGGGCAGAGAAGCAGTGCGTCCTACCCGGAGGGCTCCCTCCCAGGGCCGGCGGAGTACCTGCTCCGGTCATCCAGGCTGCGGTTGTCGGCTGCTGCGTTGCGCCAGTCGGGCAACGTGCTGGCGCACAGCACAACCATGGACACTATCACGAACACCACCGATACGCTGGCCAGGATCTGCGCGGCCAGCGACGACGTGGGCTCCTCGAAGGTCCGCCGCATGCGCTCCAGCCAGCGCCTGGAGGGAGCCGCCTCGGCCCCGCCGGGGCGCGCCTCGTCGCGGCCCAGCACGCCCGGCTCGTCCGCTGAGTAGAAGGTGTAGGTGTCGGACATGCGGTCGTCGAGGCGGCGCTGGCAGCAGTACTCGAGGTGCGCGCCCTCTAGGCCCCAGTAGATCATCTCGTTGTAGAAGGAGAGCTCGCACATCCGTGGCGCGAACCGCAACTTGCCGTGGCCGCGCACGTAGAGCAGGATGAAGCCGAAGGCCTCCGAGTGCCGGTCGAAGAAGTATTCGTTGCGCTCGCGGTCGTAGTCGTCGCACACCTCGAGCACGTCGCGCTCGGAGCGGCAGCCGTGCAGCCGGCTCACGCGGCGCAGCGGGAAGTCCTTCAGCAGCTCCCGGGACAGCGAGTACCGGGCGCCGCCCACGTTCAGCACCACCGAGGCCGCCCCGCTGCGCCCGAAGGTCATGGCTGGCCGCCCGGGGGACCTTCGGCCCGAGGGCCCCGCTGCAGCTCCCCCCACAGCCGCCACGCGGGACCTGCCTGCCCGTGGCCGACGGGGGAGCCCGCCGTCGGGGCCCGCGCTCCCTCGGGGCTCCGCTCCTGCCTTCCGCTGGCCCGGGGATCCCTGGGCTCGAGTCTCTCTGGCAGCGCAGGCGGCGCTGCTAGCGGCGCGCCCTCCGCCCCGCGGTACCTGCGGGTGGCCGGGGAGTCCCCGCCGGCGCCAGCGCTGCGCCCCACCGGCTGGAAACGCGGCTGTGTCCGCGCCGCCGCCCCTCGCGCCCGAGGGCTACCCACTCCGAGGCCCCGGTGCCCTCTCCCAGGCCGCGGCGCCGACCCCCTGAGGGGTGCGGGCGCCGAATGGAGGCGCCGGGGCGGGATAGCTCCCCGTCTCCCGCGCTCCCTGCGGCCGCGGATCCGGCGGCCGCCCCGCCGCCGTCCAGAGGCAAGAGGCAAAGTGAGCGGGTTCGGAGGCGGCGAGGAGCCGGCTCGCGGCGGCGGGGGCGGGGCCTCTGTGCGGTCCTCCTCCTCGCCCGCCGGCTCCGCGCGCGCGGCTCACCTCCCTCCGCGCCGCCCTCCGCTTCCCGCCCGCGCCCGCACCCGCACCTCCCCGGCTCGCTTGGGCTGGGATTCCCGGGCGCCCCGCCCTGGACCTCGGGCTCCCGGCCTCGTGACGCCGTCCTCCCCCTCCGCTCCCGCCCGTAGTGGCGGGGAGGGGTCCGCAGGGTGGGGGAGCGGGGAGCCCAGCGGCCGGGATGCCTGCTCCCGCGTCCCGCCCCGGGCCATCGGGATGACTTGGACAGTCCCTAAGGGCCCTTTTAACAGCCCTGGTTCAAAGCCCAGTGTGGACTCGGGTGCGGGGACAGACGGCGTTTGGAGAGCTTTTTCCAGAAACTGTCCGGAGCCCAGCTCGCGTTCTGAGATCGCCCCTAAGGATTTCTCAGGGAAGGCATCCCAGCCACGGCTTTTCCTGCCGACTTTGCTCTTCCTCTCGCCGCGCGGGGCGACCCACGTACCGCGTGCTCCGAGGGCGGCTACACGCCCCAGCCCCCAGCCTTGGTGCCGCCTGCCAGCCCGCGGAGGGGAGCGGCCCCTGACCCGGCCCCCACGTTCTGGGGCGCGTGTCCTGAGAAGGCGCCTACATGTGGCACGTCTGGACCCTCTCGAGATGCTGCCCTTAGTGTGGGATGAAAGTCTGGGGAGGAACCCCTTGTCACCGGCAAAAACAGCCTTTCACGTGGTCTTCGTCTGCATCCTCCTTTTCAAAATATCTTGATTTCCCCCGCGGACCCCTGACCCGGCTGCAGCACCGGCCCTCCGAGCGAGAAGAGCCCCCTGAAGGCTCCGCAGAGCGATCTATCCCGCGCTCTTGTCCGTGCCCAGAGAGTGGGTTCCACTTGGCAGGGATGATTTGAAACTGCTACCAGCAATTCATTCACCTGACACCCGACACCAGCAGTCCAGCCCACCGGAGGCGAGACAGGTGAGTTGTAAGGCGAACCGTGTTAGATGCAAAACAAATATTAGAAGAAAAAAAATAAGGGTGGGGTAGGGTGAGATGCGGTCATCTGACCACAGGGTAACCTGGCTGGTTAAAGGGAAGGGTTATTCTTTGCCCTCCTCCGCTTTTCATAATTTTGTAAGATTGTCCGGTGCCCGCTAGAGGTCACCAAACGGAGTCCTTTTGCGCTGGTTAAGTGGATTCCTAGTGAAAAGGCAGACAACTGAAAATGTGAGTGCTGCCTCACATAAAATAAAATCACTCTGGGTAGCTTCTTAAAGAATGAAAATCTCTGTGAGTTGTTTATCCCCAGACTTGGATAATTTATTTTAAGAGCACTTAACGTGATTAAAAGCTCAAAAACGAGTTATTTGCTACTTTAGTATCTACTAAATACTTTGCTATTTAGTATCTATTTTGCTATTTAGTATCTACTAGGTAGATACTGCTACTTTGCTATTTAGTATCTAAGTAGATACTAAACAAGAAAAATATCCGTAAGAAAGTGAGTTTCAAGACAGAACTGGAGGTGCTGATGGCCATGAGTTGGCACAGAGAAAGGACAAAATATTCCTGGTAGCAAAATCTCGAATGTGGAGGTTTAAAGTCTATGAAAAGTATAATGCACTTGCCCACTGAAACAATGGAGATCTCAACTGCAGCATTTAGATTGAATCCTATAATCTATGGAATCCCTGGAGGTTTTAATAGCAGAAATGGCCTGATGAAAGCTTTATTACAGGCAGATGCCTTTGCACTTTGGGTCATTCTAAGGAGAAGGTCATTTCAGTAACCCAGGAATGGGATCCCCAACCCCATGTCTGTGAGGATGAAGAAGGGTCTGTTCTGAGAAACACTGAGACCAAGAACTTTTCAGGTCTTGAAGATGGATTTGTTGTAGGACGTGAGGATGGGGAAAAGTTTGCAGATGTGAGCCAGAGATGAGCCTGGCTTCACACCAAGAGCCAATTCATCAGGAAGCTGTTAAAAAATGCTTTCTAGAAGCATCACAAGCAATAGAAGACAGAACTATAGTGTCAGTTGTTTGCTCCAACGTTATTATAGGGTTTATTTCCTGTGTTCTCTCTGTAGAATCCCTCTACTGTCTGTTGATTGTACCAGTGGAAGAAATATCTCATTTTAAATTAAATTTGAGCTTAGAAAACAAATTAATTTGATGACAATACAATGTGTGCCTCCTAGGTATATTTTCATAAGATTTCTTAGATAGGTTTAAATCATTTCATTTGTTTCAAGAGTAATATTTTTATTTGATTTTAATATCATCAACCACTGCTGCAGCAGTAATACCCAAATCATTTTCTTAAACAAAGAAAACAGTGATGCAGAAATGATAGGCTTGTCTCAATATAATCTGGTTTAGAGAGCGTTCTTAAAGCCAATTCTATTCCCTTGTACTTTGAGAAGATAATGTTGTGAATTATTACATCTAAATTCTCTCCTAGACTCAGGATGATATTTAGGCTCTTCATATCTAAACCTTTGGAATGCATTACAATTTAAAGGTAGAATTTTAGAGGTTGAAAGAACCTAGAGGTTTTCTAGTTTTAGAAACTAGGAAAAAAAAAAAAAAGCAAATAATTACTCCCATTTTTTTCTCCCCTCTGAAGTTACAAAGCTTCAGAGATGTGGCTGTAACTTGCCCAAGCTTCTCCAGCAGCAGCATCCTGGCAGAGGCTAGAATCAGGTTTTCTAATGTCGAACTCTGCTCACTCTGTTTCCAGGGCCTGGATTGCTGCCACAACCTTCTGCCTCATCTCTTTGCACTCCAGTTCTTTCCTGTCTCTATGAATTCTGAGTAAGACCACCAGAGAGCTCTTAGTTCCATCCATTTTCATCAGGGCATTCCCGAGTTCAAAAACCTGAAAGGTGACTGGGTGTGGTGGCTCACGCCTGTAATCCCAGCACTTTGGAAGGCAAGGCAGACAGATCACCCAAGTTCAGGAGTTCAAGACCAGCTTGGCCAACATGGTGAAACCCGTCTCTACTAAAAATTCAAAAAATTAGCCAGGCATGGTAGCAGGTGCCTGTAATCCCAGCTACTGGGGAGGCTGAGGCAGGAGATTGAGATTGCTTGAACCTGGGAGGCAGATGTTGTAGTGAGCCAAGATCATGCCATTGCACTCCAGCCTGGGCTACAAGAGCAAAACTCCTCTTGAAACTAGAGGTTAAAAAAAAAAAAAAAGAAAAAAGAAAAAAAAAAAAAAAAACAGAAAAACCTAAAATGAGTACATAAAAGTACATAATTAGAAATTGTCTATATAATAAAGTCCAAATTAGCTGGGCGCGGTGGCTCACGCCTGTAATCAGCACTTTGGGAGGCCGAGGCAGGTGGATCATGAAGTCAGGAGTTCAAGACTAGCCTGGCCAAGATGATGAAACCCTATCCCTACTAAAAATACAAAAGTTAGCCGGGCAGGGTGGCAGGCGCCTGTAATCCCAGCTACTCAGGACGCTGAGGCAGGATAATCGCTTGAATCTGGGAGGCTGAAGTTGCAGTGAGCCAAGTTCTCACCACTGCACTTGAGCCTGGGTGATGGAGTAAGACTCCATCTCAAAAAAAAAAAAAAGTCCAAATTGTCTATAGGGCTCTCTCTAGACTCAAATCCTGGCTGTATAACTCATTTGCTAAGCCACCTGGAGCCAGTTCCTTAAACCTCATTGATCCTCAGTTTTTCTCCTCCATAGAATGAATACCTACATCCAAAGGGGTAATGAAAAGACACAAGCTGATGTGAAGGTGGTATGTAGCTCAGTGCATGACACTGGAACAATCTCACTGGAAAAATCTCACTTCATTTTTGCTTCCTTTAGCCCAAATAAGCCATGCTTATTTCTCATTCCAGGGTTCTAAATAAACACAGATTGGATAAGTGAATTGATTTGTCTAAACATGTGACCAATAACAAAGTAACCTGAAACAAAAAATTCAGTAAAAAGTTGTGACCCTTATACTGCTGACTCTGGCTTGAACACAGATTCCTCCATCAGTTTGCATTGCATAACTGGATGTGTTCAAGGACTCTGAACACCCTGTCTGCCCCAAAGCTTTAGAAATTGAAATACCCTGTGGGCACTACTGTTCCATGCAGCTTACTTATCAACTCTGTCTGCTTTAAAAAGCCCTTGCCCTGCTGGTAATTCATATTTTCAATGTTTGCGTTCACATCAGTTTATTTCTCAGCCTCTGCCGAATCAGTTGGGACTTTTAAAAGTCAGCTTTTTGAATGGAAATGTAGCCTTCTAATTTCTCTCATTTTAATAAATAAAAGACTATGACTTAGCCCACTATGCACAATGACCACTGTAGAAGGTGTTCAAAAGACCACCAGGATGGCTGAATGGTAGAAAGGAGAGCTTTATTGGTGTTATCAGTTTGCAAGCCAGGAAGAGAAAGTCTCCGGTGTGGACTGAAGGTGCTCTGTCTTCAAAGAGGGGAATAACAGGTTGAGTTTTAGGCCTCACAGGGCCTGTATCATACATAATCAGCAGGCTTGGAGGAAAAGCTATACATACTTATGGGGGAGGCGCACACATGTGTAATGGGTACACATATATATAACATACATCGGGATCACTTTGTGATAGGGCTTTAGCATTAAAATGAGGTGGAATTTGGCTCTTTATGTCAACAGGTGAACTACAGGCCACAAAGACAGCTTGTGTGCTGTGTCTGTAAGCTGGCTGAAACTGATTTGAGGTCTGCAGCAGCTCATCAGAAACGAATGTTTGTAATGGCTGTCTATCCAGACAGAGTTGTTGTCATCTGGGTTGTATAACAGAATTGAAAGCTCCTATTTTTAGGGAGTTTAGCCACAGTAATTTAGAAATTTGCCAGTCAAGCCCTGAGCCCTCGACCCATCAGTAACTTGGTTTCCTTATCTTAGGGTCTGTCTTAGTTTATTAAGGGGCGTATATTTTGGTCTCTCAGATTACAAAGGTAGAGCTGTAACACAGTAGCACTATGAGGTTATCCCAAGATTCAGATGGTGGTCTTGTTTACAGAGCTCTAATACAGGGAAGTATAAGTAAAACTAGAAAAATTTGGCCGGGCATGGTGGCTCATGCCTATAATCCCAGCACTTTGTGAGGCTGAGGCAGGCGGATCACCTGAGGTCAGGAGTTCAAGACCAGCCTGACCAACATAGTGAAACCCCATCTGTACTCAAAATACAAAAATTAGCTGGACGTGGTGGTGGGCGCCTGTAATACCAGCTACTTGGGAGGCTGAGGTGGGAGAATCGCTTGAACCTGGGAGGTGGAGGTTACAGTGAGCCGAGATCATGCCACTATGCTCTAGCTTGGGTGACAGAGTGAGACTCCATCTCAAAAAAAAAAAAAATTAGCTGGGTGTGGTGGCATGTGCCTGTAATCCCTGCTACTCAGGAGACTGAGGCAGGATAATTGCTTGAACCCAGGAGTTGGATGCCAGTGCACTCCAGCCTGGTGACAGAGACTCTTATCTCAAAAACAAACAGACAAACAAAAATGAGAGATACGAGAAAAGACGTAAAAGTTCTCAGATGTCTAAGGCTGAGGCAGGAAATATGTGTAGGGGAGGGGAAAAATTTTTTCCCTCTACTTTCCTAGGTTCTTGGCCTATGGTCCTACAAATTAAACTGACAAAAGTTAAAATCAAAGGGTGGTTAGTATCAAAATCAAGGGGCTTTATGAAGCTTTTTTTTTTTTTTTTTTTTTTTTTTTTTTTGAGACGGAGTCTCGCTCTGTCGCCTAGGCTGGAGTGTAGTGGCCGGATCTCAGCTCACTGCAAGCTCTGCCTCCCGGGTTTACGCCATTCTCCTGCCTCAGCCTCCCGAGTAGCTGGGACTACAGGCGCCCACTACCTCGCCTGGCTAGTTTTTTTTGTATTTTTTTAGTAGAGACGGGGTTTCACCGTGTTAGCCAGGATGGTCTCGATCTCCTGACCTCGTGATCCGCCCGTCTCGGCCTCCCAAAGTGCTGGGATTACAGGCTTGAGCCACCGCGCCCGGCTTTTTTTTTTTTTTTTTTTTTTTTTTTTTTTTCAGATGGAGTCTCACTCTGTCGCCCAGGCTGGAGTGCAGTGGCGTGATCTTGGCTCACTGCAAGCTCTGCCTCCCGGGTTCACGTCATTCTCCTGCCTCAGCCTCCAGAGTAGCCGGGTCTACAGGCGCCTACCACCACACCCAGCTAATTTTTTGTATTTTTAGTAGAGATGGGGTTTCACCATGTTAGCCAGGATGGTCTCAATCTCCTGACCTCATGATCCGCCTGCCTCAGCCTCCCAAAGTGCTAGGATTACAGGTGTGAGCCACCGTGCCCGGCCTATATAGCATCTTAACAAAGAATAATAAATTTGCTAAGCAGCGACCAGCTAAAGGAAAAGGGGTTTAGGCTTTTAGGGGTGGCAAACTATGGAAAAGTAAACATATCAGGAAACTAACAGAAGATAAGTGTTGTTTTATAAGATGCATTATGCATTACGTAGATTCCTCTGGTGCTATCTCTAGGCTGATAAGAGGCTAGGATCTCCAGTGGTTAAGAATCTTTCTGCCTTCCTAGTAGAGAAGAGGAGGGCATAATTTTTTTTCTTATGTCTAATTCTTCTCAAATGCCTTTAGCTCAAAATAATCCTTATGTCAAAATGGCATATTTTGGGAGGCATATTCTGATCCCCTACATATGGCATGGAGGCCATTATTGTATTGTCAGCCAACCCACTCCTAACACTGTGGCTTCATTAAACTTAACATTTAGATAACATTAAAGTTACCTAACTGAACTTGAGCCCACCTACCCAATGCAGCAAAGTCAAACCCTCGCATCGGGATTGCAGTGAGAGAAAGTGAGGCATTTATTGCAGAGGGCCAAGAAAGGAAAATCGGACAGCCCATGCTTAAGACCTGAATTCCCGGCTGGTTGTGGTGGCTTATGCCTGTAATCCCAGCACTTTGAGAGGCTAAGGCATGTGGATCACTTGAGGTCAGGAGTTTGAGACCAGCCTGGGCAACATGGTGAAACCCTGTCTCTATTAAAAATACAAAAATTAGCCGGGCCTGGTGGCGTATGCTTGTAATCCCAGCTACTCGGGAGGCTGAGGCAAGAGAATCACTTGAACCTGGGAGACAGAGGTTGTGGTGAGCCGAGATCGTGCCACTGCACTCCAGGCTGGGCAATAGAGTGAGACTCTATCTCAAAAATAAAAATTTAAATTTAAATTTAAAAAAGACCCAAGTGCCCCGATGGCTTACAGGCAAGAGTTTTTAAAGGCAGGAAGGCAGAGGTTACAGGCAAAGTCATAAATCAGTACATCGAGGCCATACATTGGTTTGACCTGAAAAGGGGGGACATCTCAAAGTGGGGGTGGGGGAGTGGCCAACAGGTCATAGATGGATTCGAAGATTTCCTGATTTGCAATTGAGTAAGGAGTTGAAGCTTTGTCTAAAAATTTGGGATCAGCAGAAAAGAATGTTGGCTCTGGCCTGCAGGTGTGGCCTCCTCTAGGACCCTCAGGAAGAATTTTAGAACAAAGAATGGCAGTCTGAGTTCAGTTGTTAGTCCCCCATCTGAGGTCTGTGTGCCAGTGGATCTGTTCGGTCGAGGTACGGGTTTCTGAAAAACAACTCAGGGACATATGTGCAGATGTTATCTTTACTTTCTATAGGGAAACAAACATGCTGTGATTCTAACTTCCTTAGCTATTATTGTTATTGGAAAGGGGTCCCAATCCTGCCGAGTGTGGTGGCTCACGCCTGTAATCCCAGCACTTTGGGAGGCCGAGGCAGCTGGATCACCTGAGTTCAGGAGTTTGAGACTAGCCTGGCCAACATGGCAAAACCCCGTCTCTACTAAAAATACAAAATTAGCCAGGTGTGGTGGCACATGCCCGTAATCCCAGCTACTCAGGAGGCTGAGGCAGGAGAATCACTTGAACTCTGGAGACAGAGGTTGTGGTGAGCCGAGATCGCGTCATTGCTCTCCAGCCTGGGCAACAAGAACGAAACTCCGTCTCCAAAAAAAAAAAAAAAATACAAAAATTAGCCAGGTGTGGTGGCAGTCGCCTGTAATCCCAGCCACTTGGGAGGCTGAGGCAGGAGAATCACTTGAACCGGGAGGCAGAGGTTGCAGTGAGCTGAGATCGCACCACTGCACTCCAGCCTGGGAGACGGGGCAAGACTCTGTCTCAAATAAATAAATAAATAAATAAATAACTTTTAAAAAAGGAAAGGGATCCCAATCCAGACCCCAAGAGAAGGTTCTTGGATCTCACACAAGAAATAATTGGAGGCAAGTCCATAGAGTAAAATGAAAGCAAGTTTGTTAGAGAAGTAAAGGATTAAAGAATGGCTACTCCTTAGACAGAGCAGCTGCTCCCAAGGGCTGCTGGTTGCCCATTTTTATGGTTATTTCTTGATGATATGCTAAACAAGGGGTGGATTATTCATGACTCCCCTTTTTAGACCATATAGGGTAACTTTCTGACATTGCCATGGCATTTGAAACTGTCATGGTGCTGGTGGGAGTGTAGCACTGAGGACTACCAGAGATCACCTCGTCACCATCTTAGTTTTGGTGGGATTTGGCCAGCTTCTTTACTGCAAGCTGTTTTATCAGCAAGGTCTTTATGACCTGTATCTTGTGCTGACTTCCTATCTCAACCTGTGACTAAGAATGCCTAACTATCTGGGAAGGTAGCCCACTAGATCTCAGTCTTATTTTACTTAGCTCCTATTTATTCAAGATGGAGTTGCTCTGGTTCAAACACCTCTGACATTTTAAACTGCTATACCTTCTTGTTTCTCAGGTTGTTTATTTACTTCTCAGGGCTAGCTAGGTGACTGGAATTTACCTTGAAGGAGTTCAAGAATTTCATTTTATTTCTATGCTTTGAGGTGGAGGGTGCCCAGCAGGCCCCTAAGAGGGGCTCCTGTTCCTTCTCATGCCCTCAAAGCTGGGTGTTCTAGTGTATACCTGTAGTCTCAGCTGCTCAGGAGGCTCATGCAAGAGCATCCGTTTGGCCCAGGAGTTCGAGACCAGCCTGGGCAACATAGCGAGGCCCTATCATTTAAACAAAATGAAAAAAGGAAAATAAATAAATAAATAAACTGCCCTCAGACCCATCGCACCCCAGGAACCACATTGCTCTTTTTTTTTTTTTTTTTTTTTTTTGAGACAGAGTTTCCTTCTTGTTACCCAGGCTGCTGTGTAGTGGTGTGATCTTGGCTCACTGCAACCTCCACCTCCTGGGTTCAAGCAATCTCCTGCCTCAGCCTTCTGAGCAGCTGGGATTACAGGTGCTTGTCACCACGCCCAGCTAACTTTTTGTATTTTTAGTAGAGATGGGGTTTCGCCATGTTGGGCAGGCTGATCTCGAACTCCTGACCTCAAGTGATCCACCTGCCTCGGCCTCCCAAAGTGCTGGGATTACAGGCATGAGCCACTACGCCTGGCCATGAACCACATTCTTTTTTGTTTTTGAGTCTATCAAAAGACTTCACTCTGTCGCCCAGGCTGGAGTGTAGTGGTATGATCTTGGCTCACTACAACCTCCACCTCTCAGGTTCAGGTGATTCTCCTGCCTCAGCCTCCCGAGTAACTGGGATTACAGGTGTGCACCACCATGCCTGGCTAATATTTTGTATTTTTAATAGAGACGGCATTTCGCCATGTTGGTCATGCTGGTCTCAAACTCCTGACCTCAGGTGATCCAGCTGCCTCGGCCTCCCAAAGTGCTGGGATCACAGGGTGAGCTACCACACCCAGCCCCATGAACTACATTCTTAAAAATGAGAAGCCACCAGAGGGACATGTCACTCCTATGTCACACTTATGACACCATCTCACATCAATGTCCTTGCTTTTTCTTCTCTTCTGCTCCAGGACCCTTTAAGCATTTTTTTTTTCTTTTTTTTTTTTTTTTTTCTTTTTTTTTTGGTAGAGACATGATCTCCCTATGTTGCCCAGGCTGGTCTTGAACTCCTGGGTTCAAGCAGTTCTCCAACCTCATCTTCCTAAAGTGCTAGGATTACAGGTGTGAGCTACCACAATTGGCCCCTTTCTGCTCTTATTCAAGCAAAAGAAACACTCTCTTCCTTAAATTTCCAGCTTTGCGAAGCTCGCTATATAACCATTAACAGCAAAAACATTTGTGGTGCCATTATAGGAACAGCCCCTCTTTGTAATCTTCACCCCAGCGTCACTCCAGTCATGCTGCCCTGTTGAACTGGGATGACCCTTCTCCCCATCACCACTCTGAGGACCTTGCTCCATACGATGGCTAAGCCCTTCTAGGAGGCACCATGCACTCTGCTGCCCACAAAAACACTGTTATCATTAATCCCATTGTACAGATGAAGAAATGAGGCTTCAAGAGAAGAGTTGGGCCTGGGCGTAGTGACTCACACCTGTAATCCCTACACTTTGGGAGGCCGAGGTGGGTGGATCACGAGGTCAGGAGATCAAGACCATCCTGGCTAACACGGTGAAACCCCATCTCTACTAAAAATACAAAACATTAGCCCAGCGTGGTGGTGGGCTCCTGTAGTCCCGGCTACTCGGGAGGCTGAGGCAGGAGAATCGCTTGAAGCTGGGAGGCGGAGCTTGCAGTGAGCCGAGATCGCGCCACTGCACTCCAGCCTGGGCGACAGAGCGAGACTCCACCTCAAAAAAAATAAAAAGAGATGAGATGACTCGCCTAAGGTCCCAAAGCTAACTAGTAAGTGCCAGAACCAATACTGAAACCCACAGACTGTGCAGGCTGTCTTGCCTCCCATGCTGGCTCAGCACCACCTCTCCTCTCTACCAAGCACTAAGCACCTCCCTGGAGGGAGGAACCAGTTAGGTGATGCCAGAGGAAGCAGATAAATCTAGAATGCAGATCATTATACAAGATAATTAGTCTTCCAAAAGCCACTTTCATATCATGAAATATTTAAGAGAAGATCATATAATGTCTGATACGTACTTCAGAACAACCAAGAGCAAGGGCAAGTGGGTGGGAATATAGATGAAACGAGATTGGCCACAAATTAATAATTTTTTTTTTGAGATGGAATCTTGCTCTGTTGCCCAGGTTGGAGTACAATGGCACGATCTTAGCTCACTGCAGCTTCCATCTCCCAGGTTCAAGTGATTCTCCTGCCTTAGCATCCCGAGTAGCTGGGATTACAGGTGCCTCGAACTCCTCTCCTCAAATGATCTGTCTGTCTCGGCCTCCCAAAGTGCTAGGATTACAGGCATGAGCCATCGCACCCAGCCCCCTCAAATTGATAATTATTCAAGCTGGATGATGGGGTTCATTTTATTAATCTCTCCACTTTTGTGTATATTTGAAATTGTCCATAATAAAAAAGTAAAGCCCAGTACGGTGGCTCACGCCTGTAATCCTAGATCTTTGGGAGGCTGAGGCAGGAGAATTGTTTGAACCCAGGAGTTCAAGACCAGCCTGGGCAACATAGTGAGACCCTGTCTCTACTAAAAATAATTTTTAAAAAATTATCTGCGTGTGGTGGTACTCAATGCTTGTGATCCCAGCCACTCAGGATGCTGAGGTGGGAGGATCACTTGAGCCCAGGAGGTCGAGGCTGCAGTGAGCCATGGTCATGTCACTGCACTCCAGCGTGGGCAACAGAGTGAGACCCTGTCTCAAATATTATATATAATATATTTTTTTAAGTAAAAATAAAATTTTAGCACCTTGGACTTCATTTAAGCTTATTTTCGAATGCCGATTGTGATTCCATAGTTCCTTCAGATTGGATCTGAAAATAGAGACATGTAGGTGGGGAGTAAGGGATTGGAGACTAATTTACTTATTTTTATTTATTTATTTATTTAGTATTCTTTTTTGATACGGAGTCTTGCTCTGTTTTCCAGGCTGGAGTACAGTGGCATGATCTTGGCTTACTGCAACCTCCATCTCCCGGGTTCAAGTGATTCTTGTGCCTTAGCCTCCCAAGTAGCTGGGACTACAGGCACAGACCACCACACCCAGCTAATTTTTGTAAATTTAGTAGAGATGGGTTTCACCATGTTGGCCAGGCTGGTCTGAAACTCCTGACCTCGGGTGATCCGGCCGTCTTGGCCTCCCGAAGTGCTGGGATTACAGGTGTGAGCCACTGCGCCTGGCCTGTTTTATTTTTTTGAGACAGGGTCTCACTCCATCTCCTGAACTGGAGTACAGTGGTGCAATTATAGCTCACTGTAACCTCGAACCCCTAGGCTCAAGTGGCTTCCTCTCTCTTCAGCCTCCTGAGTAGCTGGAGTAGCATGCATGATCACGCCTGGCTAATTTTTTAATTTTTTGTAGAGAGAAGGTCTCACTATGTTGCTCAGGTTAGTCCCCAGCTCCTGGGCTCAAGCAATCTTCCCACCTCAACCTCCCAGTGCTGGGATTGCAGGCGTGAGCCACTGCTGATGGTCTTGCTCTGTCTCCCAGGCTATAGTACAGTGGCACAATCACAGCTTACTGTGGCCTTGACCTCCTAAGCTCAAGCAATCCTCCCTCCTCAGCCTCCCAAGTAGCTGAGACTATAGGCATGCATGACCACATCCAGCTAATGTCTTTTTTTTTTTTTTTTTAGAGATAGGATCTCACTATGTTGCCCAGGCTGGTCTCAAACTCCTGGCCTCATGCAGTCCTCCCACCTCAGCCTCCCAAAGTGTTGGGATTACAGGCATGAGCCACTGTGCTTGGCTGAGAATAAGATTTCTGAAAAAGATACATAAAATAGTTATGAGTGGTTATTTCTTGGTCGAGGGATTAGGAATATTAGGTTAGACATGAGACCTATCTTTTGTTGGTTATTATAAAGCTTTCTCTTTTTTTAACTGTGTGAAAAGGTTATGTTTTCAATTGAAAAAAAAAAAGAAAGAAAGAAAAACTAGGTCGGGTGCCGTGGCTCACACCTGTAATCCCAACACTTTGGGAGGCTGAGGTGGGAGGATCGCTTGAGCCCAGAAGTTCAAGACCAGCCTGAGCAATATAGTGAGACCCCATTTCTACAGAAACCTTAAAAAATTAGCCAAGCATGGGGGCGCACACCTGTAGTCCCAGCTACTCCAGAGGCTGAGGTGGGGTGATGACTTGAGCCTGGGAGGCAGAAGTTGCAGTGACAGAGGTTGCAGTGAGGCGAGATCTCGATGCTGCATTCCAGCCTGAGCAATGGTGTGAGAGTCTGTCTCAAAAAAAAAAAAAAGAAAGAAAGAAACCTAGCTGAGAAAACGTCTGAGCATGTAGCATTCTACCAGATTACCTCTTTTTCCTGAGGCCTATTCTTGCTGGTTCCTGCATGCCGTCTTCTGAGTTACACCTGGGCCAGGCTTGGCATCTGCTGTTCCCTCTGCCTAGAGCACGAACACATTGTCCCAGAGCATTAGGTGGCTCATTCCTTCTTGTCAGTCAAGTCTCAGTTCAAATGTCACTTCCTCAGAGAGTCTTTCTCCAGCCACACACTTCTAGCATATAAACCTATTTTTTTCTTTCCCTTACCCTATTTTTAAAAATCTGACTTGTCCAAACCCATAGAATCTCCAACACCAAAAGTGAACCCTATATATGAACTATAGACTTATTTTTTTCTTTTTCTTTGAGACAGTCTTGCTTTGCCACCCAGGCTGGAGTGCAGTGGCACCATCTCAGCTCACTGCAGCCTCGACCTCCTGGGCTCAAGCGATCCTCCCACCTCCGCCCCCTGAGCATCTGGGACTACAGGCATGTGACACTATGCCCTGCTAATTTTTTTTATCTTGTATGTTGTATATATTATATACATATTACATATAATTATATATTACATTATAAATTATAATTATAAATTGAATGTATATTATATATTTATGTTGTATATATTATATATATGCAACATATATACTATACAACGTTTATATGTTGGGGGAAAGGGGTTATACATCTCTGTACCTTCCTTTTGATTTTGCTGTGAACCTAAAACTGCTCTAAAAAATAAAGTCTATTTTTTAAAATCACCTTGCTTATTCACCTGTTACTTGTTTTTGTTGTTGTTGTTGTTGTTGAGATGGAGTCTCGCTCTGTTGCCCAGGATGGAGTGCAGTGGCACCATCTTGGCTCACTTCTACCTCCACCTCCCGGGTTCAAGCAACTCCCTTGCCTCAGCCTCCCTCAAGTAGCTGAGACTACAGGCGTCTGCCACCAAGCCCAGTGAATTTTTGTATTTTTAGTAGAAACGAGGTTTCACCAGGCTGGTCTTGAACTCCTGACCTCAAGAGATCCGCCTCTCTCAGCCTCCCAAAGTGCTGGGATTACAGGTTCGAGCCACTGCACCTGGCCTCACCTGTTATTTGTCATCTGTCTCCCACAAAATACTGTTCACTTCCTTTGAAAGCAAGGACTCTGGGGTCAGTTCACACCAATACTCCTAGTTCCTAGAATGGTGCGTGGCTCCTTGTAGAAGTTCAGTACCTATTTGTTGGCTGGTTATGGTGGCTCACACCTGTAATCTCAGCACTTTGGGAGGCCAAGGTTGGTGGCTTGCTTGAACCCAGGTGTTTGAGACCAGTATGGGCAACATGGCAAAACCCTGTTTCTACTAAAAAATGCAAAAATTAGCCAGGCGTGATGGCATGAGCCTGTAATCCTGGCTACTTGGGAGGCTGAGGTGGAAGGTTCAATTAAACCCGGGAGGTTGAGACTGCAGTGAGCCGTGATCATACCACTGCACTTTAGTCTGGACAACACAGTTAGACTGTCGCAAAAAAAAAAAAAAAAAGTCAAACAAAGGAATAAATAAATACTACTGCTGATTTAAATGCTGTTCTCTGACTGCTGAACTGGCTGTATTAATGTATACATTATGTAATGAGGCTGGAATTGACCAACTTAGGAAATCTAGGCTTTTTCTGAAAAACCACTTCAGTTTTCTTAAATGGTTAGCATTCTGGTAGAGAAGGTCTTGGCACTGCTTTTCCCCCATACCTGCCATGTCTGCCAGCTTCCCGTGTTTAAAAGCACTGCAGAACTGGGCACAGTGGCTCATGCCTGTAATCCCAGCACTTTAGAGGGCCAAGGGGGTTGGATCACTTGAGGCCAGGAGTTCAAGACCAGCCTGGCCAACATGATGAAACCCCATCTCTACTAAAAATACAAAAATTAGCTGAGCATGGTGGCACAGGCCTATAATCCCAGCTACTCGGGAGGGTGAGGCAGGAGAATTGCTTGAACCCAGAAGGCAGAGGTTGCAGTAAGCTGAAATTGCACCACTGGTCTCCAGCCTGGGCGACAGAGTGAGACTCTGTCTCAGAAAAATAAAAAAGAAAGCACAGCAGAAATCCTCATTTAGCAGGCCCCAATCCTGGGTCAGTGAGTACCCCTATTATTCCTTACCTAGCAGATGCTTTAGTCAGAAAAGTTCTTGAGATCAGCTCCATCATGTCTGGGTCCCCGCCTTCACCCATTCTGTCCCTGGAGGAAGGAGAAAATGTGAAAGCAGACCAGGACCTACAAGGAGAGAACTGTCCACTATTGAATTGAACACTGCAAATGGGCAGATTGTGAATTTTATCTCAATGACGCTGTCACGGAACAAAATAACTGCTGCTTTCCTGTAGTGTCTTGGCTTAGGAACTATAGAAAATATGGGGGAAAAAAAATGTAGAAGGCTGTTGCTCTGAGGGTAGATTGACATCTCTCATACCCAACTGTTTGATTGGGTGCTGGAGATCAGGGGAAGAAGCTTTCCAGCAAAGCAAGCCTTGAGCCCAGACAGGAAGGAAGTGGGAGAGCCAGGCAGAGAGAGGGGGATGCCCCCACTCTGACCCTTATCACATCACAGGACAAATTCAAACAGCTGGGCAAGGATTCTGCTGGGAAGAAAAATCAAAGACACTTTGAAACTGAATGAACGTTCCCCACTGTGTTCTATCCATTCTACAAGAAGGAGAGCTCCCTTTACCAACATTAATGAACCAAAATTAACTAGTTTAGGAGCTAACTTTCAAAAACACCTGCTGTTCCTACCCTTCTGTCCCTCTAACAATCTATTTCCCAACCCCGCAATGCTAGCCCTCCTCCCACTATGTTCAGTGCTGCTATTTATGCCTTAGAGGAAAGACTGGGACTGGGTTTGACTGAAGTGAAGTATATGGCATTCCTGGAAATGATCTTCTCATTGTAGATGCAACCAAAATAGCATTGACTCCACACTTAATAATTGATATACTCTTCAACAGTAATTGCATTTTTCTCCAAAGTGCAGGATTTAAAATACTTTTTTTCTCCAGTTCTTAACTGGAGATAAAATGATCCATTTCTGGTGTGTGTGATCTTATTACCTATGTAAAAAAAAAAAAAAAAAAAAAACCTCAGGCATTTGCCTCAGTTTACTCTGAGATACATGTTCTCACAGGTTGCAAAAAATAGTATTTATGCCGGGCACGGTGGTTCACGCCTTGTAACCCCAGCATTTTGGGAGGCCAAGGTGGGTGGATCACTTGAGGTCAGGAGTTTGAGACCAGCTGCAGCAACATGGTGAAACCCCGTCTCTACTAAAAATACAAAATTAGCTGGGCATGGTGATGCGTGCCTGTAATCCCAGCTACTTGGGAGGCTGAGGCAGGAGAATCGCTTGAACCCGGGAGGCAGAGGTTACAGTGAGCTGAGATCACACCACTGCACTCCAGCCTGGGCAACAAGAGTGAAACTCCGTCTCAAAAATAAATAAATAAAATAAATAATAATTATAATCATATTTTCTGTGGAAACTTAAGACGTATAGCAATCTGGAAGATTGGGAGGGTTTTTTTTTTTTTTTTTTTTTCTTTGTTTTTGTTTTTGTACTAGAGATCAACCTCAACTTGATGATTGGCAGTTTTTGAAAGTGGTTTGGAGAAGTTGCAATTAGGTTGGTGTAAGCCTGTCTCAGGCCTGAGTTTGAAAAAAGAACCTATGGCTCAGCCAAAAATGATGAGATGAGTGCCCACTGGAGCTTTCCCAGTTTTTCGAGATTCCACTTCCAGTGCTGTAACTCCATGCTGCCGTGTGGCCAAGCAACAGCAGGTCCTCTCCCCAGAAGAGAACCTTCCTCTGACTGCAGGAATGTTACCCTCTGCTTAACATTTGCTAGTACTCTATGTCTTCCAAGTAGGATTTTTCCTTTCCAGAGGAAAGTAATCACAAACAAAAATCTTTATAGCAAAGGACACTGAGAAGCTTTTTATCCCCTTTCACTAGCTTCTGTTGTGATGGATGAAACTGCAAGGACAATTAGAGCAAATGTCAGTGTAAATCTCCAAAGAAAGAAGAAAATAAGCTTACCAAGTTTCCTTTGATGATGCCAAGAAGACATTTTCTCCTCTAGATAACAGTGTGTATTTAATTTAGACCATGTCAAGGGATTAGAAAACACTCAACCACTGTACCAGTGGTCTACCTCAATAGCAACAGATACTTATGGAAAGGGAGAAATTGTATATAACTTCTATTGACTCAGCATTAGTTAAGACTTTCAATTTATAGTGCTTTGTGCTTTCACCCTAGTCACCAACTCAAGAATGACATTTATGTTCTATATAAACATTATGAGACATCCTCTACTTATAGGACCCTTGAGAAAACTCCAGTTTTAATGGCACCAGTCAAACCATCCATCAATTCTCCCAGACTGTGAAAATGCAAGGTCTACAAGTAATATCGCCACTTAATTTAAATCAGTCCCCGTGGCATCCCCTATAAAAATGTTCACTCTGGCCGGGCGCGGTGGCTCAAGCCTGTAATCCCAGCACTTTGGGAGGCCGAGATGGGCGGATCACAAGGTCAGGAGATCGAGACCATCCTGGCTAACATGGTGAAACCCCGTCTCTACTAAAAATACAAAAAACTAGCCAGGCAAGGTGGCGGGCGCCTGTAGTCCCAGCTACTCGGGAGGCTGAGGCAGGAGAATGGCGTAAACCCGGGAAGCGGAGCTTGCAGTGAGCTGACATCCAGCCACTGCACTCCAGCCTGGGCGACAGAGCGAGACTCCGTCTCAAAAAAAAAAAAAAAAAAAAAATGTTCACTCTGCCTTAACTTGCTAACTTGCTAAATAACCAGCTGGGCATAGGAGAGGCTAGTGTTTCTGGTTACCCATGCAGGGGAAACCCCATTTCATCTTTGTGTTGGCAAGCCCCTTGTTACATGTTTAAGGTACTTTTTGGATATTAAACTGTAGTGATTTATTCTGCAAAACCTGTTGTGGTTGGAGGGAGTGTGAGGGGAATGAAAAGAGCATTACTTGGGATACCTGGTCCCTGTTCAGGTTGGGACTGAGAAAGGATTCAACAATCATTGGGGTGGGTAGGTCAGCCTTTTCAGTTTGGCAAATATCCTTGGAACTTAAACAAAACAAAAAACTTCCAGAGAGGACCACTAGGAGGTGCTGGGAAGAAAGGGCAACGACTTCACCCAGGAAAAGGGATAGACTCCAAGTGAAGAAGGGACAGACTCCCTGTTAAAGCCTCCTGGCCAATAGTGAGGCTACATCTAAACCTAGCAAGAGACCCAGCTCCATGGAATAGTATAACCAGGCTTATCAAGACCCTCAGAAGTAGGCTTTGGCCAGCCACATAGAACAGAGAAAAGGATAGAACCTCCAGGACAGAGAGAGACAAACACCAGGAAGGACATTTGGGAAACTAGACCCACTTGTCCTGAAGCCCAGAGTGCTGGCGTCAGTGAGCCAGGAATGAGGGAGAACCGAAAGGGCCAGGGAAGTGCAGGACTGCCACGCCTCCCAGGCTGGCCTGAGGGGCAAGCGGGCTAACACCTAGGAAAGCCCTGGAAGGATTTCAGACTCCCATGAAACCCAGCAATGCTGGCCCCCTGTGCCACCTCAAATTGAGACAGACATGAGAGCTTAAAGAATCCCAAGTCTAGGCTGGGCGCGGTGGCTCATGCCTGTAATCCTAGCACTCTGGGAGGCCAAGGTGGGTGGATCACCTGAGGTCAGGAGTTCAAGACCAGCCTGGTCAACATAGTGAAACCCCATCTTTACTAAAAATATAAAAATTAGGCATGCTGGTGTGCACCTGTGGTCCCACCTACTTGGGAGGCTGAGGCAGGAGAATCCCTTGAACTTGGGAGGCAGAAGTTGCAGTGAGCCGAGATCGCACCACTGCACTCCAACCTGGGCGATGGAGTGAGACTCTGTCTCAAAAAAAAAAAAAAAAAAGAAGAATCCCAAGTCCGCAATATGAAAACTGGGCAAATCAGAGTAATCTAAGGACAAGAAAATTGTGCTTTGTTAGCTCACTATTTATATGACGCTTATAAAAAATATATATACTTTTAAAATATTTTTCTTTCTTTTTATGTGTGTGCGGTTTTTTGTTTGTTTATTTTGAGATAGAGTCTCACTTCATCACCCAGGCTAGAGTGCAGGGGCATGAGCTGGAGACTCACTGCAACCTACACCTCCAGGATTCAAGCAATTATTCTGCCTCAGCCTCCTGAGTAGCTGGGGTTATAGGCACCCACCACCATGTCCAGCTAATTTTTGTATTTTTAATAGAGATGGGGTTTCGCCATGTTGCCCAAGCTGGTCTCAAACTCTTGACCTTAAGTGATCTGCCTGCCTCAGCCTCCTCCGAAAGTGCTGGGATTACAGGCATAAGCCCAGCCTCTTTTTTTTTTTTTTTTTTTTTTTTTTTTTTGAAACAGGGTCTCACTGTTGCCCAGACTGGAGTACAGCAGTGCAATCTTAAATCACTGCATCCTCAGACTTCTGGGATCAAGTGATCCTCGCACCTCAGCCTCCTGAGTAGCTGGGACTACAGGCATGCACCACCATGCCTGGTTAATTTATTTTTATTTTTTATAGAGATGAGGTTCCCACTATGTTGCCCAGGCTTGTATCAAGCTCCTAGTCTCAAGTGATCATCCTGCCTTGACCTCCCAAAGCGCTGGGATTACAGGCATGACCCACTATGCCTGGCCTAAACTTTTATATTTTTCTTTGGATATGTATGCCTGTGTTTATTTTATTTTATTTTATTTTTTGAGACAGAGTCTTACTCTGTCGTGCCCAGGGTAGAGTGCAATGGTGCGATCTCTGCTCACTGCAACTTCTGCATCCTGGGTTCAAGCAATTCTCCTGCCTCAGCCTCCTGAGTAACTGGGATTACAGGTGCCTGCCACCACACCTGGCTAATTTTTGTATTTTCAGTAGAGACGGGATTTCCCCATGTTAGCCAGGCTGGTCTCAAACTCCTGACCTCAGGTGATCTACCCACCTCAGCCTCCCAAAGTGCTGGGAATACAGGCATGAGCCAGTGTGCCCGGCCTATTTTATTTTTTGAGATGGTGTCTATGTTGTCCAAGCTGGTCTTGAACTCCTGGGCTCAAACAATCCTCCCACCTCAGCTTCCCGAGTAGGTGGGATTGTAGGCATGTGCCACTGCATGCAACTTCTGAGTTTATTTTTGTATTTTATTTTTTATTTTTTTGAGATGGAGTCTCGCTCTGTCTCCCAGGCTGGAGTGCAGTGGTATGATCTTGGCTCACTGCAACCTCTACCTCCTGGGTTCAAGCGATTCTCCTGCCTCAGCCTTCTGAGTAGCTGGGATTACAGGTGTGCACCACCACGCTTGGCTAATTTTTGTAATTTTAGTTGAGCTGGGGTTTCACCATGTTGGTCAGACTGGTCTCAACTGGTCCTGACCTCGTGATTTACCCACCTCGGCCTCCCAAAGTGCTGGATTACAGGTGTGAACCACCGTGCCCAGCCACTTCAGTGTTTATGTTATGTTATGTTATGTTATGTTATGTTGTTATGTTATGTTATGTTATTTGAGACAAAGTCTTGTCATGTCGCCCAGGCTAGAGTGCAGTGGCGTGATCTCGGCTCACTGCAAACTCTGCCTCCCGGGTCCACGCCATTCTCCTGCCTCAGCCTCCCGAGTAGCTGGGACTACAGGCGCCCTCCACCACGCCCAGCTAATTTTTTGTATTTTTAGTAGAGATGGGATTTCACCGTGTTAGCCAGGATGGTTTCAGTCTCCTGACCTCGTGATCCGCCCACCTCAGCCTCCCAAAGTGCTGGGATTACCGGCATGAGCCGCCACTCCCAGCCCAGTGTTTATTTTAAAAGCTGTTTCTGTAAAAGCTCAGTCTATATTTGTTAAAGTAAAGGGAAAGGGATTTTTGACCACACTTGGATTTTAGGTTGGCAAGAGTAGAGATAAATTATAAAAAAATACCAGAAATACTGCTCCGTTTTCCTTGGATCTAGGCTTTTTATTAAGCGCAGAAAATGGATACATCTTCACGAAACTCAAGCTCTTCTGCTAAAGGTCCCAACCCATCTCAGTCCCACAGGTGTCCAGGTTACTCCTTTTCTCCTTCCCCAGCAATGGTTTTACAGAATTCTAATGTTCACAGGCTTATAAAACCAAGGCAACTGTTATATAGTTTTATTGTACAAAATGGCAATACCCTGCATTAGGAAAGAAGTAAATGGCTCACCGACAGGAACTTAGGTCTAGACTTGGAACTATTGAGGAATCTAGTGGTGACAAGCCCTGCACACGGTTCAGCCAAAGCCTGTTTAAGCAGCTTTGAATATATAGAGAAAGCAAAGACCTGGGCAACATAGGGAGACCTCATCCCTACAGATGAATGACTATTAAAGTATGCAAAGAAGTTAGGAAACCAAAATAGAAACAAAAGTAGGCGTGTGCAAAAGTATAGTATACTTTACCTTAGGTAAGGAAATCAGCATGAAAATGCAGTGTCTGCCAGCTGTGGTGGCTCACGCCTGTCATCACAGCACTTTGAAAGGCCATGAAGGGAGGAATACTTAAGCCCAGGAGTTCAAGACCAGCCTGGGCAACCTAGCGAGACCCTATATCTATAAAAAATAAAAAATTTGGCCAGGTGTGGTGGCTCACGCCTGTAAACCCAGCACTTTGGGAGGCCGAGGGAGGCAGATCACCTGAGGTCAGGAGTTTGAGACCAGCCTGACCAACATGGAGAAACCCTGTCTCTACTAAAAATACAAAAATAAGCCAGGCATGGTGGTGCATGCCTGTAATTCCAGGTACTCAGGAGGCTGAGGCAGGAGAATCGCTTGAACCCGGGAGGTGGAGGTTGCAGTGAGCCAAGATCACACCATTGTACTCCAGCCTTGGGGACGAGTGAACTTCCATCTCAAAAAATTAAATAAATAAATAAATAATTAGGCTGGGTGCAGTGCTCACGCCTGTAATCCCAGCACTTTGGGAGGCCATGGCAGGTGGGTCACCTAAAGTCAGGAAGTCAAGATTGGCCAGGCCAACATGGTGAAACTCCATCTCTACTAAAAATACAAAAAATTAGCTGAGTGTGGTGGCACATGCCTGTAATCCCAGCTACTCAGGAGGCTGAGGCAGGAGAATCACTTCAATCCGGAAGGTGGAGGTTGCAGTGAGCTGAGATCGCGCCATTGCACTCCAGCCTTGGGAACAAGAGCAAAATTCCGCCTCAAAAAAAATAAAAAAAAAAAAATTAGGCCAGGCATGGTGGCTCATGCCTGTGATATCCTAGCACTTTGGGAGGCCAAGGCAGGTGGATCACCTGAGGTCAAGAGTTTGAGACCAGCTTGGCCAACATGGTGAAATCCTGTCTCTACTAAAAATACAAAAATTAGCCATGCGTAGTGGCGGGCACCTGTAATTCCAGCTACTCTAGGAGACTGAGGCAGAAGAATTGCTTGAACCCAGGAGTCAGAGGTTGCAGTGAGCTGAGATCATGCCACTGCACTCCAACCTGGGCAACAGAGTGAGACTCTGTCTCAAAAACAAAAAAGAAAAAAATAAAAGAAAATACAGTTGAGGCTGGAAACGGTGGCTCATGCCTGTAATCTCAGCACTTTGGGAGGCTTAGGTGGGCGGATCACCTGAGGTCAGGAATTCAGACCAGCTTGACCAACATGGTGAAACTCCTCCTCTACCGAAATACAAAAACTTAGCCAGACTTGGTGGCGGGTGCCTCCCAGATACTTGGGAGGCTAAGGGAGGAGTATCGCTTGAACCCGGGAAGCAGAGGTTGCAGTGAGCTGAGATCGCACCACTGCACTCCAGCCTGGGAGACAAAGTGAAACTCCATCTCAAAAAAAAAAAAAGAAAAGAAAATACAGTTGAGTTGCATGCACTGAGCACCTGGATCTTGGCTTTAATACAATCCTCCAATAAAAGGAACCAGGGCTCCTTGGAGAAATAAACTAAATCTAGGACTAGAGTAGGAAATATACAAGATGAACTTAGAGTGTCTTATAGTGCCCAAAAGTAAGGAAATGCTCAAACAGACAGATAAATAAAACAATGATTGGGAAATGTCAAAGCCACAGAGGAACCAACCAAAAAAGCTTCCCATGGCCAAAGCTAGAGCAATCTGAATAACAAAGTAGTCTTGCGTTGTAAGCCAAAGTAGAAAGTAAATATCCAGAAGTCTATACTTACAGAAAAAAGAAAGACTAAATAAATAAATGGGAAGAGAAGACAAATCTCCATGCAGAATAATTCCAAATCATTGATGTAGATATTCCACCCTGAAGGAGGTTATGAAGGATCATAACTCCATACTCCTGAAGTGTAGATTGCTCCTAATGACTTCCTTCTGAAGAATACAGTATAGGCCAGGTGTAGTGGCTTACTCCTGTAATCCCAACACTTTGGGAGGCTGAAGCGGGAGGATTCCTTATGGCTTACTCCTGAAATCCCGACACTTTGGGAGGCCGAGACAGGAGCCCAGGAGTTCAAGACCAACATGGGCAACATAGGGAGACCTCATCCTTACAAATAATTTAAAAATTAGCCAGGCATGGTGGGACGAGCGTGTCGCCCAAGCTACTTGGGAGGCTGAGGCGGGAGGATCACCTGAGCCTTCGAGGTTGAAGCTGCAGTGAGCCATGACTGTGTCACTGCACTCTAGCCTGAGTGACAGAGTGAGACCCTCTCTCAAAACACACACACACACACACACACACACACACACACAGACACACACACACGAATATAGTATGGAAAGGTAGGAGGAGTAACTTTACAGTGGAGAAACCTGGGCAACTACCCCAGTCAGTTGATCAAGGTCATCATCACCAATAATCAGTCATGTTGATCACATGTACCCCTTGATATGATGTGATAAGAATGGCACTTTACCTCTGTGATCTTCCCCCTAAAATCTCACAACCCCAGTCTGGTTATGAGAAAAACATCAGACAAATCCCAATAGAGGGACATTCTACAAAATACTTGATCAGTACTCCTCAAAACTGTCAAGGTTATTAAAAAAAAAAAAAAAAAAAAAAAAACAAGGAAAGAGCCAGGCGCAGTGGCTCACAACTGTGATGCCAGCACTTTGGGAGGCTTAGGTGGGCAGATCACCTGGGGTCAGGAGTTCAAGACCAGCCTGGCCAACATGGTGAAACCCCCTCTCTACCAAAAATACAAAAAGTAGCTGGGCGTGATGGCACATGCCTGTAGTCCCAGCTATTTGGGAGACCGAAGCAGGAGAATCGCTTGAACCTGGGAGACAGAGGTTGCAGTGAGCCCAGATGGCACCACTCCAGCCTGGGTGACGAGTGAGACTCTGTCTTAAAAAAAAAAAAAAAAAAAAAAAAAAAAAGGAAAGAGCCAGACATGGTGGAATGCATCTTAGTCCCAGCTACTCAGAGGCTGAGGATCGCTTGAGCCCAGGAATTTGAGACCAGCCTGGGCAACATAATGATACCTTCATCTGTACAAATAAAAATTCTTTTAAAAATTAACCAGGGCCGGGTATGGTGGCTCACACCTGTAATCTCCGCACTTTGGGAGGCCGAGGCAGGTGAACTCCTGAGCTCAGGAGTTCAAGACCATCCTGTGCAACGTGGTGAAACCCTGTCTCAACTAAACAATTAGCCAGGCATGGTGGTGAATGCCTGTAATCCCAGCTACTCAGGAGACTGAGGTGGGAGGATGGCTTGCGCCGAGGAGGTGGAGGTTGCAGTGAGCTGAGATCACACTGCTGTACTCCAGCCTGGGTGATAAGAGCCAGACTTTGTCTCAAAAAAAGTAAATAAATAAAGCGATTGAGTTCAAGGAAAACTTAAACACAATTTAGGGTAGCAGGCTCATGACAGGTCTTAAAGAAGAACGGTAAATGTCCTAGAGCCATTTTCAGCTGTAGTTGCCCTATGGAACTGAGTGTGCCTCAGTCTCCCTTAATGCTCTGCTCCTGCCTCTGTGCTGCAGTCTAAGTGTTTGTGTTCCAAACCCTGCACCTGTAGGTCCTCTCTAGATCTCCCATCCTTTTCCAATTGCCCAGAGGACCTCTCCACCTGAACATTCCACAGGCACCACAAAATCAATTTCTCCCAGAGCAAACCAATGACCCTCTTTATTTCCTGTCTTGTTGAACTATACCACCATCCACCTGCTTCGGTTGTGCCCAGCTTCATGCTTCAAGATGCTGCCCCCATAAGCATAAGAGAGCAGTGGGGTATAATGAGCAGGCTTCCCAGGATTGCTTCCGTGGTGCCCCTTATGAATCATTTATACCTTTTCCCATCTCAGGTCATCCATTACTGGCTCTCACTCATTCTTTTGTTCCTCCTCTTTTTCTTTTTTTTTTTTTTTTCTTTTTGAGACAGGGTCTCACTCTGTTGTCCAGGCTGGAGTCCAGTGGCCTGATCATGAACCTGCTAGGTTCAGGTGATCCTCCCACCTCAACCTCCCGAGTAGCTGGGACTATAGTTGTGCACTACCACACCCAGCTAATTTTTGTATTTTTTGTAGAGACAGGGTCTCCCTATGTTGCCCGGGCTGGTCTCAAACTCCTAGCCTCAAGTGATTCTCCTGCCTTGTCCTCCCAAAGTGCTGGGATTACAGGTGTGAGCCACCACACCCAGCCTGGTTCCTTTTCCATCTAGCCTCTCCACCCCAGTGGAGCTCCTTACCGCTGGCCTCAAGTTCTTGACTTTGATAAATATCTCTTTCCTCTCTCCTGGCATCTCTTAGAACTAACAAATGGCAAACCCCTTGTTGGCATCACATCTCTGGGGCTTCCTGTGGTAGGCAGCCTGTAAGGTGACCCCAGTGACTTCTTGTGTAATCACCTCCCCTTGAGTGGGGACTGGACCTTGTGGCTCACTTCTAACGAATAAAATACAGCAAAAGGGATGGGATATCACTTCCAGGATTTGGTTACAAAAGCCTGTGGCTTCCATCTTGGGCATATCTGTTGCTCTCTTCTTGGCTTACTCTGAGGGGAGCCAGCTGCCATGTCGTGAGCTGCTTTTTAGAGAGGCCTATGCAGAAAGGAACTGACATCTCTGGCCAGCAATCAGGGTGGACCTGAGGCCTGCCAACAGCCACGTGAGTGAGCTTGGAGGCAGACCCCGCCCCATCAGCCTAGTGATGATTGCAGCCTTGTGAGAGACCCTGAGCCAGGGGCAACCAGCTAAGCTGCACCCAGATTCCTGACCACAGAAACTAAGACAGTAACTGTTGTCTTAAGTCATTAAGTTTTGGGGTAATTTATCACATTAGATAACTAATACCTCCAAAACCCTTGTACAACCTTCATGGGCAACTCAAACTGGGTGTAGCACAATGTTACACATGGATTTCCATATTATTACACAGAGCCATGGGCCCAGGGGCAAACAGAAAGGAATGGGTGGCTCTCAAGATAGGCAGAGACCTTTTCTCTCATTAATTCAAGCCAGTTTGAGAAGCCCTTTGTCAGACTGGCTAATCTAGGCTGGATAGTGTCCAGATAATTGCCCCTGAATCTTTCTCTTTTTTTTTTTTTTTTTTTTTTTGAGAGGGAGTCTTGCTCTGTCACAGAAAGCTGGAGTGCAGTGTCGCAATCTCGGCTCACTGCAAGCTCCGCCTCCCGGGGTCACGCCATTCTCCTGCCTCAGCCTCCCAAGTAGCTGGGACTACAGGCACTCGTCACCACGCTCAGCTAATTTTTTTTTTTTCTTTTTGGAAACAGGGTCTCACTGTATTGCCCAGGTTGGTCTCGAACTCCTGGGCTCAAGAGATCCTCCCATCTCAGGCCTCCCAGAGTGCTGGAATACAGGAATGGGCCATCACACCCAGCCTAAAGATGAACTTTTCATCAGTGTTTATCCTAAAGGGGCTTTTAGTTCAATGTATATTCCTTGAACTTAGCCTCACAGTTGACTTCACTGCCACCGTGAGGTTGGATATCTAGATGCCTCCCAAATCCACTCTCCCTTTCTTCCTGAGTAAGGAAGCAGTGATAGCAAGGCTGCATGTCCTGGGCAATCTTTGGGTAAGGTATGGCCAAGTACTAAGTCCTCACGATTGGCAAGAGAGTGGCAGTGAGACGAGGCCCTTAACTGAACTGCATGTTCTCGTCAGGGTCTCTTCCCTGCTGTGGGAACCTGAATAAGGCAACGATCCAGGCTCAACCAGGAAGATGAAGAAGAAAGAGCTACAAGAAGAAGAAACCTGACCCCTCAGTGACTTCAAGAGCAGAGCTACCTGCCGACCTAGACGCGCATCTCAGTTGCTGTGTGAGAGAGAAATCAGCTTTTGTTCTTTAAGCCACCACATTCTGAAATTCTCTTTGAAACAGTAACTTATGGCTGGGTGCAGTGGTGCATGCTTGTAACCCCAGCACTTTGAGAGGCCGGGGAGGTAGGATCACGTCAGCCCAGGAGTTTGAGACCAGTTTGGGCAATGTGGCGAAACCTCGTCTCTAACAAAACAAAAACAGAACAAAGAGCTGGGTGTGGTGGTGCATGCCTATAGCCCCAGCTACTTAGGGTGCTGAGGTGGGAGGATCACTTGAGCCTGGGTTGTCAAGGCTGCAGTAAGCCATGATCACACCATTGCACTCCAACCTGGGTGAAAGAGCCAGACCCTCTTTCTAAAATAAATAAATAAATAAATAAATAAATAAAGCAAGCAACAGACTGGAATAGAATATTTTTTAAAAAGAAAAAAAAACAGTAACTTAACAAACCCTCTCTCCCAAACAACTAATATAATTGCCTCTCCAGAAACAGACAATGTGTTGTCATGACCTGGGGGGCCATCCTAGCAAACATCTTCAGCCAGGGTATGCTGATCCTAACAAAGGGGACCATGGTTCTAGATTGGAAACTCCTCAAGCCATTGAAGACACAAAGTAGTTCCTGGGCTTTGTACACTATTCCCCTGGTATAATTCCTCTCTTTCCACACCACTGCCTTTGACTGACCTCCTGAAAAAGAGCGTATGTTCAGCTTCAATGGTTGCAACCATTTTTTTTTTTTTTTTTTGAGACGGAATCTCACTCTGTGACCTAGGCTGGAGTGCAGTGGCGCGATCTGAGCTCGCTGCAAGCTCCGCCTCTCAGGTTCACACCATTCTCCTGCCTCAGCCTCTTGAGTAGCTGGGACTACAGTCACCCGCCACCATGCCCGGTTAGTTTTTTTGTTTTTGTATTTTTTAGTAGAGATGGGGTTTCACCGTGTTAGCCAGGAGGGTCTTGATCTCCTGACCTCGTGATCCACCCGTCTCAGTCTCAAAGTGCTGGGATTACAGGCTTGAGCCACCACACCCCACCAGTTGCAACCATTATTTGGGGGAAGTGTAAGACCATCTTCATCCCTGTGTTGCTCTTCACATACCCTGGCCCAAGATTCATGCCAAAGACAGAAGCTCTTAATCTTGGGGTGATGCTTCTTTGTCTCAGAACCTGAAAACACTAGGGCCCTAAAACTTTGTGTTTTGACGCTGGTGGAAGAGAACAGAAACCTATCTGGCATCCCCAAAAAAAAAGAAAAAAAGAGGCACCTGCAGTAAGGCCACCTTCCAGGCCTGAAGGCCATTCTGGCAGGGACCCAATACTCCATGACCACACAGTTGAATTACCAAAGGTGAAGTACCTGTGGGTCTCTTGAGAGTTGAGAGGCGTGGTAGGTACAGCAAGTTTGTTCCTTCAGCACTTCAATTTATTTTTCTTCTTCTTTTTTTTTTTTTTTTTTTTTGAATTTTGAGTTTTGGGTTTTGCTTTGTTGCCCAGGCTGGGGCGCAGTGGCACGATCTCAGCTCACTGCAACCTCCACCTCCCAGATTCAAGCAATTCTCGTGCCTCAGCCTCCTGAGTAGCTGGGATTACGGGCGCTCACCACCATGCCTGGCCGATTTTTTGTATTTTAGTAGAGATGGGATTTCACCGTGTTGCCCGAGTTGGCCTCACACTCCTGAGCTCAGGCAGTCTGCCCGTCTCAGCCTCCTAAAGTGCTGGGATCAATTTATTTATTTATTTATTTAATTTGTAGATGAGGTCTCACTCTGTCACCCAGCTAGGAGTACAGTGGCACAATCTCGGCTCACTGTAACCTCTGCCTCCCAGGCTCAAATGATCCTCCCACCTCAGCCTCTCAAGAAGTTGGGACCACAGGTGCATGCCACCATGCCTGGCTAATTTTTTGTATTTTTTGGTAGAGACGGGGTTTCACTATGTTGCCCAGGCTGGTCTCAAGCTCCTGAGCTCAGGCGATCCACCTGCCTCAGCCTCCCCAAGTGCTGGGATTACAGACGTGAGCCACCACGCCCAGCCTAGCACTTCAGTTTCAACCTATCCTTTTCCAGAAAGAAAGAACCCACTCGTTAATGCCTTACTTGGAACCCAGAGTACCCAGGAACTTCAAATGCCACCTGAAGAAACCCACAGCCAGGCAACCCCACCTTGACCTAGAAATAATTGCCCAGAACCAACAGTAACAACGCTCTAATCCCAAGAGTTCCATCACCCAGACAAAACCCCAGAGAAAGGCCAGTGCAGGGGTGGCTGCCTTCCCTTATAGCTGGTTGTTTGGGCTGCTGGGTTTTGTTTAGCTTTTGTTTTTGAGACAGGGTCTCACTATGTTGCCCAAGCTGATCTCAAACTCCTGTACTCAAGCAAGACTCCCATCTCAGCCTCCTGGGTAACTGGGATTACAGGTGCATGCCACCGTGGCCAATTGGCCTTCTGGGTGAGGCTAATATTCCTGGCTCTCCCTGTGTCTCACACTTCTCCAGAAGCCCCCGGGGTCCTGCCAAGATGATTAACACATTCCTTGGAATATCTATGGGCCCTACCAACACTCAGTGTGAACCCAGATACATCACAGGCACTCAGATGTCAACATCCACCATCATCTCTGGGCATCCTGGCAGATGGCTTGTGACATTATTTGCTTCTGTGATCCCCTATTTTGGGACCATGATTTATTTCCGTATTTATTTTTTAATGTTATCATCTCCCTTAAGGACTATTAACGTTAAAAAGGAAATAGTCGGCCGGGCGCGGTGGCTCAAGCCTGTAATCCCAGCACTTTGGGAGGCCGAGGCGGGCGGATCACAAGGTCAGGAGATCGAGACCACAGTGAAACCCCGTCTCTACTAAAAATACAAAAAATTAGCCGGGCGCGGTGGCGGGCGCCTGTAGTCCCAGCTACTCAGGAGGCTGAGGCAGGAGAATGGCAGAAACCCGGGAGGCGGAGCTTGCAGTGAGCCGAGATCGCGCCACTGCACTCCAGCCTGGGCAACAGCGTGAGACTCCGTCTCAAAAAAAAAAAAAAAAAGGAAATAGTCTTTCCTTCTAGTCAACAACATTTACTGAGAAATTGGTATGTAGTTAGGCACTGTTCTAGCATCTGAAACACCAGGGTGAATAAAAGTGAACCTGAAAGAGCCTATCCTTCAGGATGGATTCCAATGGGCTAATGACATAAATTTCAAATAGAGCTAGGCTGGGCACAGTGGCTCATGCCTGTAATCCCAGCACTTCAGGAGGCCAAGGAGGGCAGATCAGGAGGTCAGGAGATCGAGACCAGTCTGGCCAACGTGGTGAAAGCCCGTCTCTACTAAAAATACAAACATTAGCCAGGCATGTTGGTGCATGCCTGTAATCCCAGCTACTTGGGAGGCTGAGGCAGGAGAATCATTTGAACCTGGGAGGCGGAGGTTGCGATGAGCCAAGATCACACCATTGCACTCCAGCCTGGGCGATAAGAGTGAAACTCTATCTGAAAAAAAGAAAAAGAAAAAAGAAACTTAATCCCCATTGTGGCAGTATTTTTTGTTTGTTTGTTTGTTTGTTTGAGACAGAGTCTCACTTCATCACCCAGGCTAGAGTGCAATGGTGCAATCTCAGCTCACTATAACCTCCACCTCCCAGGTTCAAGCAATTCTCCTGCCTTAGCCCCCCGAGTATCTGGGACCACAGGTGCGTACCACCACACCTGGCTAATTTTTGTATTTTTAATAGAGACGGCATCTCATCATGTTGGCCAGGCTGGTCTTGAACTCCTGACCTCAGGTGATCTGCCCACCTCGGCCTCCAAAAGCATTGGGATTACATGTGTGAGCCACCATGCCCGGCCCCATGTGGCAGTATTAAGAGGTGGAGCCTGTTGGTAAGTAAACCAGACTCTCATAAGACACCAAACCTGCCAGCACCTTTACCTTGGGACCTCACAGCCTCCAGAATCCCACATAAGCTTCTACTGTTTACCCAGGTCTTTGGTATATTGTTATTGCCAGACAATGGCCTAAGACAAATGCTATCACCACTATTATTTTCTGAGCCCTTTTTCATGCACGGTCAAAGCAATTCCAAACTAGTATGTAACATACAAAGAATGGATGCTTTAAACAATCTATTTTTTTTAGTAGGATTCAAAAGCAAACTCTTTTTTTTTTGAGACGGAGTCTTTCTCTGTCACCCAGGCTAGAGTGCAGTGGCCCAATCTTGGCTCACCACAACCTCCACCTCCCAGGTTCAAGCAATTCTCCTGCCTCAGCCTTCCGAGTAGGTGGGACTACAGGAGTGTGCCGCCACACACGGCTAATTTTTGTATTTTTAGCAGAGACGAAGTTTCACCATATTGGCGAGGCTGGTCTTAAACTCCTGATCTTGTGATCTGTCCTCCTCAGCCTCCCAAAGTGCTAGGATTACAGGCACGAGCCACTGGACCCGGCCAAAATCCAGGTTTTTAATGCTACAATTATGAGTATTAAACTTTCCCTGAGCTTAGCTATAATCCAATAGATAACGTTCCACTTCTTTTTGTAAATTATTTTATTTCTTCCATGATGATTTAGAAGGACTATCTTCAAACAAGTACAAATATTTCATAAATAATATCTGGCCTAGGCTGGGTGCAGTGGCTCATACCTGTAATTGCAGCACTTTGAGAGGTTGAGACGGGTGGATCACTTGAGGTCAGGAGTTCAAGACCAGCCTAATCAACATGGGGAACCCCATCTCTACTAAAAATACAAAAATTAGCGAGGTGTGGTGGTTGATGCCTGTAATCCCAACTACCTGGGAGGCTGAGGCAGGAGAAGCCATTCTACCCGGAAGGCAGAGGTTGCAGTGAGCCAAGATTGCACCACTGCACTCCAGCCTGGGCAACACAGTGAGACTCCATCTCAATAAAAAAAAAAAAAAGAAAAAAGTATATCTGGCTGTTTTCTAACCAATTCAGTAATTTGTTGCACAATAAGCCACCTCACATCTTTCAGCAAGACATAAACTAAATTTGAATAGTAAAGACATTACACAATAAATTAGGATACAATTAAAATTTGCATATATCTTTCGGGGAGAGGACACCACACTTCTACTCAATGAAGAGAAACATTTTTACAGTCCAGAGGTTTTTCTTTTATATATATATAAAAAAAATATATACAAAAGATAAAAATAAAAAATAGGCTTTGTGTCAGATGATTTTGCCCAACTGTAGACTATTTTTTTTTTTTTTTTTTGAGACAGAGTCTCGCTGTGTCTCCCAGGCTGGAGTGCAGTGGCGTGATCTTGGCTCACTGCAAGCTCCGCCTCCCGGGTTCACGCCATTCTCCCGCCTCAGCCTCCCAAGTAGCTGAGACTACAGGCGCCCGCCACCACGCCCGGCTAGTTTTTTGTATTTTTAGTAGAGACGGGGTTTCAACATGTTAGCCAGGATAGTCTCGATCTCCTGACCTCGTGATCCACCCGCCTCGGCCTCCCAAAGTGCTGGGATTACAGGCTTGAGCCACCGCGCCCGGCAACTGTAGACTATTTTTTTTTTTTTTTTTTTTTTTTTTTTTTTTTGAGACGGGGTCTCGCTCTGTCACCCAGGCTGGAGTGCAGTGGCCGGATCTCAGCTCACTGCAAGCTCCGCCTCCCGGGTTCACGCCATTCTCCTGCCTCAGCCTCCCAAGTAGCTGGGACTACAGGCGCCCGCCACCTCGCCCGGCTAGTTTTTTGTATTTTTTAGTAGAGACGGGGTTTCACCGGGTTAGCCAGGATGGTCTCGATCTCCTGACCTTGTGATCCACCCGTCTCGGCCTCCCAAAGTGCTGGGATTACAGGCTTGAGCCACCGCGCCCGGCCAACTGTAGACTATTATGTGTTCTGAACATGTTTAAGGTAGGCTAGGCTCAGCTGTGACACTGGGTAGATGAGGTATATTAAGTGCGTTTTTGACTTACCACGGATTTACCCGGTGGTACCCCATCATCAGTTGAAGGGCACCTGTAGACTGCTGTTTCTGTCACTAACCTTGTTTCAGTCACAATAGTAATTGATTAAGTTATAGCTGTCACTATAGCCCTTTCAGTCCTAAGGATATGCTCCAGCCTCTTGCTAGGATTTAAGTTATTTCCCAAGTCTCAGTAATACCTATTCAAACCACTTCTCCCCTTCAGTCCCTTGTCCAGATGGCTACTGTCAATTAGAGAGGGCTCCGCGGTTGTAAACAATGAAAGCTTGCTCAGGCCAGGAATACTGAACCCATAGGCCCAAAAACCAGCCTTGGGAGGGATTGAAATCTAGAACTAGAGGGTTGTGAGGAGCCAAGGCAGCAGTTT
The DNA here is from genome assembly GCF_024542745.1 of Macaca thibetana thibetana. Taxonomy (NCBI): domain Eukaryota; kingdom Metazoa; phylum Chordata; class Mammalia; order Primates; family Cercopithecidae; genus Macaca; species Macaca thibetana. The sequence continues at coordinate 64,595,057 of NC_065590.1, read as the reverse complement.
TCTGGGCTTTTCAGTGTGTGTGCTGTCTCTACTGTGTGTACTCTCCAGTGTGTACTCTCCAGTGTGTACTCTCCAGTGTGTGTGCTGGAACTACACTGATAATCCCTGCTTTATTCTGCTTTCTTTGCAAATGGGTTTGCTGTATTCCTAGATCACGTGTAGACTCACAAGTCTCCACCCCATTCCCAGATTCTTGAGTAACTGACCCATATGAGTCAAGGGTCTTTCCCTACTCTAGTCAGCTAGGGACAGGGGAGCAGGGTCCCAAATAATAAACATGGCCCTGAGCCCATCTCTGCAAAGGGGATAGGAATGTGGGTGAGTTATCAGACAATGCAAGTCGTGGGCTTTCTGTTATGTTGGAATCGTATGGAGAACTTCTTGTTATAGATACCCATATGTGTGAAGAAAAGACTGGTACTGAATACCAAGGATGTATAAGTCAGGGTTCTTTAGAGGGACAGAACTAATGGAATATATATATTCAATCGAGTTGACACTCAGTATTAACCATCACAGGTCCACCCCTTGTCAACTTAAACCCATACACATCTCCTGAAATCATACATAATCATTTATTTTGTTTGTTTATTTATTTATTTATTTATTTATTTATTTATTTATTTATTTATTTATTTTGAGACAGAGTCTCACTCTGTTGCCCAGGTAAGAGTGTAGTGGCATGATCTCAGCTCACTGCAACCTCTGCCTCCTGGGTTCAAGTGATCCTCCCACCTCAGCCTCCTGAGTAGTTGTTATTACAGGTGCCCACCATCTCACCCAGCTAATTTTTTTGTATTTTTAGTAGAGACAGGGTTTCACCATGTTGGCCAGGCTGGTCTCAAACACCTGACCTTAAGTGACCTTCCCCCCTCAGCCTCCCAAAGTGCTGGGATTACCTGCATGAGCCACTGCACCCAGCCCATAATCTTGAAATAAAGACAATAATAAGGTCATATTTACGCCTAACATGATACAACTATCCTTCGTACAACCAGAAACGCACCAATCCCCAATCCAAACTATTACCTCTCCCCAAGGAGCTTGGGGCTGGGGTTTTTAAGAGTTTTGGAGTAGGCCAGAAATGTGGAGATTGTTGCTTGATCCAAGAGCTCAGGACAAATTCTTAGGACAGGGAGATGAAGAAACTGTATTCTCATGCTGATTCCATTTCTCTGTGGGAGTCTTCAAACTGGGTGGCATCAACTGTTTTGTGGGAATTCAGGATCTGAAAAACATCTTAAACTTTTTTTTTTTGAGATTGAGTCTCGCTCTGTGGCCCAGGCTGGAGTGCATGGCGGCTCCTCAGCTCATTGCAACCTCTGCCTCCCTGGTTCAAGTGATGCTCCTGTTTCAGCCTCCTGAGTAGCTGGGATTACAGGTGTGTGTCACCACACCCAGCTAATTTTTGTATTTTTAGTAGAGATGGAGTTTCATTATATTGGTCAGGGTGGTCTCAAACTCCTGACCTTGTGATCCACCTACCTCAGCCTCCCAAAGTGCTGGGATTACAGGTGTGAGCCACGGCGCCTGGCCAAGAATTCCTTTTATGTTTGTTTGTTTGTTTGTTTGAGACAGGGTCTCACTGTGTCACTCAGACTGGAGAGCAGTGACAATTATACCTCATTACAACAGCCTGGAACTCCTGGACTCAAGCAATCCTCCCACCTCATCCTCCCAAGTGACTGGGACTATAGTCACTCGGGAGGCTACATGCCACTACACCCGACTAATTTTTTTTTTGTAGAGACAGGGTCTTACTCTGTTGCCCAGGCTGGTTTCAAACATCTGGCCTCAAGCAATCCTCCCTCCTTGGCCTCCCATAGTGCTGGGATAACACGCATGAGCCACTGTGCCTGGCCTTTAAGCAACACATTAAAAATTATGTATCTAACATATATATACATAATTATATAAACATATATTTTATAGATATAGATATAGATATATAGTTTGTTCATTTGTTTTTAATTAGAGACAGGGGTCTTACTATATTGCCCAAGCTTGTCTCAAACTCTTGGGCTCAAGTGGTCCTCCTGTTATAGAAACAGGAACATAGCAGATCCAAGGTGACACCATCTTCAAACTAGCAAGGCACATTCCTTGCCAGTCACTCCCCATGACTAAGGAAGCAGTTTAGTTTGCCTGCAAGGGCAAACTCCTATGACAGCAGAATGTCCAGATGTCTCCTGCTATCACATAACAATATATGCTTCTAAGATAGTTATAGTCTGGCCTGGCACGGTGACTCACGCCTGTAATCCCAGCACTTTGGGAGGCCGAGGCAGGCAGATCACGAGGTCAGGAGTTCGAGACCAGCCTGGCCGACACTGTGAAACCTCGTCTCTACTAAAAATACAAAAGTTAACCTGTCATGGTGGCATGTGCCTCTAGTCCCAGCTACTCAGGAGGCTGAGGCAGGAGAATTGCTTGAACCTGGGAGGCAGAGGTTGTGGTGAGCCGAGATTGTGCCACTGTACTCCAGCTTGGGCAACAGAGCAAGACTCTATCTCAAAAACAAACAAAAAAACATAGTTAAAGTCATGCTTTGGGCCGGGCGCGGTGGCTCAAGCCTGTAATCCCAGCACTTTGGGAGGCCGAGACGGGCGGATCACGAGGTCAGGAGATCGAGACCATCCTGGCTAACACGGTGAAACCCCGTCTCTAATAAAAAATACAAAAAAAAACTAGCCTGGCGAGGTGGCGGGTGCCTGTAGTCCCAGCTACTCGGGAGGCTGAGGCAGGAGAATGGCGTGAACCCGGGAGGCGGAGCTTGCAGTGAGCCGAGATCTGGCCATTGCACTCCAGCCTGGGTGACACAGCAAGACTCCGTCTCAAAAAAAAAAAAAAAAAAAAAAAAAGTCATGCTTTGATGTACTTAGGCACTAAAATGCCAAAAATAACTTTCTTTTTTTTTTTTTTTTTTGAGACAGGGTCTCGCTCTGTCACTCAGGCTGGAGCGCAGTGGTACAATCTCAGCTCACCACAACCTCCGCCTCCCGGATTCAAGCAATTTTCACGCCTCAGCCTCACAGATAGCTGGGACTACAGGCATGTGCCACCATGCCTGGCTAATTTTTGTATTTTTAGTAGAGATGGGGTTTCACCATGTTGGCCAGGCTGGTCTCGAACTCCTGACCTCAGGCGATTGCCACCTCGACCTCCCGCGATTGCCACCTCGACCTCCCAAAGTGCTGGAATTACAATTATGAGCCACTTTGCCCAGCAATTTTTTAAAAAACAGTGATATTCCGGCCGGGCGCGGTGGCTCAAGCCTGTAATCCCAGCACTTTGGGAGGCCGAGACGGGCGGATCACGAGGTCAGGAGATCGAGACCATCCTGGCCAACATGGTGAAACCCCGTCTCTATTAAGAAATACAGGCCGGGCGCGGTGGCTCAAGCCTGTAATCCCAGCACTTTGGGAGGCCAAGACGGGTGGATCACGAGGTCAGGAGATCGAGACCATCCTGGCTAACACAGTGAAACCCCGTCTCTACTAAAAAATACAAAAAAACTAGCCGGGCGAGGTGGCGGGCGCCTGTAGTCCCAGCTACTCGGGAGGCTGAGGCAGGAGAATGGCCTGAACCCGGGAGGCGGAGCTTGCAGTGAGCTGAGATCCGGCCACTGCACTCCAGCAAGGGGGACAGAGTGAGACTCCGTCTCAAAAAAAAAAAAAAAAAAAATACAAAAAGCTAGCCGGGCGTGGTGGCGGGCGCCTGTAGTCCCAGCTACTCGGGAGGCTGAGGCTGGAGAATGGCGTGAACCCGGGAGGCGGAGCTTGCAGTGAGCTGAGATCCGGCCACTGCACTCCAGCCTGGGTGACAGAGCGAGACTTCGTCTCAAAAAAAAACAAAAACAAAAACAAAAACAAAAAAAAAAACAGTGATATTCCTTGCTAATTTAAGCAATTATTAAACAAAAACCTTACAATTCTGACATCAGAAATTCTATAGTAACAATGAGGATGCAAATGGTCAGTATCTCATGCTATATGGCTTTCAGTTACAAGGAAGTGGGTCAAGTACAGCCTGATTAATGCTTAATTTTAACTATATTTATGTCTAGAATTTTTGTTAACCCTGTAAGGACAACTTCACAGCTGGCATTTTGACAACCAGCTAATATCTGACCTTAAACAGCCCATTCTTTGAACAACATAATGGTTTGTTTAGGACTCACGAAGTTTAGTGGCTCCAGCATTCCAAGTCCAGGTGATGAGAGCTGCAGAAAACAGCTTGGTCATAAGACCATTAAGATTTTGAATCCCAACCAGGTGTGGTTGCTTACACTTGTAATCTCAGCACTTTAGGAGGCCAAGGCAGTAGGATTGCTTGAGCCCAGGAGTTTGAGGCCAGCCTGGGCAACATAGTGAGACCCTGTCTCTACCAAAAGTACAAAAAGTAGCCAGGTATGGTGGCACACGCCTGTACTTGCAGCTACTTGGGAGGCTGGGATGAGAGGATTGCTTCAGCCTGGGAGGCTGAGGCTGCAATGAGCCATGATCATACCACTGCATTCCAGCCTGGGCAACAGAGACCTTGTCTCAAAAATAAAATTAAAAAAATAAAAAAAGGAACCTAAGAAAACACAAGGCATTGTCAGTAACTCGGGAGAGAAATGCTCTGGGTAAGAACTAGGGCAAAGAAGGCTATGTTTGAGGGATGGAAGGGAGAGTGGGAGGTTCCCAGATAGAATCAATGAGTTGGAGTTAAAAATGTGTGAGTGTTTCGGGGGTGGGACAGCAGAGGAATCTGGTTTCTTATGTGTAAAATAAGGGTATAAGGCCTACCTCATTAGATAAAATGTGTAAAGCTTCTAGCTTAGTGCCTGGCACATGGCAGGTTTTCAAGAGGGTTTAAAGTTGACACATCATTTTCAATAGATAGCATGATATGTTCCTTAAAGAAGCTTGGGATATAAAAGCAGATAGCTTACATACATGGATGGACATTGAGGCTCATGGATTTCAGACTGAGATTCAGGTTAAGATTCCCGATTAAGCCCTGACCTGAGACCTCCATACCTCCCAGTGTGCCTCGCTGCAGTTGGAAGGCCTTCGGACTGGAAATTCTGGTTATTGAAATTCTTTTAAGATGGGTATCTGGAACGTGCCTTCCCAGAAAGATTTCAAGAAATGAAAGACAGGCTCCGTGTAACACTAATCACAATGATAATGGTACTATTTAAAAGAAGCTTCCCTGAGCCACTTCTGAAAGGGCAATTGGCTGATCCGGGAATTCACTCTTTACATAACTTGGTAGGGAAGGGAAGGAGGGAGGGGAGGACCTTAGATTTTTAATAAAAAACCATTAACTTCAGCTAATAGCAATAACAATGGAGGCGCCTGGTGACTGCTGGCACTTAAAATGTAAATGGAAAACACAGGGCACCTTGGATTTCTCCATTGTTACATGCTAATAAAGTGGCTCCACTCAAACAAAGGCCCCAGGAGAAATTAGTGGAGGGTGTGGCCTGGCCCCACACTGGGTAAGAAGCCTGTGTAGGATGCTGACAATCTCGGTTCCAGAATTAGGATGTCCTTGTCTGCTCTACTTGGTTTTCTGACCCTGAGTGTCCCTGGACCTGTTTCTTTCAGTAAAATGTGTATAATCGAATCCAGGGGGTGGCCATCCCCTGTCATCTAACCTGGCAACTTTGGTCATCCTTTTTCCCAGTCAAACCAAAAAGAACTGAAAAAGATTCCTTATAGTTTCCTACATGCACTCTATTTAGAGGCATTTCCTGGTTTTATTCCTTACGCATGTTGCAAGACTTCACCCAGCATCCGTGTTCATAGAATCTGTGGTGGTAACAGAAGGGGTCTCTATTCTCAATGTCTCACATTTTGGTAGGAAATAGGACATGTGGGCAGACAGGAGGATGAATGTGATCAGGGTGGGACATGCAGGCAAATAACGATACAATGTGGCAGAATGAGACACTTGCCACAAGGATCTTACAGCAAGAGCTTTACAGAGGTGGGAACAAACTGCTTAGGAAGCTAGCAGGGACTAATCTGCCAGGCTTCAGGAGGATGTGGTCTTTGAACTGCAGAGGTTCCCCCCACTACTCTCTGATGACTACAGTCTATGGAGGAACTTTATAAAATACAGATTCCCTGGCCCCTCCCCCAGAGACAGATTTTTGTAAGTCTAGGATGGGGTTTGGAATTCTACTGATAAAAACCTCAGCTGAATTAAATTTAAAGGAGTTAAATTGAGCAATGAACAATTCGCAAATTGGGCAGCCCGTAGAATCACAGCAGATTCAGAGACTCCAGTTACGTGGTGGAAAATTTACAAAAAAAGGGAAGTGATAAACAGAAATAGGAAGTGATGTACAGAACAGCTGGATTGGTTACAGCTCTGCGTTTGCCTTATCATTATTATTATTATTATTATTATTTTTTTTTTGAGACAGAGTCTCGCTCTGTCGCCCAGGCTGGAGTGCAGTGGCACAATCTCGGCTCACTGCAAGCTCTGCCTCTCCGGTTCACGCCATTCTCCTGCCTCAGCCTCCCGAGTAACTGGGACTACAGGCGACAGCCACCATGACTGGCTAATTTTTGTATTTTCAGTAGAGACAGGGTTTCACTTTGTTAGCCAGGATGGTCTCGATCTCCTGACCTCGTGATCCTTCCGCTTCGGCCTCCCAAAGTGCTGGGATACAAGGAGTGAGCCACCACGCCTGACCTATTATTATTATTATTATTATTATTATTATTAAGACTGAGTCTTGCTCTGTCGTCCAGGCTGGAGTGCAGTAGCGCAATCTCAGCTCACTGCAACCTCCAACTCCTGGGTTTAAGCAATTCTCGTGCCTCATCTTCCCAAGTAGATGGGATTATAGGCACCCACCACCGCGCCCGGCTAATTTTTGTATTTTTAGTAGAGACCGGGTTTCACCATGTTGGCCAGGCTGGTCTTGAACTCCTGACCTCAAGTGATTCGCCCGCCAAGGCCTCCCAAGGTGCTGGGATTACAGGCGTGAACCCCCGCGCCCGGCGGCATTTGCCATATTTGAACACTCAGCAGTTGAAGCATGGCTTCTGGGATTGGCCAAGACTTAGCTATTCTTACAGGCACATACTCCTAAATTAGGTTTTCAATCTTGTCTACCTATTAAACTAGGTTGCAGTTCGTCCACGAGGACTCAAATTAAGAAGTACGGAGTCCTTCTAAGGCCATATTTAGTTCGCTTTAAGGCTACTAAGAAAAATTAAAGATAAACTGCCCTGTGGCCTGATGGTCAGTCCAGTTTGGAGGCCACCGATACAGTAGAGAGGCAACCCCAAATAACCTGTGACATTGTAATCATCCCCTCTTATCCGTGGTTTTGTTTTCTGAGGTTTTAGTTAACCCGAGGTCTAAAAATATTAAAGGGGGCAGGGCGCGGTGGCTCACGCCTGGAATCCCAGCACTTTGGGAGGCTGAGACGGGCAGCATGGCTTGAGGTCAGGAATTCGAGACCAGCCTGGCAAACATGGCAAAACCCTGTCTCTACAAAAAATACAAAAAGTAGCGGAGTGTGGCGGTACTCACCTGTGATCCCAGCTACTCAGGAGGCTGAGGCACAAGAATTGCTTGAGCCTGGGAGGCAGAGGTTGCAGTGAGCCAAAATTGCTCCACTGCACTCCAGCCTCGGCAACAAAGCAAGACTCCGTTTCAAAATATACATAAATACATAAAATTAAAATGCAAACATTAAATGGGCTGGGCATGGTGGCTCACGCCTGTAATTCCAGCACTTTGGAAGGCTGAGGCGAAAGGATTGCTTGAGCCCAGGAGTTCCAGAACAGCCTAGGCAACATGGTGAAACCCCATCTCTACAGAAAACTCCACCTCCACAAAAATTAAGCCGGGCGTGGTGGCACACACCTGGGGTTCCAGCTACCCAGGAGGCGGAGATGGGAGGATCACCTGAGCTGGGGAGGTTGAGGCTGCAGTGAGCGGTGATTGCCCCATGGCACTCCAGCCTGGGTGACAGAGTGAGACCCTGTCTCAAATAACTAAATAAAAAAGGCCGGGCGCGCTGGCTCACGCCTGTAATCCCAGCACTTTGGGAGGCTGAGGCGGGCGGATCACAAGGTCAGGAGATCGAGACCATCCTGGCTAACACGGTGAAACCCCGTCTCTACTAAAAATACAAAAATTGAGCCAGGAGAATGGCGTGAACCCGGGAGGCGGAGTTTGCAGTGAGCCGACATCGTGCCACTGCACTCCAGCCTGGGCGATAGAGCGAGACTCCATCTCAAAAAAAAAAAAAAACTTTTTTTGGCGGTCGCAGTGGCTCACGCCTATAATCCCAGAACTTTGGGAGGCCGAGGCAGGCAGATCACCTGAGGTCGGGAGTTCGAGACCAGCCTGACCAACATGGAGAAACCCCATCTCTACTAAAAATACAAAATTAGCAGGACGTGGTGGTGCATGCCTGTAATCCCAGCTACTTAGAGGCTGAGGCAAGAGAATTGCTTGAACCTGGGGGGCGGAGGTTGCAGTGAGCTGAGATCGTGCCATTGCACTCCAGCCTGGGCAACAAGAGCGAAACTCCATCTTAAAATACATATATATATATAATATATGTATATAATATATAACATATATATATGTGAATTATATATTACATATGTATATAATGGGAAATTCCAAAAATAAATAATTCAGAAGTTTTAAATTGTGTGTAGCTCTGAGTAATAAGAAATCTTGTGCCACCCAACTCCATCCCACCTGGCACATGAATCCTCCCTTCCTTCAGTGTATCCAGGCTGTACCTGCTCGTTAGTCACTTAGTAGCCTTCTTGCTGATCAGATTGATTGTTGCTGTATCATAGCACTTGTGTTCAAGGAACCCTTATTTTACCTCATATTGGCTCTAAAGCACAAGAATAATGGTGCTGGCAATTCAGATATGCCAAAGAGCAGCCATAAACTGTTTCCTTTAAGTGAAAAGGTGAAAGTTCTCAGCTTACTAAGGAAAGAAAAAAACTGCATGCTGAGGTTGCTAAGATCTACTATAAGAACAAATCTTATAGCTATGAAATTGTTAAGAAGGAAAAATAAATTCGTGCTAGTTTTGCTGTCACACCTCAACCTGCAAAAATTATGGCCACAGTGCCTGATAATTGCTTGGTTAAGATGGAAAAAGCATTAAATTTGTGGGTGGAAGGCATTAACACAAATGTGTTCTGATTGCTAGCAGTCACGTTCAGTACTATCCTTGGTTTCAGCATCCACTGGGGGTCTTAGAAAGCATCTCCGAAGATAAGGTGGGATTATTGTACAATGCAGTAGTGTAATGGGGGTGTTAGTGCTCTGGGGAGAAGGTTTTGTATAAGCTGAGGGGTTCACCCAATGGAGCAGCAGAAGGAAGGAGGCCAGGTTGTAGAAATGTGGGTGCAAGGCTGAGGCCAAGGAAAGCTCACATCCTGCTCAAGGAGCTAAGGGTGGCTCAGATCTGGCAGAGTACGTGGGGAGAAAGGTGCTGGGACAAGAGACTGGGAAGGGGAACTAGGGGACAGATTGTAAAGGGCTATCCTTAAATATTGTGCTAAGAAATGTGGACTTGATGGTGGAAGTACTGGTGAAGCAATGAAGATTTTAAAATTCATGATAGAGGGCCAAGCACAGTGGCTCACGCCTGTCATCCTAGCACTTTGGGAAGCCAAGGTAGATGGATCAACTGAGGTCAGGAGTTCAAGACCAGCCTGGCCAACATGGCGAAACCCCGTCTCTACTAAAAATACAAAAATTAGCCAGGCATGGTAGTGCGCACCTGTAGTCCCAGCTATCCCAACTACTTGAGAGGCTGAGACAGGAAAATAGCTTGAATCCAGGAGGGGAGGTTGCAGTGAGCAGAGATCGTACCACTGCACTCCAGCCTGGGCGACAGAACCAGACTCTGACTAAATACATAAATAAATAAGTAAAATAAAGTTTATGATAGAATAGTAGATGAAGAAGACTTTCTCTCCAAAACAGCTTTGAGCTCAGGTCATTCATTTGATCAATGAATATGTATTTATTTATTTATTTTTTTTTTGAGATGGAGTCTTGCTCTTTCCCCCAGGCTGGAGTGCACTGGTGCAATCTTGGCTCACTGTAACCTCTGTCTTCTGGGTTCAAGCAATTCTCCAGTTTCAGCCTCCCGAATAGCTGGGATTACAGGCGCGCACTACCATGCCTGGCTAAGTTTTATATTTTTAGTAGAAATGGGGTTTCGCCATGTCGGCCAGTCTGGTCTCAAACTCCTGACCTGAGGTAATCCACCTGCCTCAGCCTCCCAAAGTGCTGGGATTACAGGCCCGAGCCACCACGCCAGCCTTATTTCTTAAGGATCTTCTATCTGCCAGGTGCGCCCTTGACGAGACTGCAGTAAATAAAACAGACACGCCTCTTCTCAAAGAGCTTACATTTTAGTGGGAAAAACAGATTGTAAGTACAATATACAGTATGTCAGCTGTGTTATGGAGAGGAATAAAGTGGGAGAGAGTGACAGAGTGCTGGGGAGTTGGGCAGAAATTACAATGTTAAATAGGATGGGAAGGAAAGACTGCACTGAGGAGGTGATTTTTTTTTTTCTCTTTTTGAGACGGAGTTTCGCTCTGTTGCTGAGGCTGGAGTGCAGTGGCGCCATCTCAGCTGACTGCAACCTCCACCTCCCAGGTTCAAGCAACTCTCTGCCTCAGCCTCCCGAGTAGCTGAGATTACCGGCACCTGCCACCATGCCTGGCTAATTTTTTGTATTTTTAGTAGAGAGGGGGGTTTCACCATGTTGGCCAAGATGGTCTCGATCTCTTGACCTCTTGATCCACACGCCTCAGCCTCCCAAAGTGCTGGGATTACAAGCGTGAGCCGCCATGCCCAGGCTATTTGTTTGTTTTTTAAGAGAGATGAGGTCTCCCTATGTTGCCCAGACTGGTCTCAAATTCCTGGGCTCAAGCAATCCTCCCACCTCTGCCTCCCAAAGTGGGAAGTGTATTTGAGCTGTCAAGCCGGTGAGGGAGGTTTGGGGTGTAACAGAATTGCAAAGCCCTGAGGCAGGTGTGTGCCTGGCATGTCTGGGGAATGATCAGACCAGTGTGGTTGAGCAGCAGTGAGCCGGTAGAAGAGAGATAAAGGCCACAGCCGAGAAGCAAGGATAGATGTATGAATCAGATGGGATTTGGTTATCCCTTCCTGCCCTGTCTTAGATAAATTAATGAATAATACAAGTGAATCTGAGTTCATCAGCAAATGTAGAGCAGACTATGAAGATGATTGTCTTAAAACTTTCTCTCCCTTGGACTATTGAAAAGGCTTTTAAAAACTAGACTTCTAGCCGCAGGGTGTGGTGGCTAAAGCCTGTAATCCCAACACTTTGGGAAGTGAGGTTAGAGGATCCCTTGAGCCCAGGAGTTTGAGGCTGCAATAAGCGCCCTGATGGCACCACTGCACTACCACCTGGGCGATGGAAGACACTCTTTGTCAAAAAAAAAAAAAAAAGAAGAAGAAGAAGAAGAAAAAAAAGAAAATAAAAAAGAAAAGGCTGGATATGGTGGCTCATGCCTGTAATTCCAGCACTTCGGGAGGCCAAGGTGGGCAGATCATGAGGTCAAGAGATAGAGGACATCCTAGCCAACATGGTGAAACCCCGTCTCTACTAAAAATACAAAAATTAGCCAGGTGTGGCGGCACATGACTGTAGTCCCAGCTGCTTGGGAGGCTGAGGCAGGAGAATTGCTTGAACCCAGGAGGTGGAGGCTGCAGTGAGCGGAGATCCCGCCACTGCACTCCAGCCTGGGCGACAAAGCAAGACTGTGTCTCAAAAAAAAAAAAAAAATGAATAAATAAATAAAAGTTCTACTCTGAGGCTGAGTATGATGGCTCACACCTGTAATCCCAGCCGAGGACTGGAATCCCGGCCTTGGAAGACCGAGGCAGGAGGATTGCTTGAGGCCAGGAGTTTGAGATCAGCCTGGGCAACATAGGGAGACCCTGTCTCTACCAAAAAAATTTTTTTAATTGGGCTGGGCATTGGGCCGGGCACAGTGGCTTATGCATGTAATCCCAGCACTTTGGAAGGCCGAGGCAGGCGTATCACCTGAGGTCAGGAGTTCGAGACCAGCATGGCCAACATGGAGAAACCCCATCTCTACTAAAAGTACAAAATTAGCCAAGCGTGGTGGCGCATGCCTGTAATCCCAGCTACTCGGGAGGCTGAGGCAGGAGAATCCCTTGAACCTGGGAGGCGGAGGTTGCAGTGAGCCGAGATCGCGCCATTGTACTCCAGCCTGGGCAACAAGAGTGAAACTCCACCTAAAAAAAAAAAAAAAAAAAAAAAAAAAAAAAAAAAAAATTTGGCTGGGCGCGATGGCTCACACTTGTAATTCCAGCACTTTGGGAGGCTGAGGCGGGTGGATCACTTAAGGTCAGGAGTCCGAGACCAGCCTGGCCAACATGGGGAAACCCCATCTTTACCACAAATACAAAAATTAGCTGGCCATGGTGTTGGGTACTTGTAATACCAGCTACTTGGGAGGCTGAGGCAGGAGAATCTCTTGAACTCGGGAGGCAGAGGTTGCAGTGAGCTGAGATCATGCCCACTGCACTTTAGCCTGGGTAACAGAGCGAGACTCTGTCTAAAGGAAAAAAAAAAATTTTTTTTAAATTAACTAGGAGTGGTGGCCTATACCTGTAGTTCCGTCTACCAGGAAGGCTGAGTTGAGAGGATCACTTGAGCCCAGGAGGTCAAGGTTGGAGTGAGCTATGATTGAGCCACTGCACTCCAGCCTGGGCAACAGAGTGAAACCCTGTCTCAAAAAAAAAAAATAATAATAATAATAATAAAAGTTCTGGACCGGGTATAGTGGCTTATGCCTGTAATTCCAGCACTTTCGGAGACCAGCCCGGCCAACATGGTGAAACCCAGTCTATACTGAAAATACAAAAATTAGCCAGGCATGGTGGCAGGTGCCTATAATCCCAGCTACTCAGTAGGTTGAGGCAGAAGAATCGCTTGAACCCGGGAGGCAGAGGTTGCAGTGAGCTGAGATTGTGCCATTGCACTCCAACCTGGGCAACAAGAATGAAACTCTCTAAAAAAAAAATAAGTAATAAACAAATAAATAAAATTTCTACTCTGTAATTTTGTGTCTATGTCTTCGATTTTAATGAAATGTAATACATTTTTATTACTAACAACTTCAAACAATATGGAAGCACACAGAAGAAAATTGAGTTATTTTTCACTGACCACTCCTTCCCTCCCCCAGAGGTTAACTATGGGTGCAGCGATTCCTAGCCAATCTTGCAGGCATCTATTTATACATCTGTATACTTACACAACAAATATCTTTTTTTTTTTTTTTTTTTTTTTTGAGACGGAGTCTCGCTCTGTCGCCCAGGCTGGAGTGCAGTGGCCGGATCTCAGCTCACTGCAAGCTCTGACTCCCGGGTTTACGCCATTCTCCTGCCTCAGCCTCCCGAGTAGCTGGGACTACAGGCGCCCGCCACCTCGCCCGACTAGTTTTTTGTATTTTTTAGTAGAGACGGGGTTTCATTGGGTTAGCCAGGATGGTCTCGATCTCCTGACCTCGTGATCCACCCGTCTCGGCCTCCCAAAGTGCTGGGATTACAGGCTTGAGCCACCGCGCCTGGCCAACAAATATCTTAAGTTTTGTTTTTTCCTAAATGCAATTGTACCATAAGTATTTTAATCCACTTGCTTTTTTTTTTGTTTTTTTTTGTTTTTTTTTTTTTTTTTTTTGACGGAGTCTCTCTCTGTTGCCAGGCTGGAGTGCAGTGGCATGATCTCAGCTCACTGCAACCTCTGCCTCCTGGGTTCAAGCGATTCTCATTCTCCTGCCTCAGCCTCCAGAGTAGCTGGGACCATAGGCGCGCGCCACCATGCCTAGCTAATTTTTGTATTTTTAGTAGAGATGGGGATCACCATGTTAGCCAGGGTGGTCTCGATCACTTGACATTGTGATCTACATGCCTTGGCCTCCCAAAGTGCTGGGATTACAGGCATGAGCCACTGCACCCGGCTTTTTTTTTTTTTTTTTTTTTTTTTTTTTTTTTTTTTTTTTTGAGATGGAGTCTTGCTCTGTCACCCAGGCTAGGGTGCAGTAACACGATCTGGCTCACTGCAACCTCTGCCTCCTGGGTTCAAGTCATTCTCCTGCCTCAGCCTCCAGAGTAGCTAGGATTACAGGCGCCTGCCACCACTCCTAGCTAATTTTTGTATTTTTAGTAGAGACAGGGTTTCACTATGTTGGCCAGGCTGGTCTCAAACTCCTGGCCTCATGTGATCCGCCTGCCTCAGCGTCCCAAAGTGCTGGGATTATAGGTGTGAACCACCTTGCCTGGCCAGCCAGCTTGCTTTTTTTAATTATATAATAATATATCTTGGCCAGGTGCAGTAGCTCATGCCTGTAATCCCAGCACTTTGGGAGGCTGAGGCAGGCGGATCACGAGGTCAGGAGATCGAGACCATCCTGCCTAACACAGTGAAACCCCGTCTCTACTAAAAATACAAAAAATTAGCCTGACCTAGTGGCGGACGCCTGTAGTTCCAGCTACTCAGGAGGCTGAGGCAGGAGAACGGCGTGAACCCCGGAGGCACAGCTTGCAGTGAGCCGAGATCGCACCATTGCATTCCAGCCTGGGTGACAGAGCGAGACTCCGTCTCAAAAAATAAATAAATAAATAAAAATAAAAAAATAATAATAATAAATATTGCAGCTATTCATTTGGTTAGTGTTTTCCTAAATTTTTGTAGAAATTTAGCTTCTTGGGCCGGGCACGGTGGCTCAAGCCTGTAATCCCAGCACTTTGGGAGGCCGAGGTGGGCAGATCACAAGGTCAGGAGATTGAGACCATCCTGGCTAACACGGTGAAAGCCTGTCTCTACTAAAAAATACAAAAACTAGCCGGGCGAGGTGGCGGGCACCTGTAATCCCAGCTACTCAGGAGGCTGAGGCAGGAGAATGGCGTAAACCCGGGAGGCGGAGCTTGCAGTGAGCTGAGATCTGGCCACTGCACTCCAGCCTGGGCGACAGAGCGAGACTCCGTCTCAAAAAAAAAAAGAAAGAAAGAAATTTAGCTTCTTTTGGGAGCTTCTGGATAGCTGAACATGTAGAGGTTCTTGGAGGGTGGTGCACCCAGGAAGGACATGGATGGAAGCTCTGCACACTTTCCCCTATATCTTGCCCTAAGTATCTCTTCATCTGTATACTTTGTAATATTCTTTTTTTTTCCTAAGAGACAAGGTCTCACTATGCTGCCCAGGCTGGTCTTGAATTCCTGAGCTCAAGGGATCCTCCCACCTTGGCCTCCTGAAGTGCTGGGATTACAAAGGGCCACCATTCCTGGCCCTTTGTAATAGTCTTTATAATAAACAGGTACATGTAAAAAAAAAAAAAAAAAAAAAGGGAGAGACAGAGAGAGATTTATTTTTAGAAACAGAATCTGGCTCTGTTGCCCTGGCTGGAGGGTAGCAGTGTGATCAGGGTTCACTGGAGCCTTGAACTCCTTGGGTCAAGTGATTTTCCTGCCTCAGCCTGCAAGTAGCTAGAACCACAGGCATGTGCCACCACACCCAGCTAATTTTTAAATGTTTTGTGGAGATGGGGTCTAACTATGTTGTCCAATCTGGTCTGGAACTGCGGATATCAAGCCAACCTCCAGCCTCAACCTCCCAAAGTACTGGGATTACAGGCGTGAGCCACCACACATGGCCAGAAACTTAAATACTTTTGGAAATGTCCAACTTTGTCACTTTGAACAATAAATTTTTTTTTTTTTTTTTTTTTTTTTTTTTTGAGACGGAGTCATGCTCTGTCGCCCAGGCTGGAGTGCAGTGGCCGGATCTCAGCTCACTGCAAGCTCCGCCTCCCGGGTACACGCCATTCTCCTGCCTCAGCCTCCCAAGTAGCTGGGACTACAGGCGCCCGCCACTTTGCCCGGCTAGTTTTTTGTATTTTTTAGTAGAGACGGGGTTTCACCGTGTTAGCCAGGATGGTCTTGATCTCCTGACCTCGTGATCCGCCCGTCTCGGCCTCCCAAAGTGCTGGGATTACAGGCTTGAGCCACCGCGCCCGGCCAAATAAATTTTTTAAATATGTGCTTCTATACTTGATTCAGGAGAGAGGAGCAGGGTTCCTCTATTTGAAGTTGCAAACTAATCCATTTTTAGAGACCAGAAAGAGCTGACAGAAGGGACATAGGGCAATATCCTTGGGACTATTAGCAATTTTGATCTATGCTTATCCAGCATGTCTTCTCGTTACTTAATATTTGTGTATTAATTGATTTTTATTCGTTTTAAAAAATTGTTATGGTTTGCCGTCTGTGTCTCTTTGGTTAGTTTTTCAAAGGCTCAGGCAATTTCAGCCCTCAAATTTCTCGTTTGGTTGATCTCAGTTTCCTTTCCTAAAAATTTCTAACTTCGCATAATATGGATGTCTCACAGGCCTGAATAAATACCTCTCTCAAGTTGTTAATTAAGCCTAAGTAATTGCCCCTCTTTTTTTAGATGGAGTCTCTCTTAGGAGCCCCAAAATGTTCATATGTTTCTTCCTGGCAAGAATTATCTGGAATCTGGGAGACTGCATCCTCCAGAGCCTGAGAGGCTTCAGACAGCTGGGATTTCTTTTATTTATTTATATATTTATTTAGAGATAGTGTCTCACTCTGTTGCCCAGGCTGGGGTGCAGTGGCATGATCATACTTCACTGCAGCCTCAATCTCCTGAACTCAAGCAATCCTCCCACCTCAGCCTCTGGAGTGGCTGTGAGTACAGGGGCATGCCACTATGCCTGGCTAAGACAACTGGCATTTCTGAAGTACCATATCCTCTGCACGTGGCCAAGACACAGGAGGGGGCCTGAATCAGTCCGTTTTCATGCTGCTGATAAAGATATACCCAAGGCTAGGCGATTTACAAAAGAAAGACGTTTAATTGGACTTACAGTACAACGTGGCTGGGGAAGCCTCACAATTATGGTAGAAGGCAAGGAGGAGCAAGTCACATCATACATGGATGGCAGCAGGCAGAGAGAGAGAGAGCTTGTGCAGGAGAACTCCTCTCTTTTTTTTTTTTTTTTTTTTTTTTTTTTTGAGACAGAGGCTTGCTCTGTCACCCAGGCTGGAGTGCAGGAGCACAATATCAGCTCACTGCAACCTCTGCCTCCTGGGTTCAAGCAATTCTCATGCCTCAGCCTCCCGAGTAGCTGGGACTACAGGCATGTACCACCACGCCTGGCTAATTTTTGTAAGAGAACTCCTCTTTTTAAAATCATCATCTCATGAGACTTATTCATTAGCACAAGAACAGCACAGGAAAGACATGCCCCCATGATTCAATTACCTCCCACTGGATCCCTCTCACATGTGGGAATTCAAGATGAGATTTGGGTGGGGACACAGCCAAACCATATCAGGGCCTGAGGCAATAATATGGCCGGGTGCAGTGGCTCATGCCTGTAATCCCAGCACTCTGGGAGGCTGAGGCAGATGGATCACGAGGTCAGGAGATCGAGACCATCCTGGCTAACACAGTGAAACCCTGTCTCTACTAAAAATACAAAAAATTAGCCGGGCATGGTGGTGGGCACCTGTACTCCCAGCTACTCCAGAGGCTGAGGCAGGAGAATGGCGTGAACTTGGGAGGTGGAGCTTGCAGTGAGCGGAGATCGCACCACTGCAGTCCAGCCTGGACAACAGAGCAAGACTCCGTCTCAAAAAAACAACAAAAAAAACTGCCCTTCCTCATAGTGAGACAGGAGAGTACCCTGATCCCCCTCTTGCAGAACATGTGACAGAGATACGGCTCCTCTGTTCAGTCACCGCCACTGCTCAAACTGCTTATGGGAGGGGAGCACAGAGAAAGACATGTGCAGGAGCCTAGAGCAAGCCCTTTGGGCTCTGGCCCACCCCTCTACCCCACCAGTAGTATCTAGGGGTGGGTGTCTGTGACTCCCATTGCCGAGTGTGTTGCAGTGCACTCTTCCAGCTTTGCCATCCACAGAGGGCTTAGGTGTTAGCCAGCTCAGTGGACCCTCTACCTTTTTGCAAGGGCAGAGGGCCAGTGTGACAGCTTTCTGTATCCCCAGCTCTTGTCCAGCGTTCCAGAAGAATCAGGTCACACACAGACTTGAAGGGTGAATGCGGGGTTTTATTGAGTGGTGGAAGGGGATCTCAGTGGGATAGATGGGGAGCTGGAAGGAGGATGGAGTGGGAAAATGATCTTCCCCTGGAGTTTGGCCATCCAGTGGTTGAACTCCTCTTTGACCACCCCCAGCTGAACTCTTCTCAGCATTCAGACACTCCTTCTCTTCTCTCTCTGCCATGCTGTTCTGCCGTTCATCTGCTTGTTTCCTTGTCTGCTGCTTCTGGAGCCTGGGGTTTAGGGTTTATATGGGTACAGGATAGGAGGCATGGTGCACCAAAAGGCAACTTTTTGGGCACGAAAACAAGAATGCTCATTCTCACTTAGGGCCACGAGTATCTAGGCTTGAGGGTGGGGGACTTTGCTGGGGAACTGCCGTCTTCAACCCAGTATTTCACTGTCTCCAGTCTGTACCAATATTTGGGTCATTTCTGCCTTTCCCAAGATAAAGGAAAATGGAACTTAAGCAATGAGCCCTAATTTACCCCTTGTCTTCTTGAATGCTTCTCTTTGGTGAATCTGAAATGGTTTTCTTTTCTTTTCTTATTTTTTTTAGATGGAGTCTTGCTCTGTTCCCCAGGCTAGAGTGCAGTGGCGTGATCTCATCTCACTGCAACCTCTGCCTCCCGGGCTCAAGTGATTCTCCTGCCTCAGCCTCCCGAGTAGCTGGGATCACAGGCGTGCACCACCATGCCCAGCTAATTTTTGTATTTTTAGTAGAGGCAGGGTTTCACCATGTTGGCCCAGCTGGTCTTGAACTACTGACCTCGTGATCTGCCCACCTCAGCGTGAGCCACCACGCCCGACCTTCTTTTATTTTTCTTTTGAGACAACATCTCACTCTGTTGCCCAGACTGGAGTGCAGTGGCACCATCATGACTCACTACAGCCTCAACCGCCTGTCTCAGGTGATCCTCCCAACTTAGCCTCCTGAGTAGCTGGGACCACAGGTGTGTGCTACCATGCTCAGCTAAGTTTTGTATTTTTTGTAGAGAAAGGATTTTGATATGTTGCCTAGGTTGGTCTTGAACTTCTGGGCTCAAGCCATCCACCCACCTTAGCCTCCCAAAGTGCTGGGATTATAGGTGTGAGCCACTGCACTTAGACTGTGACTTATCCTTCTGATTGACTAGCTATAAACTGAGGTTCTCATAACCCCCTCCTTGGGTTCGATAATCTGCTAAGATGGCTCACAGAACCCAGGGAAATGTTTACCAGTTTATTATAAAGGATATAATAAAAGACACAGGTAAACAGCCAGATGAAGTAATGTACATGGCAAGGTATGGGGGAAGGGGTGTGGAACTTCCACATCCTCTCCAAGGCACACCTTCCTCTCAGCACCCCCACGTCTTCAGCAGTCTGGGAGTTCATCAAGTCTTGTGGCTTCAGGCCAGGTGCATTGGCTTAGGCCTGTAATCCCAGCACTTTGGGAGGCTGAAGTGGGAGGATCACTTGAGTCCAGGTATTAGAGACCAGCTTGGGCAACATAGAGAAATGCTATCTCTATAGAAAATTTAAAAATTAGTCGGGTGTGTGGTGCACTCCTGTAGTCTCAGCTACTTGAGAGGCTGAGGTGGGAGGATGGCTGGAGCCTTGGAGGTAGAGGCTACGGTAAGCTGTGATCTTGCCACTGTGCTCCAGTGGGTGATAGTGGGAGACTCTGGGTGATAGAGGGAGACCTTGTCTCAAAAAAAAAAATATATATATATATACACACACACACACACACACACACACACACACACACACATATATATAGTTTTTGTATAGCTTAACCTCCAGCCTCACCCCCCCTGCCCTTCTCAGAGATTGGTGAATGAAGCTGAGTATTTCACATCTCTTAACCCTTGGTCCTTCTGGTGAGCAGCCCCATCCTGAGAGTACCAGGGGCCTTAGCACCTCATTAGCATAAACCAAGGTATGAAAGGGGTTCTTGATGAATAACAAAAAACATACCTATCACTCAGAAAATTCCAGAAGCTTTAGGAACTCTGTGCCAGGAACCTAGGACAAAGACCAAATATAAATATAAATATATATATTTCTTATTTACCACATTGCCATTCAAGCCTTTATATCTGGTCTTGACCCATTTGTCCAATTGGTTTTCATGTCATGCATGTACTTCCTATGTGCTGTTCCTTCTATCTGGAATGTAAAAAAAGGTCCTTTTATTGGCCGGGTGCAGTGGCTCACGCCTGTAATCCCAGCACTTTGGGAGGCTAAGGTGGGTGGATCATGAGGTCAGGAGTTTGAGACCAGCCTGACCAACATGGAGAAACCCCGTCTCTACCAAAAATACGAAAATTAGCCAGATGTGGTGGCGCATGCCTATAATCTCAGCTACTCGGGAGGCTGAGGCAGGAGAATCGCTTGAACGCACGAGACAGAGGTTGCAGTGAGCTGAGATCGCACCATTGCGCTCCAGCCTGGGCGAGAGAGCAAGACTGTATCTCAAACAAACAAACAACAACAACAACAACAAACTAGTTATCTATTCATGCCTGCCTCTTCCATTAGATGGTGAACTCCTTGAGTCCCTGAACTCTGTTTCATTTATCAAGGTAACCTAGACTATGGCGCTCAATGTAAGAATCATAATAAGTGTTGAACTGAATTGAACTGATGCATTTGTATTTTCTGCAGCTATTTCCTTTTCTTTCCTAAATTCTGATAAAAGTTAATTTGGAAAATGTCAGCCTGTCTCAGCTGTTCTTAGAGGAAAGAAGGAAAAGGGCACTTATTCATGCAGAGACTGAGAAAATCACATCCTTGGGGGCCAGGGATAGTGACTGCTGTTGAGATGCAAGTGAGGGACCCCCACAGGGAGGGAGAAAAACAACAGGGAAAGCCAGTCCGAATGACAGCTGTTTCCTTCCACCTGAAAATCTCCTTTTGAGATCTCCTCTTTCCTCAAAGCTGGAGTATGGTGGTCCCCTGTGTTTGTGTGCAGCAAGTGGAGGTCA
Source organism: Macaca thibetana thibetana (assembly GCF_024542745.1). Classification (NCBI taxonomy): domain Eukaryota; kingdom Metazoa; phylum Chordata; class Mammalia; order Primates; family Cercopithecidae; genus Macaca; species Macaca thibetana. The sequence goes on along the minus strand of NC_065590.1, from coordinate 64,573,940 downwards.
CCTTCCTGATTGGGACCTGTATCAGGTGGGATGGGAAGAATCACTATAGGAGGGTGGATTCATGGCTGCCTGACACCCTACTACCCTTCTTCAAGCTGATTAAAAGGATAATGGTTTGGGAGGCCGAGGCTTGTGGATCACTTGATGTCAGGAGTTCGAGACCAGCTTGGCCAACGTGGTGAAACCCCGTCTTCACTAAAAATACAAAAAAATTAGCTGGGCCTGGTAGCCGGTGCCTGTAATCCCAGCTACTCGGGAGGCTGAGGGAGGCGATCACTTAAACCCAGGAGGAGGAGGTTGCAGTGAACCAGGATCTATGCTACTGCACTCCAGCCTGGGTGACAACTAACATAGGCAAATGCAGTAGCACAGTTATTTTGAGAAAAGGAGGCTGGGCATGGTGGCTCACGCTTGTAATCCCAGCACTTTGGGAGGCCAAGGTGGTGGATCACCTGAGGTCGGGAGTTTGAGAACAGTCTGACCAACATGGAGAAACCCCGTCTCTGCTAAAAATTAGCCGGGCATGGTGATGCGTACCTGTAATCCCAGCTACTAGGGAGGCTGAGACAGGAGAATTGCTTGAACCCAGGAGGCGGAGGTTGTGGTGAGCCATGATTGCACCATTGCACTCCAGCCTGGGCAACAAGAGCGAAACTCCATCTCAAAAAAAAAAAAAAAAAAAAGAGCCAGGCATGGTGGCTCACACCTGTAATCCTAGCACTTTGGGAGGCTAAGACGGGCAGATCACGAGGTCAGGAGATCGACACCATCCTGGCTAACATGGTGAAACCCTGTCTCTATTAAAAAAATACAAAAAAACCCACCAAAACCGAAAAAATTAGCCAGGCGTGGTGATGGGTGCCTGTAGTCCCAGCTACTTGGGAGGCTGAGGCAGGAGAATGGCATGAACCCAGGAGGCAGAGCTTGCAGTGAGCCAACACGGTGCCACTGCATTCCAGCCTGGGCAACAGAGCGAGACTCCATCTTGAAAGGAAGGAAGGAAGGAAGGAAGGAAGGAAGGAAGGAAGGAAGGAAGGAAGGCAGGCAGGCAGGCAGGCAGGCAGGCAGGCAGGCAGGCAGGCAGGCAGGCAGGCAGGCGCTGTGGCTCACGCCTGTAATCCCAGCACTTTGGGAGGCCAAGATGGGTGGATCACCTGAGGTCAGGAGTTTGAGACCAGCCTGGCCAACATAATGAAACCCCGTCTCTACTAAAAATATAAAAACTAGCCCGACGTGGTGGTGGGCTCCTGTAATCCCAGCTACTCAGGAGGCTGAGGCAGGAGAATTGCTAGAACCCAGGAGATGGAGGTTGAAGTGAGCCGACACAGTGCCACTGCATTCCAGCCTGGGAGACAGAGCAAGACTCCATCTTAAAAAAAAAAAAAAAAAAAAAAAAGAGAGAGAGAGAAAAGGAGATGGAGCTCCCTGGGGAAACAAAAAGCAGCCTGAGGCATGCAGCCAGCCTGACTGTTTGGGTGTCTCCTAGTCTCATTCTTCTGCTTCTCTATCTCCCCTCCCGTACTCCTACTCCAGAGTTTCCCGAGAGCCTATAGATCTGCTCCAGAGAGGAAGCTGGGAGCTGATTCTGGAGGAGAGCCCTAGATCGGGACTCTCAGCTTTCCCTTATGCTCCGGACAGTGTTTACCAAATACCCAGCCTTGAAGTCATTGTGACGCTCTCTGCCTTACTGAAGAAAAATGGATTTTGCCTCAATTCCTCAGTCCTGTTTAAATATTTAGTTTAATCAGCACTGGCCCAAGTGCCTTTTCCATTTCCCTTGGTGCCTGGGAGCCATGCTGACACCAGCATCATAAATAATGCATCCAATCCCAGCAACATCCCACTGGCCAGGAGTCACTCCATCCCTCAAGTCTCCCAGCCTGCCTGCTGCTGCAGACGCTTTGTGTGAAGCTAGGCCAAGATGGAGAAGTCAGTCTTAAGCCCTGCAACCTTCAGCCAGAAAGCCACTCCTGGAGGGAGTCAGTGTGACAAGCAAGTGGTCCACACGCCAGTCCAGATCTGAGGGGCCTTCGAGGGGCTATATTGGTGGGGGAATGGGAAGACGTAGGAGCACCAAGGCCGCAGAATGTTCCAAATTCTGCCTTCAGCATTGCTCTGACCTCATGGGGAGACTTCAGGGCCCCTTAGAAAAGGTCCGATTTAGGCTCTATGTGAGTATGGAGCAGAGGACAAGGGCACCCAATTTCCAGATTTCAGGAGACAGCCAAGATCAAGGGCAGAGGAAGGAGGCCCTGTGAAATGCTGGAAACTTCTCTCCTCCTTCTGCCTCCAGAATTCTAGCTTCTAACATGTACTCCACCCTTCATTTCAAGAACATAGTCCAAAATATATATACCTACTTTGTACCCACAAAATTTAAAAGAAAAGGCCGGGTGCAGTGGCTCACTCCTGTAATCCCAGCTACTCAGGAGGTTGAGGCAGGAGAATTGCTTGAACCCAGGAGGTGGAGATTGCAGTGAGCAAGTATCGTACCACTGCACTTCAGCCTGGGTGGAGCCGAGATCGTGCCACTGCACTCCAGCCTGGGCGACAGAGAGAGACTTTGTCTCAACATAAATATATAAAAATTTAAAAATTGAGAAAAAAAAACACTGTCCAGATTTTACTTCATTATTCTAGAAGCCTGGAGTGGGTGGGGTGGGGTGGAGGAGTCAGGGCTTCCAGAAGATGGACACTTTGTCTCCTCTTACAGAAAGGAACCAATGACAGGATTTGGCTGGATGGGTTCTGGGTGTCCTTTACCAAAGCCTCGAAAAGGTCAAACTGCCTCCAGGTGCCCTGCTCAGTGCTCTGATCTGTGCAATTAAACGTGAAACATTGCATTAGTTGCCACTAATAATATAGTCCTGACCTGGCTTTGTAAAAGCAGCTCCTTGAAGCGGCTCAGTAATACTCATGCTTTTTTCCTCCGAAAGTTTACAGAGATGAAAGGAGACAAAAACAATGATTTATTTATCCAGGAGTACAAGTTTAGCTTTGAGCTCCCCAACATTTTTGGTCCTTTTTGAAATCAAGAGTGCAAATAAACTTCCCTCTGTTTCTTATAGAAAGGGCAGTAGCTACAAATGTACAGGTAAAGATAAAAGGAGCTGATAAAAAGAGCAAATTCTAGTCTCCATTCCTCAGTCTGGCAGGGGATGTGAGGGATTCATGAGTCCCCTCTCCCTGTCCTTGGAGTCATCTACACCATTGGGTATCTCAGGCTAACCCTACCAATTTATTTTGAGCTGCCTAGCACCTGAAGAATCAAGAACCACCAAGGAAAGATGGCAGGGGAGTTGGTATTTTTTGGCCACTACTTTGCCAAATCCAATGTTGATTTATTGCTCTTGCTCCAGTTTGTGGGTTGGACCACTCCCTTTTTCTTTCTTTTTTTTTTTTTTTTTTTTTTTTGAGACGGAGTCTCGCTCTGTCGTCCAGGCTGGAGTGCGGTGGCCGGATCTCAGCTCACTGCAAGCTCCGCCTCCCGGGTTCACGCCATTCTCCTGCCTCAGCCTCCCGAGTAGCTGGGACTACAGGCGCCCACCACCTCGCCCGGCTATTTTTTTGTATTTTTTTAGTAGAGACGGGGTTTCACCGTGTTAGCCAGGATGGTCTCGATCTCCTGACCTCGTGATCCACCCGTCTCGGCCTCCCAAAGTGCTGGGATTACAGGCTTGAGCCACCGCGCCCGGCCCACTCCCTTTTTCACTTGGCTTTTGGGACTGCTATTTCTCCGACATTTTTCATACCTCGCTCAATGTTCCCTAGTCTCTCTTTATGGCTCTCCTCTTGATCACTACCTTCATAGTTCTCAATCTTGGCTACACAGTGGAATCACCTGAGGACTTTTTTTTTTTTTTTTTTTTTTTGAGATAGAGTTTTGCTCGTTGCCCAGGCTGGAGTGCAATGATGCGATCTCGGCTCACTGCAACCTTTGCCTCCTGGGTTCAAGCGATTCTCCTGCCTCAGCCCCCTCAGTAGCTAGAACTAGCTGGGACTAAAGGCACGTGCCACGATGCCCGGCTAATTTTGTATTTTCATTAGAGACGGGGTTTCTCCATGTTGGTCAAGCTGGTCTTGAAGTCCCGACCTCAGGCCATCTGCCTGCCTCGGCCTCCCAAAATGCTGGGATTACAGGCATCAGTCACCATGCCCAGGCTTTTTAAAAAAAATTTTTTTTTTTGAGACAGAGTCTCACTCTGTCACCAGGCTGGAATGCAGTGGCATCATCTCAGCTCACTGCAACCTCCGACTCCCGGGTTCAAGCAATTCTCCTTCCTCCCAAGTAGCTGGGACTACAGGCACATTCTGCCACGCCCGGCTATTTTTTGGCTTTTTTTTTTTTTTTTTTTTTTTTTCCGTATTTTAGTAGAGACAGGGTTTCACCATATTGCCCAGGATGGTCTCAAACTCCTGAGCTCATGCAATCCGCCTGCCTCAGCCTCCCAAAGTGCTAGGATTACAAGCGTGAGCCACCACGCCCGGCCTTTTTTTTTTTTTAAAACTAAAACCCATGGCCTACTCCAAACTAATTAAATCAGGATTTTTGGGGGTGGAGCTCAGCCTAGTCTCCGTAGTTCCCCTGGAGCAGCTAGAGTAGAGAACCAACCTTTGCTCTCAATGTTGGCTTGCCCCAGGGTTCAGGCCTCTGCCCTCCTCTCCACCCACACTCCCTCTCCTGGCAGGTAATCTCATCAGTTTCTAGCTTCCTCCACTGTGTATGTGGTGGCGACATCCAGATTTGCATCTCTAGTCTAAGCCTCTTTGCTAAGTTCCAGAGCCCAGATCCAGTTGTCTATCTAATACTTCCAAACAGATGTCTATAAGCACCTGGGAGTCCTAACAAGTTTGCTTTGGGCCGAGCGCAGTGGCTCACACCTGTAATCCCAGCACTTTGGGAGGTCGAGGAAGATGGATCACCTGAGGTCAGGAGTTGGAGACCAGCCTGGCTAACATGGTGAAACCTTGTCTCTACTAAAAATACAAAAATTAGCCCGGCGTGGTGGTGTGTGCCTGTAATACCAGCTACTCTGGAGGCTGAGATGGGAGAATTGCTTGAACCTGGGAGGTGGAGGCCGCAGTAAGCCGAGATCACGCCACTGCACTCCAGCCTAGGCAACAGAGCGAGACCTTGTCTCAAAAAAAAAAAAAAAAAAAAGTTTGTTTTCCCGTTTCATCTCATATTCAATCCTTCAGTAAGAGCTGTTGGCTCTGCCTTAAAAAATATATCTCTGGCCCGGCGCAGTGGCTCATGCCTGTAATCCCAGCACTTTGGGAGGCTAAGGCAGGCAGATCACCTGAGGTCGGGAGTTTGAGACCAGCCTGACCAACATGGGGAAACCCCATCTCTACTAAATACAAAATTAGCCGGGCGTGGTAGTGCATGCCTGTAATCCCAGCTACTCGGGAGGCTGAGGCAGAAGAATCGCTTGAACCCGGGACAGGTTGGGGGCAAGGGGGTGTGGGGGAGGTTGCGGTAAGCCGAGGTTGAGCCACTGCACTCCAACCTGGGCAACAAGAGCGAAACTCCGTCTCAAAAAAAAAAAAAAACAAACAAAAACAAAACACTCCATTGGCCATAACAGCTACCATTCTACTCCAAGTCTTTGTTACTTCTCTCTTCCTTGAACTATGTCAGTCTCCTATCAAGTCTTCCTGTTTGTCTTCCTCAGGGTTTGTACTCTGCACAGCAGCCCAAGTGATTTTTTTTTAAATTTTTAGTTTTTTTTTTTTTTTTTTTTTTGAGAGGGAGTCTCGCTCTGTCGCCCAGGCTGGGATGCAGTGGCCGGATCTCAGCTCACTGCAAGCTCCGCCTCCCGGGTTTACGCCATTCTCCTGCCTCAGCCTCCCGAGTAGCTGGGACTACAGGCGCCGCCACCTCGCCCGGCTAGTTATTTTTTTGTATTTTTTAGTTGAGATGGGGTTTCACCTTGTTAGCCAGGATGGTCTCGATCTCCTGACCTCGTGATCCGCCCGTCTCGGCCTCCCAAAGTGCTGGGATTACAGGCTTGAGCCACCGCGCCCGGCCAAATTTTTAGTTTTTATTTTTATTTTTTGAGATGGAGTTTTATTCTGTAACCTCCGCCTCCCAGGTGCAAGCGATTCTCCCACCTCAGACTTCTGAGCAGCTGGGATTACAGGCACACGCCACCATGCCCCACTAATTTTGTATTTTTAGTAGAGATGGGGTTTCACCATTTTGGCCAGGCTAGTCTTGAACTCCTGGCCTCAGGTGATCTGCCTGCGTCGGCCTCCCAAGGTGCTGGGATTACAAACGTGAGCCACTGTGCCTGGCTGATTTTTTTTTGAACTGCATCACTGGCAAGCAAGTGAGCTTTTAAAAACAAATCAAGCTGTGGTTGGTGGTGGATGCCTATAATCTCAGCACTCTGGGAGGTCAAGGCAAGTGGATCACTTGAGGTCAGGAGTTCAAGACCAGCCTGGCCAACAAAGTGAAACCCCATCTCTACTAAAAATTCAAAAATTAGCCGGGCGTAGTGGTGGATGCCTGTAATCCCAGCTACTAGAGAGGCTGAGGCGGGAGAAATGCTTGAACCTGGGAGGTGGAGGTTGCAGTGAGGTGAGATGGTGTCACTGCACTCCAGCCTGGGCAACACAGTGAGACTCTGTCTCAAAAACAAAACAAAACACATACACACACACACACACACACACACACCCAGGGCTGGGCGCAGTGGCTCACACCTGTAATCCCAGCGCTTTGGAAGGCTGAGGTGGGTGGATCCACTGAGGTCAGGAGTTTGAGACCAGCCTGGCCAACATGGTAAAACCCCATCTCTACTAAAAAAAAAAAAAAGAAAAAGAAATTAGCGGGGTGTGGTGGCACATGCCTGTGATACCAACTACTCAGGAGGCTGAGGGAAGAGAATCATCTGAACCTGGGAGGTGGAGGTTGCAGTGAGCCAAGATCGGGCCACTGTACTTCAGCCTGGGTGACGGAGACTCCATCTCAAAAACAAAACAAAAACCAATTTAAGTCTCCATTACTCCATGTTTAAAACCTTCTAAAGGCTTCCCACTATATTCAGAATAAAATTCAAACTCTTTACCATGGCCCACTGGTCCCTATGGGATCCTGACCCTATTCACCTCCCTGACCCCATCTGCTCTCCACACTGGCCTTTCCATGTCATGATCAGGTCAGGCTGCTTCCTGATGTGGGGAATTTGTACTTTTTCCCTCTGTCTGGAATGTTGCTCTCCAGATGTCCCAAGTGTTCACTCTATTTCATTATTTTAGTTTCTTTTTAGTTCTTAGCATATACAAAAGGCCTTCCCTTACCACCATCATCACTTTTTGTTCTCTGATCTTGATTTACTCTCCCTATAACATTTATCATTCTATACTAGCATATCTATTTATTTATTTATTTTTTTGAGATGGGGTCTTGCTCTGTTGCCCAGGCTGGAGTACAGTGGCATGATCTTGGCTCACTGCAACCTCCGCCTCCCGGGTTCAAGCGATTCTCCTGCCTCAGTCTTCTGAGTAGCTGAGATTACAGGCACCCGCCACCACGCCTGACTAATTTTTGTATTTTTAGTAGAGATGGGGTTTCACCATGTTGGCCAGGTTGGTCTCAAACTCCTGACCTTGTGATTCACCCACCTCGGCCTCCCAAAGTGCTGGGATTACAGGCGTGAGCCACTGCGCCAGGCCCCAGGTGTCCTTTTCTGTTAGCACTAAGCCAACCATGTCAGCTAGGAGGAGAGACAAACCAAGGTGAGTTAAACACATTGAGCTGTTTCAAGTGATTGAGTAGGACTTAGATAAAGTGGTGAGGGGTCCCCTTCTTTCTCTGTGTATTTCTCTTTATTATCTTATTCTGTTTCTGTGTCCCTTGATCTGTGTATACTTTATACTGCTCTAAGTGTTTTCTGGCTGAATCTATGTTTACTTAAAATTGAGGGGTGGATACCATCTGTAGGAGTTTGCTAAGGCTCCTGTAACAAATTACTACCAACTGGGTAGCTTCAAACAATTCATTCTCTCACAGTTCTACAGGCCAGAAGCTTGAAAGCAAGGTGTCAGTAGGGTTAGTCCTTCTGAAGGCTCTGGGGGAAAATCCATTCCATGCCAGTGGTTGCTGGCAACCCCTGGCACTCCTTGGTTTGTAGCTGCATAAGTCCCATCTCTGCCTCTCCTTTCACAGGGCTGCCCCCTTTTCTCTGTGTCTTTCTTCTTCTGTCTCTTATAAGGACGCATGTCATTAGACTTAGGGTCCATCCTAATCTCAAGATAATCTCATCCTGAGATCTTTAGCTTAATTATATCTGCAAACACCCTTTTCCCAAATAAGGTCATATTCACTGGTTCTGGGTAGGCATGTCTTTTGGGGGGCCACCATTCAACCCACTACATCATCTTAGAGGCAAGAGGGTGAGGTAGGAATGAGTCAGATTTGCTTTTTCAGTCCTTCTGTTCTTTCCATCTTCCCTCCCCGTCCCCACCCCAGCTGCTTTTCAGGGCTGGTAAGAAGGAGTGAGGGTTGAGGCAGAACCTTCTGTGGATGCTGACTATTTTGCTAGCTAGTCCTAGTGAGATGGTCAGCCCGGGCCATTCCCCCTTGGCTTCCTGGTCTGCCTTGGGCAGTGGCTTATGTGGCTCTGCCCACGCTCTGCCTATTTGCACATTTGCACCTGGACTCTGACCTGCCAAACCTGTTTCCACCCAACCTGAAGGACTCAGGGAACCTGCTTCCTTCCCTGGGGCCAGGGTTTGGCTTATTCCTTAGACTGGCTGGGCTCTGGGCTGATGGTAACACCAGAAATGGCTATTTCCAGCTCAGATCTCTCTCCTAAACACCAGGCCTTTTCATCCAACTGTTTCCCAAAGAGAAGACATCTACCTGGATATTTCCAAAGGCACCTTGAACACAACCCTTCCAGCACAGAACCTGTCCACTATCCTCTTCCCCGACTTGCCTTTCCTCCTGTATGCTTTGCTCACTGATCTCTACTTAACCTCTCTCTACCAGTTCCCCATAAGCCTTGTCACCACCCTTTCACCTCATGCCTCCCTAGAGTCACCAGATCTGACACCTTTGCCTCCTGTATCTCTCTAAAACCATCTACTTACCATAACCTACTGCCTCTACCCTAGGCCAGACCATCACCCCTTCTCACCAACCTCGCAACTGATCTGGTCTGGACTCTCTGCCCTTTCTAATCCACTGTCTGTACTGCAGTCGGAATCATCTATATAAACACCTCACTCCCTGTCACATTCCTTCAACACTTCCCATTGCCCCTTAGCATTGTTTTTCTTGACCCTACAACCTCCACCTCCCAGGTTTAAGCGATTCTCCTGCCTCAGCCTCCCAAGTAGCTGGGATTACAGGTACGCATCACCATGCCCGGCTAATTTTTGTATTTTTAGTAGAGATGGGGTTTTGCCATGCTGGCCAGGCTGGTCTCAAACTACTGACCTCAGATGATTTGCCTGCCTCGGCATCCCAAAGTGTTGAGCGTGAGCCACCACACAGATCAACCATTTCTTATTCAAATCTACAGTAGTTAAAAAAGAGAAACAGTAGGGTCAATTAAGTTAACCACCCAGGGGCTCATTTCTGTCCCCATTATGACTTAGTCTCCTTTCTATTATCTACAGATAATGTTACTAGAGAAGGAACCTTCTTGTGGAACCAGCCAAATGGCTGAGCTAGCTCCCCTGTGAGGGTATGAGGGAACTGTGTGATTCGAAAACACATACTGCCCGAAACCAACACCGTTAGGGATTGGTCCTGGATTTCATGTTTTTAGCACAGAGGATCTATGGAAGCACCAGCTCTACGACTAGAGAAGCTACAGAACTCCCAATTCTGGTTTCCTTTCTCTTCGAGGTTCTTCTGCTTTGATTCTTGCCATCACATGCCTACATTTCTCTTGGGATATGTTCCTCTGCCTTTAAAACCCAGGCCCTCCTTAGAATAGGAGACAGGCTGGCCTTTTCCAAAAGAATTTTACTAAATAAGAGAAGAAGCTAATGAAAGGAAAAAGAAGACAGAAATAAATCATGGAAAACACAAACCAACAAGACAAAGTCCGTTTTCTGAAGCCTGGCTTCTGGTTTCAGATTAATTACATTTTAGACCTCCAGGCTCCTTTCCTGGGTTCAGTATTACAGAACTCCCAGACTGTGGCCAGCATCAATTTCTTTTTATTTATTTATTTATTTATTTATTTTATTTTTAAATTTTTTTTGAGATGGAGTTTTGCTCTTGTTGCCCAGGCTGGAGTGCAATGGCACGATCTCAGCTTATCACAACCTCCACCTCCCAGGTTCAAGCGATTCTCCTGCCTCAGCCTCCCTAGTAGCTGGGATGACAGGCATGTGTCACTGCACCCAGCTAATTTTGTATTTTTAGTAGAGCCGAGGTTTCTCCATGTTAGTCAGGCTGGTCTCGAACTCCCAGCCTCAGGTGATCCGTCCGCCTCGGCCTCCCAAAGTACTGGGATTACAGGCGTGAGTCACAGTGCCCGGTCTATTTATTTATTTTTTTGAGACGAAGTCTTGCTCTGTTGCCCAGACTGGAGTGCAGTAGCTTGATCTTGGCTCACTGCAATCTCCACCTCCCAGGTTCAAGCGATTCTTCTGCCTCAGCCTCCTGAGTATCTGGGACTACAGGCGCGTGCCACCACGCCCGGCTAAGATTTTGCATTTTCCGTAGAGATGGGGTTTCACTATGTTGACCAGATTGGTCTCGAACTCCTGACCTTATGATCTGCCTGCCTCGGCCTCCCAAAGTGCTGGGATTACAGGCGTGAACCACCGAGCCCAGTCAACCAGCACCAATCTCTTTTTATTTTTTCGCACATATAAAAACTCCATCCCTATGTTCAGACAAAAACCAACTCTCCATTTCACCTCTTCACCTAAAGCTTTCTTTTTTTTCTTTTCTTTCTTTATTTTTTTGAGACAGAGTCTTGCTCTATTGCCCATGCTAGAGTGTAGTGGCACAAACATGGCTCACAGCCTCGACCTCCTGGGCTCAAGCGATTTTCCTGCCTCAGCCTTTTCCGGAGTAGCCAGGACCATAGGTGTGCATCAATTGGCTAACTTTTTTTTTTTTTTTTTTGGTAGAGGTGGGGTCTTGCCATGTTGTCCAGGCTCAAATGATCCTCCTGCCTTGGACTCTCAAAGTGCTGGGATTACAGGCATGAGCCACCATGCCTAGCCACCTATAGCTTTCTTGCTGCATCCACTTCTCTTCAACTAAATGGTGAAGAACTATCTTATATGTGGTTCTTTAATTGCAACAACCGTGCAAGGAAATTTCATCCGTGTAAGGGCTGGATTTGCCCTGGGATTTCTGGCATGGCCTGAGAGACAGTTCTTCCTTAGTGATGAGAATAACTGGAATAGAGAGAAGGGAACTTAACACATATGAAGCTCTCAACAAGTGCCAACACCTTCTATATTTAAATTTTACCAGGCTGGGCATGGTGGTTCATGCTTGTAATCCCAGCACTTTGGGCGGCCGAGCAGGCAGTTCACCTGAGGTCCGGAGTTCCAGACCAGTCTAGCCAATATGGTGAAACCCTGACTCTACTAAAAATACCAAAACTAGCCAGATATGGTGACGGGCACCTGTAGTCCCAGCTGCTTGGTAGGCTGAGGCAGGAGAATTGCTTGAGCCTCGGAGGTGGAGCTTGCAGTGAGTTGAATTGTGCCATTGCACTCCAGCCTGGGCGATGAGAGCGAAACTCCGTCTCAAATTATTTTTTTTTTTTTTTTTTTTTTTTTTTGAGACGGAGTCATGCTCTGTCGCCCAGGCTGGAGTGCAGTGGCCGGATCTCAGCTCACTGCAAGCTCCGCCTCCCGGGTTCACGCCATTCTCCTGCCTCAGCCTCCCAAGTAGCTGGGACTACAGGCGCCCGCCACTTCGCCCGGCTAGTTTTTTGTATTTTTTAGTAGAGACGGGGTTTCACCGTGTTAGCCAGGATGGTCTCGATCTCCTGACCTCGTGATCCGCCCGCTTCGGCCTCCCAAAGTGCTGGGATTACAGGCTTGAGCCACCGCGCCCGGCCAAATTTTTTTTTTTTTAACCATAAGCCTTTGAGGTAGGTATCAACCAGTAGCAATATTTTGTAATCCCTCTTGAGGCTCAGAGGGGTAACTTGCTCAAGGTCTTTATAGTTAAACTCCCAAACTAGGAGTGATGTTAAGGCTGGTTGATGACAAGTTTGTGGTCTAAACCATGTAGCTAAGAAGGGAGACGTGCCTTTGCTTTTTTAAAGGTGCAGGCTTTCCACCCTTCTTTGCTTGAAACGTTTTTCAATCTACAAACATTTGCTGAGCTCCTTTATGTGTGAACCTCTCTGGAATTAGGACATAGAAAAGTTTCATAGGCAAAGTCCTATATTCAGCTCTTCTGATTCTCTGAGTCCATGATTCGTTGGTATTTATTCTTCAGATACTGAGCATCTACTATGTCAGCTCAGAAATGTAGAGGACATTGGTCTAGGAGCTGGAGATGGAAGAGACTAACATAGAGAATCTAGAGTAAAACAGTTCCAAGTACTGCCACCATCATTACCTCCTGCTAGTCCCCTTCAAGTCTTTGAGGTCTTTCATGGGGTGCTGCTGGATAAGGCTGTTCCTAAGGGGACGTAGGGAGTTTTCTTGGCATCTTTCACCATTTATTGTGGTTAGCACAGTCATCAGAAACACCTGGCAAGAGCACTAAGCTGGGGAAATGAGACAGGCACACAATGAAATAACAAAAACAGGGCAAGATTTTGAAGGAGGAGAAATTGCTTATGAAAAATTAATGGGAAAACACCCTAAAGCTTGTGATCCACTTCTATGCACTTTATGGTTTCTAGATGGTCTTTGCACTTGGAGAAAGACTGTGGTTCAGAACATTCTAGGCCAGAGAAAAGGGCTGATTTATAATCCCAATATTGCTGCCAGTTTACTGTGTGATTCCAGGTGAATTATTCAACCTATTTATGTGTCAGCTCAGAAATGGAGTGATGTCAGTTTTGTCAGAATGTTTTTGGTGGGATCTCTGGTAAATGTTGAATGACAGCTATGCAATGTGCAGAACAGAACACTTTTGCTTTCTTCTCTGGGTCAGAATTTGACACATGGCTCAGAATTTGACACACAGCAGAGAACCCTTGGGAATCTGTGGTTTCCTGGGGTTAAAAAGAAAGCAAGAGACACCTGTTATTTGCACGGTGCTCTGTGTTCCCTGGTTTAAAAAGCACTTTCAGATATCATCACAACTGATCCTTACCACACCTGTGAAGGGGGAATTCGCGTTCCCATTTTATAGATGAGGAAACAGGTCATAGGGTCAATGTAATTCAATGGTGCTTTCTTTTTTTTATATTTTGCCTCAGCTACGCATAACTTTTTTTTCACCTCAATACTCTGTGATAAGGGACCATCACAAATGTTATCACCAAACAACCGAAACACAACCTTCTTTTCTGGGGGCACCTCTTAGCCCCGCACAGATGTCAAACCCAGAGTCGACAGCACACAGCTGTGTATCACCAGACATTCCAAACAAGCCACCACACCAAGAAATCCTCTTCGTGTTTATTATGCACCAATGTCTGGGAGTACTTTGGAATGGACTGGCTTCTCTAAAGAAAGTTATTTGTGTTCGTTTGGGGGATAGCCAGCTAAGATTCAACGTTGTTGTTTTTTTTTTGTTTTGTTTCTGTGAGAGTAGGAAGGCCGTGAAAACAGAGGTTGTTTAGAGAATTGGCTTGGGACAATAATCATTTAGAAGCTTTAGGCACATAACCAGCTAAGTGTCCATCCATATCAAGCTGATTGAACAGAATCTCCTCTTTTTGGGGGTGGTGATTGTGAACTGTAGGGCCTTGTTCCCCCATGGACAAAGGAAGCCCCCCACTCCTAAAGGTCCCAGCAGAACAGGCCCTGCATATATAGGGCCTGTCTAGAGCCAGGGCCTCCATCTGGGTGTTGGAGAGTTGGTTCTGCTCAGCCCAGTTTTGGGGTGAACGATGATGCAGTTAGGGTAGCCTAGGAAGGGAGTTTTTCAACCTCTGTCCCCAGCTGGGTCTCTGGCGAGGCGGGAAGCACCCAGGGTCTTCCTGGCCCTAGAGCCTGCAGGCTCCAGGCCGGCCCCTTGGATCTCACCACGAGGAAGGCACCCTGCTGCCTGTACTTATTTGCGTCCAAGAGTTTGCATTGAGATTGGCGCTCGCCTACCAGGTCAGCCCCAGGGGGGGTCCCCAGGGACAGAGGTAGGAAAGGAGGACCTGTCTCGGGGTGGACAGGTGACGGGGTACACTGGGTGGGGCAAGAGGTGCTGGGGAGAGGCTGAGCCCCAGCCCCCACTCTAATTCTCTAACTGCCCCTGGTCCGCATTTGAGCGCAGGCCTCTGCCTCGGCCAGGACCCTGGCTCCAGGGCCCTCCACTTCCAGCGAGGCCCCCCACCCTCCCTCCCACTCTCCTTCCCCTCCCCCTCCCCCTCCCCCCCCCAATTCCCGCTGGTCCCGCAGCGCTCGGGCCTCCCCGGGCCTCCCCCGGCCCGGCCCACTAGGCTTCGCTAGCCTGGCGCTGGGGGCGGGCACCAGCCCCCACCCCTCGGCGTCCCCTCCCCTTCACTTCCCCCTCCCCCTGTCCCCTCCCTTCCCTCCCTTCCCCCCCGTGGCGAGGCAGCAGCGGAGGCGGCGGCGGCAGCGGCGGTCGAGGCTGAGGCTGAGGAGGCGGCGGCGGCGGCGGCGGCGGCGGCGGCGGCGGGCGGGGCTCGGCTCGGGCTCCGCGGGCGGGCGGGCGGACATGGCGGCCAACATGTACCGGGTCGGAGGTAGGCAGGCTCAGCCCGACCCGGCCCGTGTGGGAGCGGGCTCCGGGACCGGGGGGCCGGGGCGAGCGCACGCCAACTGCCGGGAGCCACTGGCGCCGGGGCTGAGGTCGCAGGGGGCGGGGGCGCCGGGGCCCGCAGAGGGGCCAGGACTCCCCACCCCCACCCCACCCCTCCCCTCCCCCCACGGGGGCTCGAGAGGGGCCGGGGCCACCTTCACCCTCGCACCCCGCCAGGTGTTTAGGGCCAGGCCTCTACTTGGGGGTACGAATTACCAGACACCTCCCTCCACGAAACCCTCATGGTGGTGGGGCCCGTCGAGCCCCCTGAGAAGGTGGCCTTCTCGCGTGGCTTCTAGGCGCTGGAGAGGATGAGGGGACATCCCCTCCCCTGCTTCTTCCCCACTCAGTGGGAGCCTGGGGTGGGGGTGGGGGCGGTGGGGGCCCAGCCAGGGGCCCAGCTGGACAGGCCTGTTTGCGGGCCGGGGCCCTGCACCTCGCCTTCCTCGGCCCCCCTCCTTTCGTTTCTGGTCCAGCCCCCCACGAATGGGGCTTCGTGGGACCTGGGAACCTCAGCCGGAGGTGGGGAGTTGAGCTCTGCCTGGACGTTTGCTCTGCTGCCTGCCTCCTTCCCAGTCTGCGGAAGAGAGAAATAAGGTCAAACAAACTTTCTCCCTACTCACGACGCCCTCCTCCCTCTTTCCTGGTAAAATAATAATTCAGATAAGTGGCGTGTTTGTATGAGAGACTGGCTCTTCCTTCTCCGCTCATTAGCTGAGCTTCTGATGGATGGTGGTGGGAATGGCCTGGCTAAATGAGGCCACTTTGCAGAAGACAGCGGCGAAAGAGCCACTAAGATAGACAATAACAATGCAGCTGCCTTTGAGATAAACACACAGTGGGAAGTTTCCAGCGAGCGTATCAGATGAGAGGAAAAGCCACACTTGAAAAATGTTATCTTTTTAGTTGAAAGCCTGCAGCAATTTCTTAATCACAAGACATTAAATGGATCTGGATTAAATATGGTAAAAGGGTAAAAAAGATGGTGATATCACCCCCAGGGCACTTTGCCTCTTATAATTGATCCCCCTGACCCGCTTT
This sequence comes from Macaca thibetana thibetana, assembly GCF_024542745.1. Lineage (NCBI taxonomy): Eukaryota > Metazoa > Chordata > Mammalia > Primates > Cercopithecidae > Macaca > Macaca thibetana. The sequence continues at coordinate 64,558,027 of NC_065590.1, read as the reverse complement.
TTTCCTCATCTTCCCAGGTAGAGCTGTGGAAAAGTTTGTTAGTGTTCTTCCTCTTACCTGTTCTGCTCATCTGATTTTTTTTTTTTTTTTTTTTTTTTTTTTAAGTAGCGATTGAAATGTAGGTTGGACTGTGAAGCCTTTCTCCATGCTCTGAATGTGTCTTAGGTCAATAGTTTTATGTGAGAAGTAGCCTCCAGGGCAAATTGTATTGGAGGAAAAAGATGTGGAAGTAGTTATAGTACAGAGGACACATGTTTAGTGTGCCCCGACTACCCAGTGATAAGAGGTGTCTTTTTTGTTTATTATTAAAGAAATGACATATTGGGACAGAAGTCTAGGAGAAACTGATGAAACATTAATTGAAATGAAAATGCCAAGAAAATAAAGGTCCGTGAATAGTAGGCACATGAGAGAATATATTAAGGCTGCATTATTATGTTTGCTTTTACCAGTGAATGAATTATGAGCTTAATTTCAAACGTGAATTGCCTAACATAAAAAGTCTTGAATTGACAAATCTGAACTTTCTGTTGAAAATATTAAGTTCTGTACTTCCTTTAATTACAGATTATGTGTACTTTGAGAATTCCTCCAGCAACCCATACCTAATAAGAAGGATAGAAGAACTCAACAAGGTATATACACTGAGTGTTCTTAATTTTAATTTAAAAAATATTTATTTTCCCTTAACGGGTAATTAGGTAAAGGGTGGCCTGGTGCAGAGGCTCATGCCTGCAATCCCAGTAAATTGGGAGGCCTGGTGGGTGGATAACTTGAGCCCAGGAGTTTGAGACCAGCCTGTGCAACATAGTGAGACCCCATCTCTATTTTTTTTTTTTTTTTTTTTTTTTTTTTTTTTTTTTTTTGAGACGGAGTCTCGCTCTGTCACCCAGGCTGGAGTGCAGTGGCCAGATCTCAGCTCACTGCAAGCTCCGCCTCCCGGGTTCACGCCCTTCTCCGGCCTCAGCCTCCCGAGTAGCTGGGACTACAGGCGCCCGCCACCTCGCCCGGCTAGTTTTTTGTATTTTTTAGTAGAGACGGGGTTTCACCGTGTTAGCCAGGGTGGTCTCGATCTCCTGACCTCGTGATCCGCCCGTCTCGGCCTCCCAAAGTGCTGGGATTACAGGCTTGAGCCACCGCGCCCGGCCTTTTTTTTTTTTTTTAATTAATATAAAAAATAAAAATAGGGCTGGGCACGGTGGCTCATGCCTGTAATCTCAGCACTTTGGGAGGCCGAGGTGGTAGGATCACCGGAGGTCAGGAGTTCGAGAACAGCCTGACCAACATGGAGAAACCCCGTCTCTGCTAAAAATACAAAAAAATTAGCCGGGCATGGTGGCACATGCCTATAATCCCAGCCACTTGGGAGGCTGAGGCAGGAGAATCGCTTGAACCCAGGAGGCGGAGGTTGTGGTAAGCCAAGATCGTACCATTGCACTCGAGCCTGGGCAACGAGTGAAATTCCATCTCAAAAAAAAGAAATAATAATAATAAATAAAAATGAATGTGGTAAAGGGCATAAGAGATGGTTTTACTTTCAGTCCCAGACTCTTTGAAAGTTGAGATTTTAGGCCGGGCATGGTGGCTAACGCCTGTAATCCCAGCAATTTGGGAGGCCAAGGCAGGTGGATCACTTGAGGTCAGGAGTTCAAGACCAGCCTGGCCAACATGGTGAAACCCCGTTTCTACCAAAAAAGTACAAAAAAATTAGCTAGGCATGGTAGCATGCTCCTGTAATCCCAGCTACTCAGGAGGCTGAGGCAGGAGAATCGCTTGGACCTGGGAGGCAGAGGTTGCAGTAAGCCGAGATCACCCCATTGCACTCCAGCCTGGGTGACAGAGCAAAACACTGTCTCCAAAAAAAAAAAAAAAAAAAGAAAGTTGAGATTTTAGAGAGTTATGCAGGATTCTGAATTCCGACTATTCTTTTGCTTTTTAGTTACTGAATATTTAAAAGTCTGCAGATATTTTCAAATTGCTTAGAGCCTCTGAAAGAGCAGTTCACTTATGTAACTCAGACCCTTTTTATGTTTAGAGTCATAATGTGTATTTTTCTCTTTTTAGTGAATTAATATTTTCCTCTTCCAGGTTGAGAAAGAGGAAGCCAGGGAACATAATATTGAAAGGAATTGGCTGGCGGGTGCAGTGGCTCACACCTGTAATCCCAGCCACTTTGAGAGGCCGAGGCGGGTGGATCACCTGAGGTTGGGAGTTCGAGACCAGCCTGACCAACTTGGAGAAACCCCATCTCTACTAAAAATACAAAATTAGCCTAGTGTGTTGGTGCCTGCCTGTAATCCCAGCTACTCGGGAGGCTGAGGCAGGAGAATTGCTTGAACCTGGGAGGTGTAGGTTGCGGTAGGCCAAGATCACACCATTGCCCTCCAGCCTGGGCAACAAGAGTGAAACTCCTTTAAAAAAAAAAAATTTGAAGGGAATTTGTAAAATTCTGGACTAGGCTAAATTGTCTGTGGTAGCTCACACCTGTAATCCCAACGTTTTGGAAAGCTGAGACCTCAGGATCCTTTGAGTCCAGGAGTTCAAGACTAGCCTGAGTAACACAGGGAAACCCTATCTCTACCAAAAAAAATAGCCGGGTATGATGGCACATGCCTGTAGTCCCAGTTACTTGGGAGGCTGAGGAAGATTGCTTGGGCCCAGGAGGTCAAGGCTGCAGTGAGCTGTGATTGCATCACTGCGTTCCAGCCTGGGTAACAGAGACTGTCTCAAAAAAAAGAATATGGTTTTGGTATAATAAATATAAAGTAGCTTTGTACCTTTGGCCCAGTTAAAATGTTTACATTAAGGTTTGTCTGTGATCGTAGATTATTAGGAAAACAGAAGCCTTATGATTGCAGGAGAAGAACCTTTTTTCGTTTTGTTTTGTTTTTTGAGATGGAGTTTTCACTCTTTTAGCCCAGATTGGAGTGCAGTGGCGCAATCTTAGCTCACTGCAACCTCTTCCTCTCAGGTTCAAACGATTCTCCTGTCTCAGCCTCCCAAGTAGCTGGGGTTACAGGCATGCACTAGCACGCCTGGCTATTTTTTGTGTGTGTGTTTATTAGAGACAGGGTTTTACTATGTTGGTTGGGCTTGCCTTGAACTCCTTACCTCAGGTAATCCACCCATCCCAGCCTCCCAAAGTGCTGGGATTACAGGTGTGAGCCACTGCGCCTGACCAGCGTTTATATAATGGAGGCACCAGAAAGCAGTCGTAAGCTACATGGACCATAGATTTTCTAATGATGCTTTGTTTTCCTTCAGACTGCTTTGAGGGTTGTATGGCTTATGAGACTTCATAGTGTTAAAATCTTTGAGTCTGTCTAGCTAATACCTTTCCCTCAAAATGCCATCTGGTTACTTGTTCAGTTTTGTCCTGGGAAGGCAAGCCTGACCTAGGACGTTCCTACTTTAAAGAGCCTTGAGACCTTGGTTTGTTTTGGGAATATCTCAGGGAATTTGCATTATTTTTATTTTATTCCAGAGACAGGGAGACAGGGTCTGACTCTGTCATCCAGGCTAGAGTTCAGTGGTATGATTATAACTCGCTGTAACCTTGAACTCCTGGACTCAAAGCAATCCTCCTGCCTCAGCCTCCCAAGTAGCTGAGTTTACAGGCATACTCCACCATGTCCGGCTAATTTTTAGCAGAGACGGGATTTCTCCATGTTGATCAGGCTGGTCTCTAACTCCTGACCTCAGGTGATCCACCGCCTTGGCCTCCCAAAGTGCTGGGATTACAGGCATGAGCTACCGTGCCCGGCTTCCTTTTCTCAAAACGACTGTGCTACTGCATTTGCCTGTGTTAGTTGTCACCCAGGCTGGAGTGCAGTAGCATAGATCCCGGCTTACTGCAACCTCCTCCTCCCGGGTTCAAGTGATCTCCCTCAGCCTCCCAAGTAGCTGGGATTACAGGCGCCCGCCACCAGGCCCAGCTAATTTTTTTGTGTTTTAGTGAAGACAGGGTTTCACCATGTTGGCCAAGCTGGTCTCGAACTCCTGACGTCAAGTGATCCACCCACCTTGGCCTCCCAAAGTGCTGGGATTACAGGTGTGAACCACCACACCCAGCCTAATTTTTAAATTTTTTGTAGAGATGGCGTCTCACTATGTTGCCCAGGCTAATCTAGAACTCCTGTCCTCAAGCAGACCCCCATCTTGGTCTCTGAAAGCACTGAGAGATTTTACATTAAAAAAAAAAAAATTTAGTCTTTGAGACCACCAAATGAAGAGAATGGCCTCAAGTTTAGATCAGTCTGTGGGTGGGAACTGTTGGCATGTGATTCTGATCTTTTATGTTCTTGATGTATAAGAATTGAGGCAACTCGGCCGGGCGCGGTGGCTCAATCCTGTAATCCCAGCACTTTGGGAGGCCGAGACGGGCGGATCATGAGGTCAGGAGATGGAGACCATCCTGGCTAACACGGTGAAACCCCGTCTCTACTAAAAATTACAAAAAACTAGCTGGGCGAGGTGGCGGGTGCCTGTAGTCCCAGCTACTCGGGAGGCTGAGGCAGGAGAATGGCGTGAACCCGGGAGGCGGAGCTTGCAGTGAGCCGAGATGTGGCCACTGCACTCCAGCCTGGGTGACAGAGCAAGACTCCGTCTCAAAAAAAAAAAAAAAAAAAAGAATTGAGGCAACTCCAAACTATTTACTGTATCAGTTTAATTAGAAAGTTAATTAGATTGAAATAGAAATCTTGACCTATGAGAGCCTGTATTCTTTGGCGGTCACTGCCCCTCTCTGACCTCCACTTTTGCTGAAAGCAGGTGGGAGCTCTGCCTTGCTTACTTGGCACAAAGTACAGTGGGCTCTTGGTTGTTTCTCCCTGCAACCACCTTAGGAGGACCATTTATTTGTATCCACCCTACCCCTCACCCCTTGCTCTTTTTTCCATATCATTTATCACCTCCAAATATACTTACTGTGTTTGTTTTCATTACCTGTCTTCCTAGAGTGTCAGCTATAGTGATCTTCTCTGTTTTGTCCAGTTATGCATTCTGAATGCCTTAGAATAGTTGTTGGCACATAGTTAAAGGCATTCACTAAATACTTGTTGAATTAATTTCTGAAATGTCTGATGTTAATGCTTATACATACATAGCTTTACTATTTACCAACTGCTTCAGTTCATTCATTTTACAAGTAATTTTGAGGACCTTCTACCAGCCAGGTACTTTTAGACAGTGAGAATGCAAGGATGATAAACAGGTCTAGTGCAGACAGACATCAACCATATAGTCCCACAAGTAAAAGTAAAATTGCAGCTGTGCTAAGTTTAGAAATGTCACAGCAGGCCGGGCGCGGTGGCTCAAGCCTGTAATCCCAGCACTTTGGGAGGCCGAGACCATCCTGGCTAACACGGTGAAACCCCGTCTCTACTAAAAAATACAAAAAACTAGCCGGGCGAGGTGGCGGGCGCCTGTAGTCCCAGCTACTCGGGAGGCTGAGGCAGGAGAATGGTCTAAACCCGGGAGGCGGAGCTTGCAGTGAACTGAGATCCAGCCACTGTACCCCAGCCTGGGCGACAGAGCAAGACTCTGTCTCAAAAAAAAAAAAAAAAAAAAAAAAAAAAAAAAAGAAATGTCACAGCATGGTGCCCTGGAAACCTAACCTGGGATTCACATTTGTTACCCTTTTGAGCCTCACATAACCTTACACCTTAAGGTACCTAGATCATGCGTTGTTGTCTTGAGGCACACAGTAGCTAAATGATTGGGTTGCACATCTAGGTGAACATGGATTATTTCACACTCCTTTATCGTTTCATTGCCATTTACTTCCAAAATGCCCCCGTCCTCCATTCTCATCTCCTCCCTCCCCCTACCTGTTGTCAGCACAGAGTCATCCATGTAATAGCGAGTCTCTGGGGCTGGGGGATGACTGTATTGTGAATCCATGTAATAGCGAGTCTCTGGGGCTGGGGGATGACTGTGTTGTGAGAGATGGGATTCTTTGTAATTTCACAAAATGGTAGTTTGAATGGCTAATTGAAATATTTACATAGGATCTTTATTTCTGAAGGGATGTGAAAAAGATATCTTATTTTAGGCAATTCATTAAGCAAATACTATTGAGTACCTGTTATGTACCAGCCACTATGCTAGGCTGAGAGACAGAACTGTGAACAGGATGGACATGGTCTCTACCCATACATGGTCTACATTCTCATGAGGGAGACACCCGGAAAGACAAGTTGACGGGCATAAAGAAAATAGTAATAGTAATGCATTGTGTTAACTTGCAAGAAGGCAAGTGCCTTGACATAGAGAATGACAGGTCATTTCCTTTAGGTAGGGTGGGAGAGGACATTGAAGTTGAGGCCTAAAGGATGAGGAAGAGGGAACCATGGCAAGAGAAGCCAAAGGAGTATTCTAGATAAAGGCCCTGGGAAGATCAGAGGTGAAATTGGCTAGGTACGGAAAGTTAAAACATGATGGGAAAATCCAAATAATGATTTAAAAATACTTGAAGACAGGCATGGTGGCTCAGGCCTGTAGTCCCAGCTGCTCAAGAGGCTGAGGCAGGAGGATTGCTTGAGACTGGGGGTTTGAGACCAGCCTGTGCAACATAACAAGACCCCCCATCTCTTAAAAAAACCAAAACAAGGCAGGATGCGGTGGCTCACGCCTGTAATCCCAGGACTTTTGGAGGCTGAGGTGGGTGGATCACCTGAGAGGAGTTTGAGACCAGCCTGGCCAATGTGGTGAAACCGTGTCTCTACTAGAAATACAAAATTAGCTGGGCATGGTGGCACATGCCTGTAATCCCAGCTACTTGGGAGGCTGAGGCAGGAGAATTGCTTGAACCCAAGAGGCGGAAGTTGCAGTGAGCTGAGATCGCGCCATTGCACTGCAGCCTGGGCAACAGAGTGAAACTCCCTCTCAACAAACAAAAAAACCAAAACAAAACCACCTCTGAACTGAAAATACTTACTCTGTTCTGATTGATAAGCTAGGAAAAAAAGGCTACTTGGGAGGCTGAGGCAGGAGGATCGCTTGAACCAGGGAGTTGGAAGTTGCAGTGAGCCGAGATCACGCCACTGCACTCCAGCCTGGCAACAGAACGAGACTCCATCTAAAAAAAAAAAATATATATATATATATATGTAAATGAACTCTTAATTGCTGTAATGCACTTAGCCTCAAACCTTGTACTTATTTCATTAAATGCCGTTAACAGTTGCAGACTGGCACTGGGCTGTAGACCCATGAGTAACAATGCTGCAGAAGAATGCTGGAGAGGGTGTGTTTGTAGAGGGGAAGAGGAATATGGTAGCCATAAGCTACCTAGTAGCCAAGTGAGTGCATGGTCAAGAAGAGACTATTTATGGCCGGGGCAGTGGCTCACGCCTGTAATCCCAGCACTTTAGGAGGCTGAGGCGAGTGGATCAGGAGGTCAGGAGATCAAGACCATCCTGGCTAACACAGTGAAACCTCGTCTCTACTAAAAATACAAAAAATTAGCTGGGCATGGTGGCGGGCGCCTATACTCCTAGCTACTCAGGAGACTGAGGCAGGAGAAGGGCGTGAACCCGGGAGGCGGAGCTGGCAGTGAGCCGAGATCGCGCCACTGCACTTCAGCCTGGGTGACAGAGCAAGACTCTGTCTCAAAAAAAAAAAAAAAAGAAGAGACTATTTATTTTGAACTATGCTCCCCGCCCCCTAAGCAAGTTTAAATAATAATTTAATTAGCTTTGTATAGCATCCCTATTGGAGGAACTCACTAGTGAGGCAGAAAAAAATATGCCTAGAAACTGTTGATTTGGATTTTTTATTTTATTTTTTTGAGGTGGAGTGTCACTCTGTCACCCATGCTGGAGTGCAATGGTGTGGTCTTGGCTCACTGCAACCTCCACTTCCCAGGTTCAAGCAATTCTTCTGCCTCAGCCTCCTGAGTAGCTGGGACTACAGGTGTGTGCCACCACACCTGGCTAATTTTTGTATTTTTAGTAGAGACGGGGTTTTACTATGTTGGCCAGGCTGGTCTAGAACTCCTGACCTCGTGATCCCCCTGCCTTGGCCTCCCAAAGTGTTGGGATTACAGGCGTAAACCACCGCGCCCAGCCTGGATTTTTAATATCTCAAGAAGAGACAAAAATCACATTGAAAATCCAAAGCAACAGTTTCAAGGCATATCTCAAAAAGACAAAATCTCAAGAAGACAGAAATGACTAAGAGCTTATATTTGAAGTCACTGATAGATTTTATTTTATTTACATGGAAATCCTGGCCTGTTCATTTAGCAGACTGCTGGATCATTATTTCTGGAGAATGTATTTGATCACAGTATTATGAAATATAGAAGCACTTTGGTTAGAAATTTAATATGATTTCAATTTTAAGGGGCACTGTTTCCACAGGACTATTTTTTAATCTAAAATACTGCTGCTGAACTTCATAAAATTGACACATTTACTGCAGAACTTATATATTCTTCTTTGTATTTGAGTATATCTGTAAGACCAGATAAATTTCTGAAAATTTGTTCTCACATTTATTTGAAAATGGAAATCACAATAGCATTTTATTATAATCTGTGTGTTTTTACAGGGAACTTTGTAATGAATGATTGACCTTCTTGAGAGCTCTCAGAATTCTAGAGAATAGGAGAGCAGGAGCCTGGGCCCCAGCTGCAGTAAATGACAGCATAACTGAATTTTTTTTGAAGCCATCATACTTTGGAAGAACCTAACTGAATATTGATTGCATTGTAGACTAGCCAAAAAGAAATGAGAGTTTCAGTGTTCATAACTCAAGGTTTTTAATATGTTTAGTTGTGGAGGTAAACTAAGTACTGCTTTAGAATATTGACTCTTAAGAGATTCGTAGACTTCCTTGGGCTAGAGAATGCCTTTCCAGGTCACCTGGTCTATTCGGTATTATGGCTGCTTCCCACCTGCAGAGCTTCACTGTCCATGGAACATGGGATACTTAGGGGAGGGCTTGGTGATTTTACACTTAGCTTGTGCTTTCTGGGAATGGGTTTGGACAAGGTATGTTTACATGACTGAAATAAATTATTTCCGTCAGTTGTGGCTTTAAAAACTGGGGGGATTAGTTTCTTTTTCTTTTTTTTTTTTTTTAAGGCTAGTTAATTGAAGCAGTGGGGGGGATTAGTTTCTTAAAGCTAATCAGTGTTAACTGTGTCTGGCTTTAATCATTAAAGGGTCTAATCAGTTTAGTTTAGTTAATGCCAGTATTATTATATGTTTGACATTCCAGTTGTGCTTGGAAGCAGAACAAATGTTGCTCATCCTTATTTGAATTTTTTAGCTCTGTGGTTATCCTGCAGTTGTAGTTGGCACCAGTATTAATGAGCATGATCATATAATTGTGCTGTATCTTGTTTTGTTTTATAAATTATTTGACTCTAATATTCAGTACAAATGACTTTTATTTTTCTTATCTCTTAGACTGCAAGTGGCAACGTGGAAGCAAAAGTAGTATGCTTTTATAGACGACGTGATATTTCCAACACACTTATAATGCTCGCAGATAAGCATGCTAGTAAGTTGTTTTTCTCTGATTAAAAAAATGTTTAAGTCTTGTGTTTTTCATAATGAGGTGCAGACATGCTTTTTCTTACCTGAAGCCTTTTGCTTGTCCATTTATCTTGTAGTTTTGATGGGAGTAAAATAAGTGATACTAACTGAAACCAAACACTGGTGTTTGGTTTTAGTGTATATGTGTGTGTGTGTGTGTGTGTGTGTGTGTGTGTGTGTGTATGTATATAACTTTTTTTTTTTTTTTTTTTTTTTTGGAGACAAAGTTTGCTTTGCCACCCAGGCTGGAGTGCAGTGGTGTGATCATGGCTCACTGCAGCCTCAAAATCACGGGCTCAAGTGAGCCTCCTGCCTCATCCTTGCAAAGGGCTGGGATTACAGGTGTGAGCTATCAGGCCTGGCCTAGTATATAGTTTTTTAGGTTGCATCACATTTATTAATTGGTGAAAATGTTGACATAGAAACCTTTGTAAACAGGCTTTAGCAAATGATCTGGGCAGTGTCTTGCCATCTCCTGTTTTCAGTGGTGGATTTTTCTTTTGAATAGAGATGGAATCTTGCTATGTTGCCCAGGCTGGTCTTGAACTCTAGGCCTCAAGTAATCTCTCACCTTGGCCTCTCAAAGTGCTGGGATTACATGCATGAACTGCTGGGCCTGGCCCACTGGTGGTTTTGTAAGGATACAAATAGGAGGAAATTTATACTTCACTGTTCTGGAGGATGTTTTCTCTCCGCTAGAATAGCTGAATAATACTTAGTGTTTTTGGCGAGGGAACTAGGTCTTGCTCTGTTGCCCAGGCTGGAAAGTGCAGTGGCACAATCATGGCTCACTGCAGCCTCGACCTCCCAGGCTTAAGCAATACCCCCACCTCAGCCTCCAGAGTAGCTGGGTCCACAGGTGTGTACCACAACACCAGGCTAATTAAAAAAAAAAACGCGTGTTACAGAGATAGTCTCCCTATGTTTCTCAGGCTGGTCTGGAACTCTTGGGCTCAAGTGATCCTCCTGCCTTGGCTTTCCAAAGTGCTGGGATTATTGGTGTGAGCTACCATGCCCAGCCAGATTTTTTTTTTCCCCCATCTTTTAAGTTCAGGGGTACATGTGCAGGATGTGCAGGTTTCATTATTTTATTTATTAATTTTATTTATTATTTATTTTGAGACGGAGTCTCGCTCTATCACCCAGGCTGGAGTGCAGTGGCACTATCTCGGCTTACTGCAACCTCTGTCTCCTGGGTTCAAGTGATTTTCCTGCCTCAGCCTCCCAAGTAGCTGGGATTACTGGCTAATTTATGTATTTTTAGCAGAGACAGGGTTTCACCACGTTGGCCAGGCTGGTCTCGAATTCCTGATCTCAGGTGATCTACCTGCCTTGGCCTCCCAAAGTGCTGGGATTATAGACATAAGCCACCACTCCTGGCCTATTATTTTGATTATTATTATTATTTTTTGAGACGGAGTTTCACTCTTGTTGCCCAGGCTGGAGTGCAATGGCGTGATCTAGGCTCACCACAACCTCCACCTCCCGGGTTCAGGCGATTCTCCTGCCTTAGCCTCCCTAGTAGCTGGGATTACAGGCATGTGCCACCATGCCTGGCTAATTTTGTATTTTTAGTGAGGTGAGGTTTCTCCATGTTGGTCAGGCTAGTCTTGAACTTCCGACCTCAGGGGATCCGCCCACCTTGGCCTCCCAAAGTGCTGGGATTACAGGCATGAGCCACCATGCCCGACCTTAAGTTTAAAGAAAATTTTAGCCAGTTTGAATTTTCAAAAGAACAATAAACACACTGAAGTGATTTAAATTTCAAGACAGAAAGTACATTATGTTGAAAGCTATTTTTTTTCTCTACAAAAATGTAGTGAGACTCTAGGAACTTATGTAGGTGGATTTTGCAGTTTGATACTTTGTTTCTTTTTTTTTTTTTTTTGAGATGGAGTCTGGCTCTGTCACCCAGGCTGGAGTGCAATGACATGATCTCTGCTCATTGTAACCTCTGCTTCCCAGCTTCAAGTGATTCTCCTGCCTCAGCCTCCCAAGTAGCTGGTATTATAGGCGTGCACCACCAAGTCCCGCTAAGTTTTGTATTTTTAGTGGAGACGGGGTTTCACCATGTTGGCCAGGCTGGTGTTGAACTCCTGACCTCAAGTGATCCGCCCACCTTGGGAGTGCTGGGATTACAGTTGTGAGCCACCACACCCGGCCAGTTTGATGCTTTGATTTATAATCACTATGGTCTTGAGGACCCTGAAGCTTTTGAAATGTTCTGGTATGGGTATAAGGAAGGCTGCTCTTTGCAAAGGTTTGTTCTGAGTTTGCTTGAGGGTCATTGCCCCACTGTGTTGTAGATTTAGCCAGTCAAGTTAGTTGTCTCATAAGTTAAATTCTTACTGTATTTTCTTCTGTAGTTCATAGTGTTTTTCTGTTTCTGTATAGAAAGTGTTCATTATTTCAATTAATTGCTGACATGTAAAAGAAAAAAGTGTTCATTATGATATGAGTTCTGTCATGTTTACAAATTATATATTCAACATATCAGGGCTTCACATTTGCTACTGATAATGAGAACAAAATATTGCTTTAAAAGCACCAGGCTCCTAGCCTCAAGGGATCCTCACAAAGTGCTGGGATTACAGGTGTGAGTCACCATGGCTGGTCCCAAATTGCTTTTTTTGTCCCCCTTTATGCTTTTTTTTTTTTTTTTGGAGACAGGGTCTGGCTCTGTTGCCCAGGCTGGAGTGCAGTGGCAGGATCATAGCTCACAGCAGCCTTGAATCAAGCCTTGGCACAAAGGATCTTCTTGCCTCAGCCTTTAGAGTAGCTGGGAGTACAGGTGCATCCCACCATGCCTAGCTAATTAAAAAACATTTTTTTGGTAGAAATGGGGTCTTGTTATGTTGCCAGGGTAGGTCTCAAACTCTTGGCCTCAAGCAATCCTCCCATCTCGGCCTCCCAAAATGTTGAGATTACAGGTGTGAGGCACCACATCCAACCAGCAACAACCTTAGAACCTAGATTATGAGCACGATTAAATCCAAAGTATATGAATATAAGTGAGATTTTAAAAAATATTTTATTATCTATTTATTTATTTAGAGACAGAGTTTCACTCTTGTTGCCCAGGCTAGAATGGAATGGCATGATCTCGGCTCACTGCAACTTCCACCTCCCATGTTCAAGCAGTTCTCCTGCCCCAGCCTCCCAAGTAGCTGGGATTTACTTTCAAAGGCAACTATATATCTAGGAATGGTGGAGTTAGATGTATCTTACTGTATTTCTGTCGTATTGACTAAAACATCAGGTGCAGAAAGCACATAAAGTTGTCTGAAGAGTTCATGTTTTATGAGGAGTTTTTTAGGGAGGGTTAATGGAGAAAGTGTTATTAGAATGAGTTCAAAACTGGAGTCCTGAGTGTGGATGCCACTTAATTTTCCTGAACTTTAGTTTTTCCATTTAAAAAACTTCTGATTATGGACTCTTTTTTTATTTTTTGAGATAGAGAGTCTCGCTCTGTTGCCCAGACTGGAGTGCAGTGGCACAATCTTGTCTCACTGCAGCCTCCCTGGTTCAAGCAATTCTGATACCTCAGCCTCCCAGGTAGCTGAGAGTACCGGCACATGCCACCACGCCTGGCTAACTTTTGTATTTTTAGTAGAGATGGGGTTTTACCATGTTGGCCAGGCTGGTCTCCAACTCCTGGGATCTCAAGTGATCCTCCTGCCTTGTACTCCCAAAGTGCTGTGAGAGCCACTGCGCCTGGCCATTATGGACTCTTTTTCTTTTTTTTTATTTTTTGAGACGGAGTTTCTCTCTTGTTGCCCAGGCTGGAGTGCAGTGCCACGTGATCTCGGCTTACCGTAACCTCTACCTCCCAGGTTCAAGCGATTCTTCTGCCTGAGCCTCCTGAGTAGCTGGAAGTACAGGCATGCGCCACCACGCCTGACTAATTTTGTAGTTTTAGTAGAGACGGGGTTTCTCCATATTGGTCAGGCTGATCTCGAACTCCCGACCTCAGGTAATCTGCCCACCTCTCCCTCCCAAAGTGCTGGATTACAGGTGTGAGCCACTGCGCCCGGCTTACAGACTCTAAAAAAAAAAAACAAACTTATTATTACAGAAAACTTTCATCATGTACAAGCAGAGAAGAATACAATATGCCTGGTGTTTCCATCACTGTGTATTAACAGTGATCCATACATGATCAATTTTTATTCATCTAGACCCCTACTCGCTAGCCCGTTATTTTGAAGCACATCAAAGAAGCCTTACCTTTTTATCTGTAAATATTTCAGTACTTACTTGTAAAAGGTCATAACGTCTTTCAGTCTTAAAGTGTCCAAGTGTGTAAGGAACTCTCATGCCGTTTACTCAGATTCAACAGTTGTTAACATTTTGCCTTATTGGCTTTATCATGCTATATATATATATATTTTTTTTTTTGAGACGGAGTCTCGCTCTGTCGCCAAGGCTGGAGTGCAGTGGCCGGATCTCAGCTCACTGCAAGCTCCACCTCCCGGGTTCCCGCCATTCTCCTGCCTCAGCCTCCCAGGTAGCTGGGACTACAGGCGCCCGCCACCTCGCCCGACTAGTTTTTTGTCTTTTTTGGTAGAGATGGGGTTTCACCGTGTTAGCCAGGATGGTCTTGATCTCCTGACCTCGTGATCCGCCCGTCTCGGCCTCCCAAAGTGCTGGGATTACAGGCTTGAGCCACCGCGCCCGGCCATATCATGCTATATATAATGCAAACATACATATATTATTTTCTGAACCATTTAAGAGTAAGTTGGAGACTTCAGTGTATTTTTTTTTTTTTTTTTTTGAGATGGAGTCTAGCTGTTGCCCATAGTTGAATAAAAAATTACATAAACAAAACACTTTGGGAGGCTGAGGCAGGATGATTACATGAACCCAGCAATTAGATACCAGCCTGGACAGCACAGGAAGATCTCATTTCAACAGCAACAAAAAGAAAAGATTAGTTGTGTGTGATAGCACACAGCTCTGGTCCCAGCTACTCAGGAGATTGAGGCAGGAGGATTGCTTGAGCCCAGGAGATTGAGGCTGCAGTGAGCTGTGTGTTCACACCACTGCACTCCACCCTGGGTGACAAAGGGAGACCTTTTCTCTTGGCAGGGAAAAATGGATTAAGAGACCTAGAAAATAAGTCCAGAAGCCATAAGTTGTTTTTTTTTTTTTTTTTTTTTTTTTTTTTTTGAGACGGAGTCTCGCTGTTGCCCAGGCTTGAGTGGCTCACTGCAATCTCCACCTCCTGGGTTAAAGCAATTCTCCTGTCTCAGCCTCCCGAGTAGCTGGGATTATAGGTGTGCACCACCATGCCTGGCTAATTTTTGTATTTTTAGTAGAGATTGGGTTTCGCCATGTTGGCCAGGCTGGTCTCGACCTCAGGTGATCTGCTCTCCTTGGCTTCCCAAAGTGCTGGGATTACAGGTGTGAGCCACCATGCCCAGCCTCATAAGAGTTAAGATATAAAAATAAATGGTGTCAGTTCAGAGCCAAAAATAAGAAACAAAAAAATGAGAAAAGGGGAGATTATTAAAAATAAAAACATTGTAAGTTGAGTTTAGTAACAATATGAAAGACCAAATGAAGATTCTTTTTTTCTTTCTTTTTGAGACAGAGTTTCACTCTGTCACCCAGGCTGGAGTGCAGTGGTGCAGTCTCGGCTCCCTGCAACCTCCGCCTTGTGGGTTCAAGTGATTCGCCTGCCTCAGCCTTCTGAGTAGCTGGAACAACAGGTGCACGCCACCACTCCTGGCTAATTTTTGTATTTTTGTAGAGACTGGGTTTTGCCGTGTTGGCCAGCATAGTCTCGAACTTCTCACCTCAAGTGATCCACCTGCCTTGGCCTCCCAAAATGCTCGGATTAGAGGCATGAGCCACTTTGCATGGCCCCATCTTGTATTTTATTTTATTTATTTAGTTATATATAATTACAGTTCTACCTACAGAGGAGAGTGAGATAGGAGAATCACTTGAGTCCAGTATTTCAAGGTTGGAATGAGCTATGACTGAGCAATTGCATTCCAGCCTGGGCAATAGAGTGACACCTGTGTCTCTTAAAAAAAAAAAATTACAAACGATGAATAACTTCCTGACAAATAAAAAGAAAATTTAGGGCTGGGCACAGTGGCTCACGCCTCTAATCCCGGCACTTTGGGAGCCGAGGTGGGTGGATCACTTGAGGTCAGGAGTTCAAGACCAGCCTGACCAACATGGTGAAACCCTGTCTTTATTAAGAATACAAAATTAGATGGGCATGGTGGTACACACCTGTAATCC
This sequence comes from Macaca thibetana thibetana, assembly GCF_024542745.1. Taxonomy (NCBI): domain Eukaryota; kingdom Metazoa; phylum Chordata; class Mammalia; order Primates; family Cercopithecidae; genus Macaca; species Macaca thibetana. Next base: position 64,542,224 of record NC_065590.1, on the reverse strand, counting down.
CAGCTGCTTGGGAGGCTGAGGCAGAATTGCTTGAACCCAGGAGGTGGAGGTTGTAGTGAGCTGAGATCGTACCGTTGCACTCCAGCCTGGGCAACAGGAGCAAAACTCCGTCTCAAAAAAAAAAAAAAAAGAAAAAAAATTTAGGCCGGGGACAGTGGCTCACGCCTGTAATCCAAGCACTTTTGGAGGCCAAGGCAGGAGGACCACTTGAGTCCAGGAGTTGGAGACTAGCCTGGGCAACACAGCAAGACCTCATATCTAAAAGCAAGAAAAAAAAAAGAAATTTCAAAAAACCGGTACAAGGAAGGAAAACACACACACACACACACACACACACACACACACACACACACACAGATCATTGGTTGGGCATGGTGGCTCCTAGCACTTTGGGGGGCCGAGGCAGGTAGATCACTTGAGGCCAGGACCAACATGGCAAAAACCCATCTCTAGGAAAAATACAAAAATTGGCTGGGCACGGTGGCTCACGCCGGTAATCCCAGCACTTTGGGAGACTGAGGCAGGCGGATCACGAGGTCAGAAGTTCGAGACCATCCTGGCCAACATGGTAAAACCCTGTCTCTACTAAAAATACAAAAATTAGCTGGGTATGGTGGCACGTGCCTATAGTCCCAGCTACTTGGGAGGCTAAGGCAAGAGAATCACTTGAACCCGGAAGGCAGAGGTTGCAGTGAGCTGAGATTGTGCCACTGTACTCCAGCCTGGCGACGCAGCGAGACTCCATCTCAAAAAAAAGGTAAAATGCAAAAATTAGTCGGGTGTGGTGGCAGGCACCTGTAATCCTAGCTACTCAGGAGGCTGAGGCAGGACAATGCCTTGAACCCGGGAGGCGGAGGTTGCAGTGAGCCAAGATCGTGTCACTGCACTCCAGCCTGGGTGACACAGTGAGACTCTATCTCAAAAAAATTAAAGCAAAATAGGCCGGGTGCAGTGGCTCACGCCTGTAATCCCAGCACTTTGGGAGGCCGAGGTGGGTGGATCACAAGGTCAGGAGATCGAGACCTTCCTGGCTAACACGGTGAAACCCCGACTCTACTAAAAATACAAAAAAAATTAGCCGGGCATCGTGGCTGGCGCCTGTAGTCCCAGCTACTCGGGAGGCTGAGGCAGGAGAATGGCCTGAACCCGGGAGGCAAAGCTTGCAGTGAGCCAAGATCTCGCCACTGCACTCCAGCCTGGGCGACAGAGTGAGACTCAGTCTCAGAAAAAAAAAAAAAAAAAAAAAAAAAAATTAAAGTAAAATAAAAAATAAAACATTAATACAGATCTCTGAAGGTTGAGGCTGCAGTAAGCTGTGATTGCGCCACTCACTCCAGCCTGAGTGACAGAACAAGACCCTGCCTCCCAAAATATAAGTTAACGTTTGAATGAGTAAACATTTAAAAGATACAAAAATGTATTCAGTGCAAAAGCTCCCTATATCAGGACCCCCCAAAACCCAGTTCTCCCTGACAAGTCATTATTATTACTAGCTTCTGGTGTCTTTTCCAATGAGAATTCTTGTGTATGAAAGAAAATACATACAAAAGTGTATATACACGTTCTTTACTCTGCAACAGGTTTTTTCTTAAAGTTTTTTTTTTTTTTTTTAAAGACAGAGTCTCACTGTCTCCAGGCTGGAGTGCAGTGGCGTGATAACGGCTCACTGCAACCTCCACCTCCCGGGTTCAAGCAATTCCCCTGCCTCAGCCTCCCAAGTAGGTGGGACTACAGTTGTGCACCACCACGCCCAGCTAATTTTTTGTATTTTAGTAGAGACGGGGTTTCACCATGTTAGCCAGGATGATCTCGATCTCCTGACCTTGTGATCCACCTGCCTTGGCCTCCCAAAGTGCTGGGATTACAGGCATCAGCCACCTTGCCCGGCCCAGGTTTTTTCAAAAATGATAGCGGATTAGAATGTTTTCTCTTTTTTTCTCTTGATTTTCCCTTCCTTTATTTATTCATTTATTTGTTTGTTTGTTTGTTTTTTTGAGACAGAGTTTGGCTGTCACTCAGGTTGAAGTGCAGTGGCACAATCTCAGCTCGCTGCAACCTCTGCCTCTCGATGTAGGGATTCAAGTTATTCTCCTGCTTTAGCCACCTGAGTAGCTGGGATCACATGTGTGTGCCACCACACCCAGCTAATTTTTGCATTTTTTGTAGAGACAGATTTTTGCCATGTTGGATAGATTGGTCTTGAACTCCTGGCCTCAAGTGATCTGCCCACCTCGGCTTCCTAAGGTGCTGGGGTTACAGGTGTGCCTGGTGTACTAACCTAATGTTTTTTATGCTTGCAAATTGTATTAATCATCTTGTGAATCACTGCAACAGAAATGCATATGTAAATTAAAATGTAAAAACTATTTACATTTTCTGAGTTCATAAGACTCAGAGTCTTAACATTTTTCTTTGGATTTTTATAATTACAGTATACATTGTAAAATTTTTGATAATTAGTAAAACTAAAAGTGTGACATTTTCATAGGAAATCTTAAGCTTAGTGGACTTCCTTTCCAATTAGCTTAATGAATCCTTGAAATAATATACATCATTGCTAGAATGAGACAGGTTTAGCTTTCATTCTATTCTTCATGTTTGATTTATATTCATGTAGATTGTAACACAATTTTTACATGTAAGTAGGTAGATCAGAATTGTGGAGTTTTGCTTATGTATTCATTTACCAAATGTATTTTGAGTTCCTGCTGCGTACTGGACATTCTACTAAGTACTGGTGATGAGTGGTGAACAAAGCTACCGAAATCTCTGCCCTTAGAGCTTATAAGGGTCTCAGTTCTTTGTTCTTCTCAACTGTGTTTGAAAAAGCATATAGCAGTCATTGACAATAAAGGATTTTTAATGATTTAGCAGCTGTCAATTCAATTAGGTCCTCTTTTAGTTTTGCTAGAAGCAGATAATTTGAAACCAGCAGACATGGAAGAGGTTTAGGTTTTTTAACAAGTCATTAGGGCCCTTTGCATTCTCATTTTCTGAGAAGCAAAGTAAAAAGGTTTTACTGAGACCTAACAAAAGATTATTAATTATACTTCTTACCATTCACCTATAGGGACTCTGAATCAATTAGGGTTTTACCAGAGAAAAAGAACCAGATGGAGTTTATGTATGTGTATAAATATACAGACACATATGTATGCATGTATACACATGAATATTGTATGTATTATAATATATGTAGTATAAATACATTTATATACACTACATAAAATTTTCAACGGGTTTATATACATATAAAGAGATTTTTTTTTTGCAAGGAACTGGCTTACATAATTGCTGGGGCTGGCCAGGCAAGTCTGATATCCACAGGGGGGCTGTCTGTCAGGTGGACGTTTCTTCTTCAGGGAAGCCTTAGTTTTGCACTTAGGGCCTTTTACTGATTGGATGAGGCCCACCCTGATTATGGAGGCCAGTCTTCTTAACTTCAAGTCAGCTGATGTTACTCATATCTACAAAATATTTTCATAACAATATCTAAGTTAGATTTTGATTGAATAACTAGGTACTATAGTTTAGATAGTTTGATACATAAAACAATATAGGCACCTTATTTCAACCAGTATACTCAAAGGTTTGGGAAAGTTGAAGTAATGAAGTAATGTTCATTTAAATATACCTTTGTATTTTAAATTTGTGTCTGGTAAATGTTTAACTCTTAGATCATGTACATACTTAAATATGTATTTAAATACATGATGCAAATTTTAATATAATTATAAACTATTTAAATATATTTTCATCTAATTGTTGGAACTGTGGATTTAATTTGTTCAGTTGTGGAAAATTAACACCAGTAACCTTAATGGCAAAGCCAGTCTTCACTGACAAACTAGGCAGCTAAATAAGTAACACTGACTTTCTGCCAGAAAGTCTGACTCCTTTTTTCCAATTTTAATAAATGAGTAGCATACATCTGTAAGGTAACCACTTCTTTTTGGATTTTTGTTTTTGTGAGACGGAGTCTTGCTCTTTCACCCAGGCTGGAGTGCAGTGGTGCCATCTAGGCTCATTGCAACCTCTGCCTCCCAGGTTCAGGCGATTCTCCTGCTTCAGCTTCTGGAGTAGTTAGGATTATAGGTGTGTGCCACCATGCCTGGCTAAATTTTGTATTTTTAGTAGAGACAAGTTTCACCATGTTGCCCAGGCTGAAGCATGTATAGGACACAAAACCCTACTGTGGAACTTTTTGATGTCTGGGTTAGAGGCCTCTCAGAGACTTGTATTGTATTTCTCTTTTGTCACCAATGGTCCCTTTGTTTGGTATCTTGGAGGTTTTTACTCCCCATGTTCCACGCAAGTTCTGCAGTAAGATTTAGGGTGGTTGAGAGGAGATGCCTGTATATAAGAGAATGGCAGTTGTGAGAAGTGGAGATGACAAGAGATCAGTCTGATGCCTTGACCTTGTGCTAGTTCTCAGGCAGATCAGTAGGAGCATGTGGGTGTTGATCTGAAACCTGTGTTTCTGTGTACCTCTTAGAATGTCTCATACACCCAGGAGACAGGTTCATCTTTGGAAGACTTTCGGTACACTATAGCCCTTTTCCTGTGGTTTGGATGTTGTGCCCTCCAAACTCATGTTGAGATCTGATCCCCAGTGTTGGAGGTGGGGCCTAATGGGAGATGGTTGGGTCATGGGAGTAGATTCCTCTTTTTTTTTTTTTTTTTGAGACAGAATCTCGCTCTGTCGCCCAGGCTGGGGTGCAGTGGCCGGATCTCAGCTCACTGCAAGCTCCGCCTCCCGGGTTTACGCCATTCTCCTGCCTCAGCCTCCCGAGTAGCTGGGACTACAGGCGCCCGCCACCTCGCCCGGCTAGTTTTTTGTATTTTTTAGTAGAGACGGGGTTTCATTGTGTTAGCCAGGATGGTCTCGATCTCCTGACCTCGTGATCCGCCCGTCTCGGCCTCCCAAAGTGCTGGGATTACAGGCTTGAGCCACCGCGCCCGGCCAGATTCTTCTTGAATGGATTAAATTAATGCCCTCCCTGGAGTCGACGTGACTTTTCACTTTGTTAGTTCCCTAGAGAGCTGGTTTTTAAAAAGAACCAGCACACCTCCAACCTTGCTTCCTTTCTTGCCATGTGATCGCCGCATATTGGTTCCCCTTCACCTTCTACCATGACTGAAAGCAGCCTGATTCCCTCATCAGATGCAGATGCCCAGTCATGAACTTCACAGCCATGAGAATTGTGAGGCAAATAAACCTTTTTGCTTTGTAGATTACCCAGCTTCAAGTATTCCTTTTCAGCAACACAAAATGGACTAAGAAACTGGGCTTGCTTTTTTTCACGTTTGCTTTTTTTTTTTTTTTTTTTTTTTTTTGAGACGGAGTCTCACTAGCTCTGTCGCCCAGACTAGAGTGCAATGGCGTAATCTCGGCTCACTGCAACCTTCGCCTCCCCAGTTGAAGCACTTCTCCGACCTCAGCCTCCTGAGTAGCTGGGACTACAGGTGTGCACCACTACACCTGGCTAATTTTTGTATTTTTAATAGAGACGGGGTTTCACCACATTGGCCAGACTGCTCTTGAACTCCTGACCTCAAGTGATCTGCCAGCATGTTTGCTCTTTTTTAAACTGTGTTACAGTTTTCATGACTGCATGTTATTCCACACTTTGATGTAGTGTAATTTGACCACAGTGTACTGGTAGAGGATTAGAGTATTTTTCATCATTTGCTATCGAGCAGTCTGCAGAGCATGGCCATCATTGCCTTGTGACAAGGATATGTTTCTGAGAGATGCGTTGTTAGGCGATTTTTGTCTATGTGTGGACATCATAGAGTGTACTTACACAAACCTAGATGGTATAGCCTATTACACACCTAGGCTATGTGGTGTAGCCTATTGTTCTTAGGGTGCACATCTGTACGTTTATTACTGTATTGAATACTGTATGCAGTTGTTACCCAATTTTGGGTATTTGTTTTTTTTTTTTGAGACGGAGTCTCGCTCTGTCGCCCAGGCTGGAGTGCAGTGGCCGGATCTCAGCTCACTGCAAGCTCCACCTCCCGGGTTCACGCCATTCTCCTGCCTCAGCCTCCCGAGTAGCTGGGACTACAGGCGCCCGCCACCTCGCCCGGCTAGTTTTTTGTATTTTTTAGTAGAGACGGGGTTTCACCGTGTTAGCCAGGATGGTCTCGATCTCCTGACCTCGTGATCCGCCTGCCTTGGCCTCCCAAAGTGCTGGGATTACAGGCTTGAACCACCGCGCCCGGCTGGGTATTTGTGTATCTAAACATATTTAAACATAGAACGAGTACAGTAAAAATACAGTAGAAAGGATAAAAAGTGATACACCTGTGTAGGACACTTACCATGAATGGAGATTCCAGGCCTTGAAGTGAGTCAGTGACTGAGTGGTGGTAGGAAGTGAAGGCCTAGTACATACTGTACACCACTGTAGGCTTTGTAAACACTGTACACTTAGGCAATACTAAATTTTTGGAAAAGTTTTCCTTCAATAATAAATTAACCCAATTTATTGTAAGTTTTTAACTTCATAAACCTTTTAATTTTGTTTAGCTTTTTGACTCTTGTAATAACAACTTAAAACACAAACACATTGAACAGCTGTACAAAAATATTTTCTTTCATTATATCCTTATTCTATAAGCTTTTTTCTTTTTCTTTTATTTATTTTTTATTTTTATTTTTTTAAACGGAGTCTCGCTCATTAGCCCCGGCTGGAGGGCAGTGGCACAATCTCGACTCACTGCAATCTCCGCCTTCTAGGTTCAAGCAATTCTCCTGCCTCAGCCTCCCATGCAGCTGGGATTACAGGTGCACACCACCATGCCCAGCTAGTTTTTGTATTTTTAGTAGAGATGGGGTTTCACCATGTTGGCCAGGATGGTCTCTATCTCCTGACCTTGTGATCCACCCACCTCGGCCTCCCAAAGTGCTGGGGTTACAGGCATGAGCTATCGCGCCCGGCCTTAAGCTTTTTTCCTATTAAGAAAAAATCATTTGGCCAGGTGCAGTGGCTCACGCCTGTAATCCCAGCACTTTGGGAGGCTGAGGCAGGCAGATTGCTTGAGCCCAGGAGTTGGAGACCAGCCTGGGCAACATTGTGAAACCCTGTTTCTACTAAAAATATAAAAATTAGCCAGGTTTGGTGGTATATACCTGTAGTCCCAGCTACTAGGGAGACTGAGGCAGGAGGATTGGTTGAGCCCAGGAGGCAGAGGTTGCAGTGAGCTGAGATCAGGCCTCTGCACTCTAGACTGGGAGACAGAGTGAGACTCTATCTCAAAAAACAAACAAACAAAAAAGAATTCATTTATGGCTGGGCATAGCAGCTCGTACCTGTAATCCCAGCACTTTGGGAGGTTGAGATGGGAGGATCACTTGAGCTCAGGAGTTTAAGACCAGCTTAAGCAACATAACAAGACTCCGTCTCTACAAAATATTTAAAAATTAGCTGGGTGTGGCGGCATGCACCTGTGGTCCCAGCTGCTCGGGAGGTTTAGGCAGGAGTATTGCTTGAGCCTGGGAGTTTGAGGCTGCAGTGAGCTGTGTTTGCACCAGTGCACTCAAGCCTGGTGTACAGATGGAGACCCTGTGTCAAAAAAGGTCATTTTCACTTTTTAAACTTTTTTATTGACAATGCAAACATAAACATATGTTAGCTTAGGTCTACACAGGGTCAGGATCATCAGTATCACTGTCTTCTTAGTCCACATCTTGTCCCCCTGGAAGGTCTTCAGGAACACTCACACACACGGAGCTGTCATCTTTGATAACAATTCCTTCTTTTGGAATACCTTCTGAAGGACCTGTCTGGGGCTGTTTTACAGTTAACCTTTTTTCCTTAGTAAGTAGAAAAAATACACCCTAAGACAACAATAGGACAGGTGTGGTGGCTCACGTCTGTAATCCTACCACTTTGGGAGGCTGAGGTGGAGGGATCAGTTGAGGTCAGGAGTTCAAGACCAGCCTGGCCAACATGGTGAAACCCTGTCTCTACTAAAAAATACAAAAGTTAGCTGGGTGGGGTGGCATGGACCTGTAATCCCAGCTACTTGGGAGACTGAGGCAAGAGAATTGCTTGAACCCAGGAGGTGGTGGTTGCAGTGAGCCGAGATCATGTCACTGCACTCCAGCCTTGGCAACAGAGTGAGACTCAAAATAAATTTATCTCAAAATAAAATTAAATAAAATTAAAACAACAATAAAAAGTATAGTATATTGGCCAGATGCAGTGGCTCATACCTGTAATCTCAGCACTGTGGGAGGCCGAGGCAGGCGGATCACTTGAGGTCAGGAAGTTGAGACCAGCCTGACCAACATCGTGCTACTGCACTCCAGCCTGGGTGACAGAGCAAGACTCTGTGTCAAAAAAAAAAAAAAAAAAAAAGTATAGTATAATAAATACATAAATCAGTAACATAGTAATTATCTATGTCAAGTGTTAGTACTGTACATAATTGTATGTACTGTACATTTATTTGATGGGCAATACAGTAGGTTTGTTTATACCAGTATCATCACAGACATGGGAGTCATGCTTTGTGCCATGACATTACCACTATAGTGTCACTGGGCAGTTGGAGTTTTTCAGCTTCATTATAACCTTATGGGACTGTTGTTCATATTTGTGGTTTGCTGTTGACTTAAATGTCATGTGGTGGGTGAGTATATATGTCATTTAGTACTCGGAGGACTATGGCATCTATTTATTTATTGAGATGGAGTCTTTATTTCTTTATTTATTGAGATGGAGTTTTGCTCTGTACACTACAGTGGAACCTGTGAATAGCCACTACATTTCAGCAGCCTGGGCAACATAGCAAGACCCCGTTTATTTTTCTCTATAAAAAATAAATGGTTTTATGCATTGTGATTTTGACAGATATTACCAAATTAATTGCCTCAGATATTGTTCCAGTTTACACCTACCAGCAATGAATGAGTGCCCATTCCCTCCTTCGACTCTTACCAGTATAGGATTAAGTTTTTTTTTTTTTTTTTTTTTTGAGATGGAGTCTCCCTTTGTTGCCCAGGCTGGAGTGCAGTGGCATGATCTTGGCTCACTGCAACTTCTGCCTCCCAGGTTCAAGCGATTCTCCTGCCTCAGTCTCCCGAGTAGCTGGGATTACAGGTGCACACTACCACGCCTGGCTAATTTTTGTATTTTTAGTAGAGATGGGGTTTCACCATGTTAGCCAGGCTGGTCTTGAACTCCTGACTTCAGATAATCCACCTGCCTCAGCCTCCCAAAGTGCTAGGAGGGAGCCACAGTGCCAGGCCCACCCCCGCCTTTTTTTTTTTTTTTTTTTTTTTTTTTTTTTAAAGACAGAGTCCCCAGGCTGGAGTGCAATGACATGATCTCAGCTCATAGCAACCTCTGCCTCCCGGGCTCAAGCGATTCTTATGCCTCAGTCTCCTGAATAGCTGGAATTACAGGTGTGCACTACCATGCCTGGCTAATTTTTTGTGTTTTTAGTAGAGACAGGGTTTCACCATGTTGGCCAGGCTGCTCTCAAACTCCTGACCTCAGGTGATCCACCCAACTCAGACTCCCAAAGTGCGGGGATTACAGGCATGAGCCACCACACGAGGTCTAGGATTAAGTTTTTAAATCTTTACTAATCTTACAGATTAAAAATGGTTCCTTGGTGGGATTGTATCTTAAATTTCTTATGAGTGAAGTGGAACATCTTTTTATATTTTTAAAAGGCCATATGTATGTCCTTTTCTGTGAACTGTTTATATTCTTTGCCTATTTTGAGTTTAACTTTTGCTAAATTAATTTGTGGGGGGAAAAAGTAAAAGAAACCTTTAGTTACTCCAATAAAGGAAGTAAAGCAGATATTCCTAATTGTAAACTGACGTGTTTAACCTTACATTTTTCCGTGGCTACTTCTTAGATTTTCTTCTTTCCTTGTCCTCTACCTTCCCGTGTTTAAGTAAATGGTATTGGTGTGTATATATATTTTTTCAGATCACATAGGACAGGAAAAAACTTTAAAAAGTATTATTGTAACTTTTTACTTAGTAACTTATAACTTAGTAAAAAGTTATAATAATGATTTAACAATAATAGTAGGAGCTAATAGTAGGAGCTAATAATACCAGACACTTACTCTAAATGCTTTTACATGTAAGTCCATTTTACTCTACATGTAAGTGAAGTCCATCTTACATTATATATGTCTTCATCCAAGTTTCTGAAAGCATCTGTCTGTGATTCATTCTGCCCATTTTTTGAAATCTTAATACTTCCAAGAGAAATACTAAAGAGAGGAGGGAAAAGAACAGAACAATAAAAGGTCATCCTGACATTTGAAAAACTTTTTCTTGTTTCTAATTTTGTACTTCAGTCCAAATTTTATTAGGAATAAAGCTAAACATAGTTGATTTTTAAGATGTGTGTTGTATTTTTTAATAACATTTTACATTTTGAGAACATAGCCCATGGCTTTTTGTTTCTTAGTCTATGAAGTGTGTAGGCACATAGACCTCAGTCAGCCTGCTACTCTCCTTTTGCAGCCAGGGCCCAACCAAGATACCGAGTCCTTACTCTGCCCTTGGGCACACTTGGTCCTTTCTAGCCAGCTGTTACCCCTTGATTGGAGTTGGCATAAAATCTATTTTTTTATCACAGCATTAAAGTAATCAACTTTCATTTAAAAGGACATTTTTCTCTTGCTATTTTATAGAGTTTTTATTTTTGTAAGTGACACTTTGTAATTGGCAATTATGGCAAGTTTGTGTCGCATTAACCAGATTATTATCAACTGTAAATATTACAAAGGTTTATTATTTGACAAGTTAATTATGTTTTATGATATACATTTTCTTATTGATCTGGTCTTCTGAATGTTAATGGTTTATATTTTTTGTAAACAAAGCAAGTACTATATTACTACTTTAAAATTGATGTCACATTGCTTATTGATCATTAAATGAGGCAATCCAGCAATTAGATGTTCTTAAGCTTTTTAGAAAGCCTTTGTGTTTGCTTTACTTCTGTAATTGTGTGTCTTAATTTGTGGTCTGGAAGAATACAGGCTCACGTTGTATATTTTCGTGTGACTAGTTGATTGAAAATCCTAATTTTTTTTTTTTTTTTTTTTGCTGTCTGTGGACTTATAGAATGAAAATCATTTTTATAGTTGAAGTAGCTAATCTAAAATTTTCCACAAGTTATCTTTTTTTTTTTTTGGAGACAGAGTCTTGCTTTGTTGCCCAGACTGGAGTGCAGTGGTGTGATCTTGCCTCACTGTAACCTCTGCCTCCCGGGTTCAAGCAGTTCTCCTCCCTCAGCCTCCTGAGTAGCTGGGACAACAGGCGCACGCCGCATTACCTGGCAAATTATTTTTTTTGTATTTTAGTAGAGACGGGTTTCACCTTGTTGCCCAGGCTGGTTTAGAACTCCTGTGCTCAGGCAATCCACCCGCCTCGGCCTCCCAAAGAATTGGGATTACAAGCGTCAGCCACCACACCCGGCCATCTTTTTAAAAAATTACTATTATTGCCGGGCGCGGTGGCTCAAGCCTGTAATCCCAGCACTTTGGGAGGCCGAGACGGGCGGATCACGAGGTCGGGAGATCGAGACCATCCTGGCTAACACGGTGAAACCCCGTCTCTACTAAAAAAATACAAAAAACTAGCCGGGCGAGGTGGTGGGCGCCTGTAGTCCCAGCTACTCGGGAGGCTGAGGCAGGAGAATGGCGTGAACCCGGGAGGCGGAGCTTGCAGTGAGTTGAGATCCGGCCACTGCACTCCAGCCTTGGCGACAGAGCGAGACTCCGTCTCAAAAAAAAAAAAAAAAAAAAAAAAAAAAAAAAATTACTATTATTATTTTTTATAGAAATGGGGTCTCACCGTGTTGCCCAGGCTGGTCTCAAAGTCTGGTTTCACATGATCCTGCTGCCTAAGCCTCCCAAGGTGTTGGGATTACACTGCACCTGGCCAACAAGTTATCCTTTTTTTTTTTGAGACAGAGTCTTGCTCTGTTGGCCAGGCTGGAGTGCAGTGGCATGATCTTGGCTCACTGCAATCCCTGCCTCTTCGGTTCAAGCGATTCTCCTGCCTCAGCCTCCTGAGTTACTGGGATTACAGGCGTGCACTACCACGCCTGGCTAATTTTTGTATTTTTAGTAGAGATGGGTTTTTACCATGTTGGCCAGGCTGGTCTCCGCCCACCTTAGCCTCCCAAAGTGCTGGGATTACAGGCGTGAGCCACCTCACCCGGCTGTTACTTTTTTTTTTTTTTTTTTGAGATGGGATCTTGCTCTGTTACTCAGGCTGGAGTGCAGTGGCACCATCTCAGCTTACTGCAACCTCTGTCTCCCAGGCTCAACTGATCCTCCTGCTTCAGCCTCCTGAGTAGCTGGGACTACAGTTGCGTGCCATCGTGTCTGGTTAATTTTTGTATCCTTTTGTAGAGACAGGGTTTTGCCATGTTGCCCAGGCTGGTCTTGAACTCCTGGGGTGAAGCGATCTGCCCACTTTAGCCTCCCAAAGTGTTAGGATTACAGGCATGAACTACTGTGGCTGGCCAAGTTATCTTTTTTAAAAAATATATTTTTATTGAAGTATAGTGTACATGCACTGAATTCCGGATCTTTTTGCTACACTTCTATTTCTTTCTTTTTTTTTTTTGAGACGGAGTCTTGCTCTCTTGCCCAGGCTGGAGTGCAGTGGCGTGATCTTGGCTCACTGCAACCCCCACCTTCCTCCAGGTTCAAGCGATTCTCCTGCCTTAGCCTCCTGAGTAGCTGCGACTATTGCCACCACACTTGGCTAATTTTTTGTATTTTTATTAGAGACAGGGTTTCAGTGTGTTAGAATGGTCTCCATCTCCTGACCTCGTGATCCACCCGCCTTCACCTCCCAAAGTGCTGGGATTACAGGCATGAGCCACCACACCCGGCCTCCACTACTTCTATTTCTAACTAGTGCTTTTAACTTAATATATTGCCTCTATATTTAGGTAGTCCCAAGTATTTTTCATTTAGCATTCCAAATCACAGAATTTTATACCTGTGAGGACCTTATATGTAATCTGTTTAAACCCTCTCTATTTTTTGGTTGAGTCCTTGGTTAGGTCTAAGGTCACCTAACTGGATTAGTATCCTGTCCTCTAAATGATTCTTTTGTATGTTTTGTTTATCTACTTAACATTTATTTTGGATAAGATAAATATTATACTGCATTTTGTTATATGTTTGTATAATTTGGCATTATGGGGCAGATAAATTAACCTTGTTGAGACTTCATCTTTACAAGGGACTCATTAATACTTTCTACCTTATTACCCTTCCTGTGTTGAGGGTTTTTGTAGTGATTAAATGAGTAACAGCCCCTACAGATCATAAGATACGCAGAAAACAGTAGCTTTGACTGGGCCCCCTGGAGGACTTTCACATTAACACAGAAGCCTTGACATACAAGGGAAGTGGGTGCCACTGGAGGCTTCTCTAGAGTTGTGCTAGTGGCATGCATTTTCAGTTGTCCCTTGCAGCCAGGAAGTTGGAAAATGGTCACCTGAAGCCTCAGTTCACTCTGCCCCTTTTCTTGATACCTAGGAATGTGGAGACTGGTCGTGGCTGCTCTCCTTTTCAACTTCGTTTGCTAGTAGTGACAACTCAGGGCTCAGGACCGTGGCTGATGTCCCATATCCTTTCAGTGCACCTCATGCCAGTTCCTTTCTGCAAGTTTTTCCTGAGCCAGTGTTGCATCGTGTCCATGTTTGTAAGACTTCTGTGAGTCTTCAAAGCCGCACACATATTTTCTTTTTTTTTTTTTTTTTTTTTTTTTTTTTTTTTTGAGACGGAGTCTTGCTCTGTCGCCCAGGCTGGAGTGCAGTGGCCGGATCTCAGCTCACTGCAAGCTCCGCCTCCCAGGTTCACGCCTTTCTCCTGCCTCAGCCTCCCAAGTAGCTGGGACTACAGGCGCCCGCCACCACGCCTGGCTAGTTTTTTGTATTTTTTTTAGTAGAGACGGGGTTTCACCGTGTTAGCCAGGATGGTCTCGATCTCCTGACCTCGTGATCCACCCGTCTCGGCCTCCCAAAGTGCTGGGATTACAGGCTTGAGCCACCGCGCCCGGCCTACATATTTTCATATTATGGGGATTTGTGAGTCTTTCTAGCAACATTATAAAAATAGTTGACTAGGCCGGGCGCGGTGGCTCAAGCCTGTAATCCCAGCACTTTGGGAGGCCGAGACGGGCGGATCACGAGGTCAGGAGATCGAGACCATCCTGGCTAACCCGGTGAAACCCCGTCTCTAGTAAAAAAATACAAAAAAATAGCCGGGCGAGGTGGCAAGCGTCTGTAGTCCCAGCTACTCGGGAGGCTGAGGCAGGAGAATGGCGTAAACCCGGGAGGCGGAGCCTGCAGTGAGCCGAGATCCGGCCACTGCACTCCAGGCTGGGCGACAGAGCGAGACTCTGTCTCAAAAAAAAAAAAAAAAAGTTGACTAGCCAAACTTGCTTTACATTTAAGAGTAGCGGTAATTCATGTGGGTGAAACTGCAGCTCCTGACAGGAATTAATTTCACCGTGCTAGAAAATTATTCAAGGTTAAGATGTTGTAAAGGTATCCCTAAAGATAACAAAATAAAAGATTTTATTTCCTGTTTTTGCTTAATTCTTTTTGTCATTAAGGTGTAATATGGTTGACTCATTTGGTGAGTTTTTGTAGCCTAAGGAGTTTCATTTCTTCTTTTGTTTAGGTGGTTTTCAGACTACTGTGTTGTCTATACAGTTACGGAAATGTTTTCCATTTCAAGACTTTTTAAAAAACTTGTTTATGGTTGTCTGTCTTTTCATATAAACAACTGTAAATGGGGAAGGGCAACAGGATTATAAGAAATTTGTTAGTGAAGGGCTCCCAGAATGAAATGTACTATAGCAGATGGTTGCAGGAAGTGAAGTTATAATCCTTTACCCCCCAGCTGATTCTTGTTTCCATTTTGTCCATGGTAGGCTATAAATTTTCTGACTTTTGGTTTCCAAACTGGTTAAAGGTTTGAAAAAGGTTACATCCTATAGTATATATGGCCCATGTTTCTTTTCATTAACTAATTATTATTGTTTTTGCATCCCCTTTCCCATTCAGGCCCGTGTTTGTTTTGTTTTGAGACCGAGTCTTGCTCTGTCGCCCAGGCTGGAGTGCAGTGGTGTGATCTTGGCTCACTGCAACCTCTGTCTCCCGGGTTCAAGTAATTCTCCTGCCTCAGCCTCCCGAGTAGCTGGGGCTACAGGCGTGCGCCACCATTCATGGCTAATTTTTGTATTTTTTTTTTTTTTTTTTTTTTTTTAGAGACGGAGTCTCGCTCTGCCGCCCAGGCTGGAGTGCAGTGGCCAGATCTCAGCTCACTGCAAGCTCCGCCTCCTGGGTTCACGCCATTCTCCTGCCTCAGCCTAGTTTTCTGTATTTTTTAGTAGAGACGGGGTTTCACCGTGTTAGCCAGGATGGTCTCGATCTCCTGACCTCGTGATCCGCCCGTCTCGGCCTCCCAAAGTGCTGGGATTACAGGCTTGAGCCACCGCGCCCGGCCTAATTTTTGTATTTTTAGTAGAGATCGGGTTTTACCATGTTGGCCAGGTGGTCTCGAACTCCTGACCTCAGGTGATCTGCCTGCCTCGGCCTCCCAAAGTGCTAGGATTACAGCGTGAGCCACTGTGCCTGGCCAAAACTTTGTTGAATACATCAATGAAATCGGAGAGAATTTATATCTTAACAATATAAAGTATTGTCTACGAACACAGTGTATCTGTTAATGGTTCATTCAGTGTATAACTCAGTGATTCATTTCATTTCTCTTTTTTTTTTTTTTTGAAACAGTCTTGCTGTGTTGTCCAGGCAGGAGTGCAATGGTGTGATCTTGGCTCACTGCAACGTCTGCCTCCTGGGTTCAAGTGATTCTCCTGCCTCAGTCTCCTAGTAGCTGGGATTACAGGGACGTGCCACCACGCCTGGCTAATTTTTGTATTTTTGATAGAGATGGGGTTGCGCCATATTGACCAGGCTGGTCTCACTCCTGACCTCAAGTGATCCATTTGCCTCAGCCTCCCAAAGTGCTGGAATTACAGACGTGAGCCACTGTGATCAGCTCAATGATTCATTTCTTTTACAACTTTTATTTGCTGAGTAGGGTTTGTCTCTGGATTTTTTTTTTTTTTTTTTTTGAGATTGAGTCATGCTCTGTCGCTTAGGCTTGAGGTTAGTAGCACAATCTTGGCTCACTGAAACCTCCGCCTCCCGGCTTCAGGTGTTTCTTCTGTCTCAGCCTCCTGAGTAGCTGGGATTACAGGCACACGCCACCACACCTGGCTAATTTTTGTATTTTTAGTGGAGATGGGGTTTCACTATGTTGTCCAGGATGGTCTCCATCTCTTGACCTCACGATCCACCTGCCTTGGCCTCCCAAAGTGCTGGGATTAAGGTGTGAGTCACTGCCCGACCCATTTTTTGTTCTTATAAATCAACTTGAACTTTGTTCTGGGATGCATTTAAGTTACTTGGAAACAGCCTGATGTTTGGTTGTCGCATCTATGATTTGTTGAGTGTGGAGCAGTACCCAGCCTGGGGCTTAATTATTCCCTCTTGCAGAGGCAAGACTGTTCTGTGTAGTCTACCCAATACACCATGAACTGTAAGTTTTTCCAGCGTGACTGTTTGTAAATTAATACTGCCCACAACACTGTGTAAACACTGAGCACTGTCTTGTCTGTTTTGTTGTTGTTGTTATTGTTTTGAGGCAGGGTCTCTATCAATTGATCCTCTCGCTGGTGCGTGCCACCACACGACTAACTTTCTAAGTTTTGTTTTGTAGAGACGAGGTGTTACTATATTACTTGGGTCAGTTTTGAACTTCCAGGTTCGAAGGTTTCTCCCACCTTGGCCTCCTGAGTAGCTGGGACTATAGGTGCATGCCACCAAGCCCACGTAATTTTTTTTTGAAACAGAGTCTCGCAGTGTTGCCCAGGCTGGAGTGCAGTGTTGCAATCTCAGCTCACTGCAACTTCCACCTCTCAGGTTCAAGTAATTCTCCTGCATCAGCCTCTGGAGTAGCTAGGATTTCAGGTGTGCACCACCACTGCCAGCTATTTTTGTCCGACCCCATGGAGGCTTGCTCTGTTGCCCAGGCTGGAGTGCAGTGGCATGATCTTGGCTCACTGCAACCTCCACCTCCCGGGTTCAAGCAATTCTCCCACCTCAGCCTCCTGAGTAGCTGGGATTACAGCCACCTGCCACCTTGCCCAGCTAATTTTTATATTTTTAGTAGAGATGGGGTCTTGCCATGTTGGCCAGGCTGGTCTCGAACTCCTGACCTCAGGTGATCCACCCACCTCGCCCCCCCAAAGTGTTGGGATTACAGGTGTGAGCCACTGTGCCCAGTCCTAATTTTTGTATCTTTTTGTAGAGATGGGGTTTCGTCCTGTTGCCTAGGCTGGTCTGGATCTCCTGGGCTCAAGCTGTCCACCTGCCTCGGCCTCCCAAAGTGCTGGGATTACAGGCGTGAGCCACTGTACCCAGCCTTAGTTGTTGTTTTCCTATTACTGAACATTTGGCTTATTTCCAGTTTTTGGCTGCTGCAAATAAAGCTGCTATGAACATTCATGTATAGGTCTTTTGGTGTACTTAAGCTGTCATTTCTCTTGGGTAATTACCTAGGAGAAACATCGTTGGTTCATGTGGGGGAAGAAACTTGTCACAGATATTTTACTTAAGTAGATTTTGCCGAACAGATTCCCAAAGTGGTTGGACCGATTTTTCACTTCCTCTGTTAATGTATGAGAACTCCAGTTGGTCTGTGTTCTTTCAGTCTTTTAAATTTTAGCTATTATGGTACCTTAAGTTTAATGCTTCATTTGGGTAGTATGAAGGCTAGGGTGATCAACTGTCCTCATTTGCTGGGGACTGAGGGGTTCTCTAAATGAGGGACTTTGAGCCTTAAAACCGGGAGACACTCCCTAATGAGGTTTTTAGGTGAGTTAGCAGGATGTGAAGGGAAAAGCAGTAAATTCCCACAGTCAAACCAAGCCCAAGTACAGATACCTAGGCTATCCTTATCCAGAGATGTGTTCTCTAATTACCAAAGACAGGGGCCCGGCCATCCACTCCCTTTCCCTTCTGGTGTCCGTGCAAACTGATTTCTTTGGAGAAGCCTCTGCTGGCTCATCAAGCTACGTGAATTTCCTCCGTCGTGCTTCCAGAGTATGCCGCATAATTTTATGGTACTCACTTATGGTACTTACTACATCTATTCTTGCCTGGAATCCGGGGTGGACTGTAATTCAGGGTAGGACTTTTATGTCTTCCTCATAGATAGCCCCAGAACACGTTGGTCGGCACATCAATAAATTTCCTTTTTTTTTTTTTGGCTGGAGGTAGGGTGGAAGGGAGGACACAGATCCTTGTTGAAACATGTGGCAAGGCAGATTGTTAGATGTATAAGCCATGAAAGTTTAGTTTTTACCCTAATGGTGGTTGGTTGGAAGTTATTGAGGCCTTTTTATCAAAACTGGAGAAATATAAATTGTGTTTTAGGAAGCTGCTTGCTGGGGTGTTAATGAATTAGAGGATGGATGGTGCTCTGTTGCTGCTAGATAACTTGGTTCTGATTCTTTGTTTTAAAATTAATAGCAAGTGAAAAATAGTACAGTGGCATGTTGAGACCATATAAAATTCCAGATGGACTTGGAATTTATTATAGTATTGGGCAGCTTTTGCCAGATGCAGTGTTCTTTGAATAAATGTAAAGCAGAAATAGCTTAAATTTCTGATGGGATCCTGATTTGCTATCGAATAACTTATGAGTCCTTGTATCTCAACACTGTGAAAATAAAATTTCTGTGATAAATTTCTTAAAGTCAATAAAGTAAAAAACTTCCTTAGCCAGTTTTTGGTTTTCATTTAATATATACTTTTAGGTAAGATTTCTTTTGCATTTAGCTCAGCAGTTCCTAAAATCCTTTCCAGGGCGTCTTTGAGGTCAGCACAATTTTCTTTTTTTCTTTTTTTTTTTGAAACAGAGTTTCACTCTTGTCGCCCAGGCTGGAGTGCATTGGCATGATCTTGGCTTACTGCAGCCTCTGTCTCCTGGGTTCAAGCAATTCTCCTGCCTCAGCCTCCAGAGTAGCTGAGATTACAGGCATCTGCCACTATGCCCAGCTAATATTTTGTACTTTTAGTAGAGACGGGGTTTCACCATGTTGGCCAGGCTGGTCTCAAACTCCTGACCTCAGGTGATCTGCCCTTCTCGGCCTCCCAAAGTGCTGGGATTACAGGCATGAGCGAGCCACTGCGCCCGGCCTCAAGTGTGACTCTTAAGTTTAGTCTCTCTTCCACTTTGTGTTAAATCTTGAAAGAAGAATTTTGAAAAGCACTAGAATGAAATGTGAAAAATAAAGCCCCTTTTACAGTAACTTGTTGTTTATGTTGTGCTGTGTTTTATGCTGTAACTTTTTGAGTCTATCCTTGCAGCTGCTGAAGTTAGTGTTGCTTGATAATTCTTACTTGGTCTGCTCTGAATGTTTCTTGAGGTTTACTTTTACCCCACAAGTAAAATAGGGTGGATACAAAGATAAGTGACCTGTCATTGTTCTCAAGGGATGCAGTGAAATCAGATAACTGTAGAGTAGAGCAAGGCCTATTGTGAAGTACCTTAAGCATATATGGGTGCTGCTTTGTAGCAAAGAGGAGTCTCCCCCTGGAGATGAGCGAGAGTCTCATGGATCAGACTCTGGCTCAGAGGCATTGTTCAACCTTATTTATTTATATATTTCGAGATAGGGTCTTGCTGTATTGCCCAGGCTGGAGTGCAATGGTGCGATCTCGGCTCAGCACCCTCCGCCTCCTGGGCTCAAGTGATCCTCTTAACATCAGTCTCTAAGTAGCTGGGACCACGGGCTTGGCTACTTTTTGTATTTTTTGTAGAGACGTTGCCCAGGTTGGTCTTGAACTCCTGTGCTCAAGCGATCCGCTTGCCTTAGCCTCCCAAAGTGCTGGGATTGCAGGCATAAGCCATCATACCTGGCCCGTCCAACTTTAAATTTATCTTCTGAATTCTCTTTACTCTTCATCCACACTAATAGTCGATTTATCTCACGCTAAGGTTTACAGATTACTTGAGCTCAGGAGTTTGAGATCAGCCTGGGCAACATGGTGAAACCCTGTCTCTACTAAAAATACAAAAATTAGCCAGGTGTGTTGGCACATGCCTGTAATCCCAGCTACTCAGGAGGCTGAGGCAGGAGAATCACTTGAACCCAGGAGATGGAGGTTGCAGTGAGCCGAGATTGTGCCACTGCACTCCAGCCTGGGTGACAGAGCGAGACTCCGTCTAAAAAATAATTATACAAATACATAAATGAAATTTAAAATTTAACTGGTAAATTTTAAGAAGTGGTTTTCATTAGTGATCTACATGAGAGATGCCATTGTGGTGATTTTTGTCTTTGGTTAGGTTGGATTTCAGTGATTTTGGTCCTTTTTACGGTGAACCAAGGGATCATATAAGAATGTAAGATTGGGCCGGGCGCGGTGGCTCAAGCCTGTAATCCCAGCACTTTGGGAGGCCGAGACGGGCGGATCACTAGGTCAGGAGATCGAGACCATCCTGGCGAACACGGTGAAACCCCGTCTCTACTAAAAAATACAAAAAACTAGCCGGGCGAGGCGGCGGGCGCCTGTAGTCCCAGCTACTCGGGAGGCTGAGGCAGGAGAATGGCGTAAACCCGGGGGGCGGAGCTTGCAGTGAGCCGAGATCCGGCCACTGCACTCCAGCCCGGGCGACACAGCCAGACTCCGTCTCAAAAAAAAAAAAAAAAAAAATGTAAGATTGGCCGGGCGCGGTGGCTCAAGCCTGTAATCCCAGCACTTTGGGAGGCCGAGACGGGCGGATCATGAGGTCAGGAGATCGAGACCATCCTGGCTAACACGGTGAAACCCCGTCTCTACTAAAAAATACAAAAAACTAGCCGGGCGAAGTGGCGGGTGCCTGCAGTCCCAGCTACTCGGGAGGCTGAGGCAGGAGAATGGCGTGAACCCGAGAGAAGGAGCTTGCAGTGAGCTGAGATCCGGCCACTGCACTCCAGCCTGGGGGACAGAGCAAGACTCCGTCTCAAAAAAAAAAAAAAAAAAAAAAAAAAAAAAAAGAATGTAAGATTTACTGTTACTGTTGCAGAGCTGGTTGCTGTTTTAGCTCTGTAGGGTGTGCATTAGAATTCAGTTAGCTGTGTCTTATACAACAACAATTTGTCAAATCCTAATTAGGTAAAGAGTATAATTTTGTATGTGATATTTTCTAGTGCTAATAGTGCCAATGCAGCAGTAACTTTATTGATCTTCACTGGTGAAATGTTATTAGACCTGCAAGTAAATGGCCCTTTTAGTGCTATATTTCTCTTTGAGTATTCATTAAAAAGAACATCCAAAGAATTTTAAATTGCTTTATTCTTGCTTTGAGCTAGGTGAGTCTTTTTCTAAGTTACTGTTTAAGGTTCATTTTCAATTCAGTTTTAAAAGTTTGAAAGTAGAAAAGATCTGATACTCCATTCATTACCCTCATGCTATTCATAAAGAACTGCTTCAGCAAGGGCATTATATTTGATAAAGTCCCTTCTGTGAGGCTGGGCGTGGTGGCTCATGCCTGTAATCCTGGCACTTTGAGAGGCCAAAGTGAGCAGATTACTTGAGCCCAGAAGTTCAAGACCAACATGGTGTAACCGCGTCTCTACTAAAAATACATAAAATTAGCCAGGTGTGGTGATGTACGCCTGTAATCGCAGCTACTCTTGAGGCTAAGGCATAAGAATTGCTTGAACCTGTGTGGTGGAGGTTGCAGTGAGCTGAGATTATACCACTGCCCTCCAGCCTGGGCGACAGAGCAAACTCTATCTCCAAAAAAAAGTGAATTAATTTTTAAATTGATATGTAATACTTGTGTATATTTTTGGGATACCATCTGCCATTTTTAAGTTGGAGTTTTTGTTCCTTTGAGGCCCTGATAATTTTATGGTTATAGTTGAACTGACAAGATAAATGTTTAATTATTAGTATTATTTTTTGAGACGGAATCTTGCTCTTTCACCCAGGCTTGTGTGTAGTGGTACAATCTTGGCTGCAACCTCCACCCCCTGGGTTCAAGCAATTCTGCTTCAGCTTCCCGAGCAGCTGGGATTACAGGCGCCCGCCATCATGCCCGGCTAATTTTTGTATTTTTAGTAGAGATGGGGTTTTGCCTTGTTGGCCAGGCTGGTCTCGAACTCCTGACCTCAGGTGATCCATCCGCCTCAGCTTCCCATACTGCTTAGGATTACAAGCGTGAGCCACTGCACCCAGCAAATGTTTAAATTTAAAATTGATTAGTTTGAAGAAAATACTGAATGAAATGTTGATTTGATCTGTTTCAATATCCAAACAGATAATGTGCTTTGTACTAATAAATTCTTTGAATTTTATTTGTGTAGAAGAAATTGAGGAAGAATCTGAAACAACAGTTGAGGCTGACTTGACTGATAAGCAGAAACATCAGTTGAAACATAGGGAACTCTTTTTGTCACGCCAGTATGAATCTCTGCCCGCAACACATATCAGGTAAGAACTTTTTAGGAACTAAAGTACTCAGTACTACAGTGACCAAAAAACAAAAGACTTATTTGAAGCGTTTTCCAGACTCTTCTCAGGATCTTGCTTAAACTACTTTGCTAAAGGCTTCATAATGAAATTTTAGGTTGGAAATTTATAATGTATATTAGCATATTAAAGCCCCACAAAAGTTCTCCAGTAAAGTAACCATTTTAACTTTGTTTTAATACAGACTTTCCTGGCCAGGTGCAGTGGCTCACGCTTGTAATCCCAGCACTTTGGGAGGCCGAGGTGGATGTATATCATTTGAGGTTAGGAACTCGAGACCAGCCTGGCCAACACGGTGAAACCCCATCTCTACTAAAAATACAAAAAATTAGCTGGGTGTGGTGGTACGCGCCTGTAATCCCAGCTACTCAGGAGGCTGAAGCAGGAGAATTGCTTGAATCTAGGAAGCAGAGGTTGCTGTGTGCTGACATCGTGCCACTGCACTCCAGCCTGGACGACAGAGTGACGCTCTGTCTTTAAAAGCAAACAACAACAAAAGGCCTTTCCTGATTGATTTGAATATCTTTTCAGAACAGTACAGAAGAGCGTCCAGCAGACATCATTTTGGGAAATGCTGGTCTGCCAGGTTCTAAGAAAATTATATAGCCATTAGAAGCCAAAGGTTAGAACCTAAAGTCTGCTTCCCAGGCAGTTGACTCTTGACCTTATAGGATGTATGGCTTTTTGTTTTCTTTTGAGGATCACTGGGATGAAAACTTTATATTCTTTATTATTCCTTAATAACACCTGATGTATACATTGATAGCATACAAATGTGAAGAAAATAGGTGACTGATTTGGGCAATATCTCTGGTTCTCTAACATGGACCACCCTTCCATTAATTAAATTCTTCTTCTACTGCAGAAAAAACAAAAAGTGAAAAAACCCAGCCCCTTGTTTGTTGTTTTGGCAATTGTTGAGGAAAAATGGTGGTTTTCTATGATCTACTGGTGGTGATTAAATTTAAGATATTGTTGAGCTGTTTTTCATTGTCATCTATAATCAGTGCATCTTAGAGGTATTACAAAATGTTTGAGCTCAAAAGATTCTGACCCTCGATCAGGAAAGCTTCAGGAGGAATTGCTACTTACTCAGCCTTCCAGAGGGTGTGAGGCACAAATAGAGGGCACAGGTGAGCATAGGGTGTATGAAAGCAACAGCATGTGACCAGGGTGAGGATGTGTGAGCAAGTGCGGTGTTTCACTCTCTTAGGTTAAAGAAATGCCTTCAACTTTTGTTCATAATCTGTATTTCTATTTCTTTTATCCAGCTCTGCTGGTCATAGTGGTCCTAAAAAAACTATATACATAGAAATAAAATGCAGTATTTCTTTTTTTTTCTTTTTTTTTTTTTTGAGACGAGTCTTGCTGTCCCGCCCAGGCTGGAGTGCAGTGATACGATCTCAGCTCACTGCAACCTCTGCCTCCTGGGTTCATGCCATTCTTCTGCCTCAGCCTCCTGAGTAGCTGGGAGTACAGGTGCCCACCACCACGCCTGGCTAATTTTTTTTTTTGTATTTTTAGTAGAGACAGGGTTTCACCATGTTTGCCTGGATGGTCTCGATCTCCTGACTTTGTGACCTGTCCGCCTCAGCCTCCCAAAGTGCTGGAATTACAGGCGTGAGCCACCATGCCCAGCCAAAATGCATTATTTCAATAATTGCTTTTTCCTCTTTATCCCCCAATATTGTGATTGAATCTGAGTCTGTCTTTTTGGGTTCAGACAGGTTTGTAGACTTTTTTTTTTTTTTTTGAGGCGGAGTCTTGTTCTGTCGCCAGGCTGGAATGCAGTGGCGTGATCTTGGCTCACTGCAACCTCCACCTTCTGGGTTCAAGCAGTTCTCCTGCCTCAGCCTCCCAGATAGCTGGGATTACAGGCACATGCCACCATGCCCAGCTAATTTTTTGTATTTTTTTTTAGTAGAGACAGGGTTT
The DNA here is from genome assembly GCF_024542745.1 of Macaca thibetana thibetana. Taxonomy (NCBI): domain Eukaryota; kingdom Metazoa; phylum Chordata; class Mammalia; order Primates; family Cercopithecidae; genus Macaca; species Macaca thibetana. The sequence continues at coordinate 64,517,676 of NC_065590.1, read as the reverse complement.
CACCATGTTGTCCAGGCTGGTCTCGAACTCCTGACCTCGTTATCCACCCACCTAGGCCTTCCAAAGTGCTGGGATTACAGGCGTGAGCCACCGTGCTCAGCTGAGGTTTGTAGACTTTCTAAAGCTCTGGTACTTACACATACATATACATGTACACACACACCCACACACACCAATTCCTGGTACCTTTGTGCACAACCCCTTTTTTATAGAAATGATCCCAGAGATCTTCTATGGCAGGAAGTGTGTGATAAAGATATAGAATTTATTTTTCTCCAGATCTTTTCAGAAATAACATGAGCCACTCCCTCACCCACATCGAAAACCTCATATCATTGTTTTTATTTGGTTTTGTTTGTTTTTGTTTTCTACATTGAGATGCAGTCTTTGGGAGGCCTAGGTGGGAGGAGGATTGCATGATGCTGGGAGTTTGAGCCCAGCCTGGTCAATAGAGCAAGACCTTGTCTCTACCAAAAATATAAAAATTAGCCAAGTATGGTGGTGTGTGCCTGTGGTCCCAGCTAATTGGGAGGCTGAGGTGGGAGGATTGCTTAAGCCCAGGAGTTTGAGGCTGCTGTGAGCCACAGTTATACCACCGCACCCTAGCCTGGGGGACAGAGTGAGACCCAATGTGAAATAAATAATAAATAGGTGAGATAGATAAATAGTAGATAGATAGAGAGATATAGAGCTGGCTGTGTTGCCCAGGCTGGTCATGAGCTCCAGCAATCCTCTTGCCTCAGTCTCCTGAATGGCTGGGACTACAAGTGCATTCTGCTATGGCCTGCTATTTAGGATTTTTGTTAGGGGGCACTATGGTTAGATTTGCTAGGGTTAGTATATTCTGTACGACTTAAGTCATTTGCTGGAAAAGACAGTTAGGCCAGGTAATAATGGGAATAGTCTTTTTATCGACCAATAATGCTTTTTCAAGAAATAAAAATAGTAGGTAAATAATTTTTGTTCAAAGAGATGGAACATAAAAACATATTTTGAGATTTTCTTAAGGTTGTGTGTAACTAATGATGCTAAAGAGCCATATGCGCTTTTTATTGATTGACTGATTGTGCAGGACCTGCTTTGTTGCCTAGGCTGGAGTGTAGTGGCATGATCATAGCTCACTGCAGCCTTGAACTCCTGGGCTCAAGTGATCCTCCCACCTCAGCCTCCTGAGTAGCTGAGACTACAGGCATGTGCTACCATGCCTGGCTAATTTTTTATATTTTTTGTAGAGATGGTGTCTTGCCGTAGTGACCAGACTGGTCTTGAACTCTTGACCTAAAGTGATCTGCCTCCCAAAGTGCTGGGATTACAGGTGTGAGTCACGAGCATGGCCTCCATTTATTTAATTGGAAGACACTAGAATATAAAGATTAATTTTAAGTTTAAGAAGTTATGTGGGGCTGGGCGTAGTGGCTCACGCCTGTAATCCCAGCACTTTGGAAGCCAAGGCAGGCGGATCACTTTAGGTCAGGAGTCTGAGACCAGCCTAGCCAACATGGCAAAACTTCATCTCTACTAAAAGTGTAAAAATTAGCTGAGCATGGAGGCACAGCTACTCTGGAGGCTGAGGCAGGAGAATTGTTTGAGCCTGGGAGGTGAAGGTTGCAGTGAGCCAAGATCGCACTACTGTACTCCAGCCTGGGCAACAAGTGAGACTCTTGTCTCAAAAAAAAAAAAAATTTTTAAATAAGTAAATAAATAAAAAAGAAGTTATGTGGCCAGTCTTAAGACTCTTGCCAGAATAAGAATCTGACAAATGGTTTTAAAAATGTATCTAAAAGACGCAAGTATATTTTTAATTTACTCTCCTGATAGCTTGGAATCTGTTTATAAGTAACGTTGGTTTCTTTTAACAGATTGCCTGGAATGGAAAAACTAGTGATGTATTTTTTATCTTCCATAAGGACTGACAGAGTATATTAAAATATAATTATCAAGACACTTCTTTGTTGAACATAGAAATTACATAGTCTACATGATCATTTAGTTACTGTTGAACACATTGCCTGATTATATTCTAGCTTAGGGAGCTTAATAAGTGCTTGATAATTGAGACAAGGGACCTGGCTTAGAAACTCAGTGAATTTACCGGGTGGTAATTCCTTTGAATTATGATGAAGAGACATAGACATTTGGGGCTTTTTGGTTTTTTCCAAATTGAGAAGGAATAGGGCAGAGCCACGTTTTCTCATTTGTGGCCATCATTTTTAAACAGCTGAGTGGGGTTGGGGCAGTCCCTGGCCAAGGCATGGAGCTGTGCTAACCAGCCCACATGCTGATGTAGAACAAGTGCACATTGGAGTGGTCTTGACATTTTGCTAATGTTAAAGTCATGCCTTATCTTTTTGGCTCTAAAAGGAGAAAATTACCAAAGCCCCATTGTTCTTTGGCAGCAAAGAGGGTAATTTGGTGAATACTGGTGTTTTACTCTCAGGGACACTATCAAGTGCCCAGAATTTCCTTGGTGCTCTTTGGAACATAGAAGAAAAACTGACTGAGGCATTCTTGAATTCCTTTGTGGTGTGTGAACTATAATATTCGTGAGATGCTTACGCTTCCCAAAGTGACAGGGAGGAAACTCTTTGTTTCTTCTGATTCCACTGGAAGAGAGTGGATAGGACTAGGACTTTTTGGAGTAGAGTTAATGATTCATCTCGTTTGTGAGATAGATAGGGCTTGAGTAGTGAGTATCCCTTTGGGACATTTTTTTGAGGGAAAGTGAGAGGCAGCGTGCTTCATTTTTATACACAGTGATTGAGGTCATTGAATAATAGATTATGTGTTGCAAACATTAAGCACTATAAACCTTGTATGTCAGCTGCTATATGTCATATGTATATATTTTACTGTATTCAGTTTCAATATGTGTGTATGACTAATATCTTCATTAACAGATTTTCTTTTTTGTTTTTTTTTGAGACGGAGTTTTGCTCTTGTTGCCCAAGCTGGATTGCAGTGACATGACTTTGGCTCACCGAAACCTCTGCCTTCCGGGTTCAGGTGATTCTCTTGCCTCAGCCTCCCGAGTGGCTGGGATTACAGGCATGCGCCAGCACACCCGGCTAATTTTGTATTTTTAGTAGAGATGGGGTTTCTCCATGTTGGTCAGGCTGGTCTCGAACTCCCAACCTCAGGTGATCTGCCCGCCTCAGCCTCCCAAAGTGCTGGGATTACAGATGTGAGCCACTGCGCCCAGCCTGATAGATTTTCTTACCACAAATATTCAATAACTTTAAATTTGTATCATCTGATTTACAAATATCTCTTCATTGTACATTCATTCATAAGTAGACTGAAAATTTGTAAATTTGAGATGAGCAACACAACTCCTCACAATTGGCAGTGGCTGATAGGCTGGTTATGTAGCTATTTCTTTGATCTCATCTCGAAACCTACCCTTCCATTATCTGCTTTGTGATTCTTGGGCTGTTGTACTCATTATATTAATATATAACCCAGTCTTATATATAGCTCATGTGTAATATGGTGAATCTGGCTTTAAAATATTCTAATATTCAGCTGGGTACAGTGACTCATGCCTCTAATCCTAGCACTTTGAGAGGCCGAGGTGGGAGGATTACATGAGCCTAGTAGTTAAAGACCAGCCTGGGCAACACTGGGATACCCTGTCTCTATAAATAATGAAAAAATTAGCATGGCATGGTAGCGTATGTCTGTGGTCCTAGACGTACTTGGGAAGCTGAGGTAGGAGGATTGCTTGAGCCCAGGAGTTCAAGGCTATAGTCAGCCATGATTGTGACACCGTGCTTTAGCCTGGGTGACACAGCAAGACTCTGTCTTAAAAAAAAAAAAAAAAAAAAAAAAAAAGAAACACTCTAGGCTGGGCGCAGTGGCTCATGCCTGTAATCCCGATACTTCGGGAGTCAGGGGCGGGTGGATCACCTGAGGTCAGGAGTTCAAGACCAGCCTGGCCAACATGGCAAAACCCCATCTCTACTAAAAATACAAAAATTAGCTGGGCATGGTGGTGCATGCCTGTAATCCTAGCTCCTCTGGAGGCTGAGGCGGGAGAATTGCTTGAATCTGGTAGGTGGAGGTTGCAGTGACCTAAGATCGCACCATTGTACTCCAGGCTAGGTGACAAGAGCGAAACCCCGTCTCAAAAAACAAAACAAAACAAAAGCTAAAATTTAGTGAACTGGTTATGATTGCTAGGCACTATTCAGATTGTTGTGCATGTGTCTGTGAAGTAGATCCTGTTATTATCCCCATTTTACAGACTAGGAGACTGAAACACACAATGATGAGGTAACTTTTTAAAGGCTCACAGCTCATAAATGGCATATTCAGAAATTGAATCCAGATTGCTTGGTTGCAGATATACAGTATTTTTGGGTTTTTTTGAGACAGAGTATTACTCTGTCACCCAAACTGGAGTGGAGTGGTGTGATCTTGGCTCACTGCAGCCTCTCCCTCTCAGGGTCAAGCGGTTCTCTTGCCTCAGCCTCCGCAGTAGCTGGGATTACCAGCACATGCCTCCATGCCCAGCTAAGTTTTGTATTTTTAGTGGAGACAGGGTTTCACCATGTTGGTCAGGCTGGTCTCCAACTCCTGACCTCAGGTGATTCTCCTGCCTCGGCCTCCCAAAGTGCTGGGATTATAGGCATGAGCCACTGCGCAAGTACCAGAAATACGGTATTATCATGAGTACATAACTGTAAGTGTTAAAAAGCATCAGAGATAGAAAACTCCTCAGTAATTTGTTAATTAGGTAGATTCTTTGATTTTCTGTTAATTAGGTAGGCTCTTTTTCTGTTTTTTCACATAATTTTTCTATTTGGACGCTCGAGTCAAATGGATAGAATTATGTAAAAAACCTATTTAAGCATAACTATACTATTTTACTAATAGATAATGTTACAGTGCTGGGTGTATATTAGGAACTAGGAAATACTTGACTGGTTGGTTGCTGCCTGTGTTTATGGATGTGTACTTTATCTGGTCCAACATCAGTTTTTCCACATGTCAAATACAGGAACTCTGGATTTTTAAAAAGCTGCTAATTAGAACATTGGTACTTGTAATGATTAATACCTATTTCCCAGTTGGTGGTGCAACAAGTTAGGCATCTTTAAAAAGAGCCGGTTCTTTTCTGCCTGCCAACCTTGTGACCTGGACTGCAGCCTTTGAAGTTATGCTTCAGTGTGTCTTCCATAGGTACCTGCTAATTCTTGGATTCAGTTTGTCCTACTGTAAGAATTTTTGGACATGATTACTTGTACTCCAAGTTTATCTTGCTACAAGGAGTGAGTGGTGGTAGAGAAACCCGTTATACCCACTTTGGTAGACCTGGACCTGGTTCAGAGTATCACTATTGAGAACTCTGTTTACCTCATTGCTGAACCATGATATACTTTTTATTTTTATATCAATATGTATTTATTTATTTTGAGACAGGCAGGGTCTGACTCTGTTGCCCAGGTTGGAGTGCAGTGGCATGCACAGCTCACTGCAGCCTTGACCTCCTGGGCCCAAGCAGTCCTCCCGCCTCAGCCTCCTGAGCAGCTGCGACCAGAGCTTTACCACCACACATGGCTAATTTAATTTTTAAATTTGTTTTGTAGAGACAAGGTCTCCCTATATTGCCCAGGCTGGTCTCGAACTCCTGGCCTTAAGCCATCCTCCTGCCTTGACCTCCCAAAGTGTTGGGATAACGAGCGTGACCCATTGTGTCCAGCTGACTATACTTTTTAAGAAAGGCCAGAGAAGCTATCAGGATCCTTAATTTGGTGGCAGCAATAGGATAACTCTTAAAGATACAGGTGTGTCTAGTGTTCGAGCAATCTCTAGAGTGCTTCAGAGAAAGCCTTGCATCCTTGTCCTTTTCTCTGTGTTTTTTGAAACTCTGTCACCCAGGCTGGAGTGCAGTGCTGTGATCTTAGCTCATTGCAACCTCTGCCTCCTGGGTCCAAGCGATTCTCGTGCATCAGCCACTTGAGTAACTGGGACTAGAGATGCGTGCCACTGCACTCAGCTAATTTTTGTATTTTCAATAGAGACGGGGTTTTGCCATGTTGGCCAGGCTGCTCTCAAACTCCTGGCCTCAAGTAATCCATCTGCCTCAGCCTCCCAAAGTGCTGGGATTACAGGCGTGAGCCCTGCCTCTTTTCCTTTTAACAGTTGTTAGGTTAGAGGCCAGGCGTGGTGGCTCACGCCTGTAATCCTAGCTCTTTGGGAGGCGGAAGCGGGTGAATCACCTGAGGTCAGGAGTTCGAGATCAGCCTGGCCAACATGATGAAACCCTGTCTCTACTAAAAATACAAAAATTACCTGGGCGTGGTGGCGGGCACCTTTAATCCCAGCTACTTGGGAGGCTGAGGCAGGAGAATTGCCTGAATACAGGAGGCAGAGGTTGCAGTGAGCTGAGATCACGCCATTGCACTCCAGCCTGGGTGACAGAGCGAGATTCAAACAAACAAAAAAACCCAAACAGTTGTTAGGTTAGGATCCTAGAATAGAGATGCTGTCACCATCATTATTTAGAAGGGTGGCTATAACCACAATTTCTAGTGAACTTTTCCTGGTTTAAACCATGCCATATCACTTCTGCATGATTTTCTGTCCTCCAAAATGAGGCGTTGCCTTAGTTCAGTTGTGAAAGTGTCATGAGCAGCTTGTAAGAATCTTGGATCTTATGTAAAATTTGCCTAGGTGGTTCTATTTATTTATTTTATTTTAATTTATTTATTTTTAGACAGTCTTGCTCTGTTGCCCAGGCTGCAGTGCAGCAGTGCAATCTTGGCTCATTGCAACCTCTGCCTTCCGGGTTCTTCTGCCTCAGCCTCCAGAGTAGCTAAGATTACAGGCACGCACCACCATGCCTGGCTAATTTTTGTATTTTTAGTAGAGACAGGATTTCACTAATGGCCACGCTGGTCTTGAGCTCCTGACCTCAGGTGATCTGCCTGCTTCCGCCTCCCAAATTGCTGGGATTACAGGTGTGGGCTGCTGCACCTGGCCTAGGTGGTTCTATTTATACTTCATCTTAGATTATAAGATTCTTGAAGATCTATTGTCTGTTTTTTTTTGTTTTGTTTTTTTTTTAATGTTTACTGTGGAACACTGTATTCAATAGCCATTCAGGATTTGAATGTTGTATAGAGTTTACATTTAATTTTACTTTTGTTCTTTAAGGGACTAAGTCATCCACAGATATTTGAATAATCTCTTCTTTGTTTTTGTTTTTGAGACATAGTTTCACTCTTGTCACCCAGGCTGGAGTGCAGTGGTGTGATCTCGGCTAACTGCAAGTCCGCCTCCTGGGTTCAAGTGATTCTCCTGCCTCAGCCTTCTGAGTAGCTGGGATTATAGGCATGTGCCACTATGCCTGGCTAATATTTTTGTATTTTTAGTTGAGACGCGGTTTCACCATGTTGGCCAGGCTGGTCTCGAACTCCTGACCTCAGGTGATTTGTCTGCCTCGGCCTCCCAAAGTGCTGGGATTACAGGCATGTGCCACTGCACGCCTGGCCTAGGTGGTTTTATTTAGACTTCATTTCAGATTATAAGATTCTTGAAGATCTCGTCTCTTTTTTTTTTTTTTTTTTTTGATGTTTACTGTGGAACATTGTATCCAATAGCCATTCAGGATTTGAACCTTGTATAGAGTTTACATTTAATTTTACTTTTATTCTTTAAGGAAATAAGTCATCCACAGATATTTGAATAATTTCTTCTTTTTTTTTTTGAGACAGGATCTCACTCTATCACCCAGTCTGGAGTGTAGTGGCACAATCATGGCTCACTGCAGCTTCGACCTCCCTGGCTCAGATGATACTCCCACCTTAGCCTCCTGAATACCTAGGATTATAAGCTCACACCACCATGCCTGGCTAATTTTTGTATGTTTTGTAGAGACGAGGTTTTGTCATGTTGACCAGGCTGGTCTCAAACTGCTGGCCTCAAGCGATCCTCCTGCCTTCGTCTCCCAAAGTGTTGGGATTACAGGTGTGAGCCATCGTGCCCAGCTGAGTAATATCTTCTCAATTGCAATTAACTTTAAATGTAATTTTAGATTTTGTGCTTTTTCTTTTTTTTGCTCACACTCTGAGCAAGTGTGGTTTGTTCTGAGTCAACCTCGGACTTTAAAATGGAATACTAGACAGAGAATAGGAAAGCTTTTTTGTATACTCATTATTTGTCTTGAAACAAAACCAATTTAAGAGCAGTTTGCAGCAACCATGAGAAAGGGATAAATAGGAAAGGTTCTAGCCTATAAGAATTATTTAGGGGAGAGAATACTATAGTTCTTATCTTAATATCCAGTATTGGATGGAGAAACAGATATTCTTCTTGTCAGAATATTAGTATAACCAGAAAGATCCGTCAAATTGCAAGGCATACATACCCTTTGAGCCAGCAATTCTGCTTTTAGGACTTGATCTTACAGAACTTCTCACACAACTTTGTAGAAATATACATACTGATGTGTTCATTGTAGATTTATTTTTTCTCTGAGTTTTCTTGCTAGGAAACAGAATTGTTTTAATATCAAAAAATGTTTTAATATCACAAAATGCAAGCAAATTTTATCTTTATACTTTTCTATACTTCTAGTTTTCCTGAAATGAGTAGATAGATATATAATGGGAAAAGGTATTATTTTAAAATTTGCACGTTTGAGGCTGGATATGGTGGCTCAAACCTTTAATCCCAGCACTTTGGGAGGCCGAGGTGGGTGGATCACTTGAAGTGAGGAGTTCAAGACCAGCCTGACCAACATGGTGAAACCCCGTCTCTACTAAAAATACAAAATTAGCCAGGCCTTGTGGTGCATGCCTATAATCTCAGCTACTAGGGAGGCTGTGGCAGGAGAATCGCTTGAACCCGGGAGGCTGATGTTGCAGTGAGCTGAGATTGTACCATTGCCCTCCAGCCTGGGCAACAACAGTGAAACTCTGCCTCAAAATAAATAAGTAAATACATAAATACATAAAATAAAATAAGATTTGCACATTTAGACATCAGATAGAGAAAATGCCACTTTACATTTATTTTTATTCCCTTCCTTGCTTGACAGTATGACTGGTTCTGATGAAGGGAGTATTGATGGAAATCTGCTGTAAACAACTCCTTTTTAAAAAAAAAAAAAAATTAAATAGAGATGTAGTTTTGCTCTGTTGCCCAGGCTGTTGTGCAATGGAGTGATCATAGCTCACTGTAGCCTCAAACTTCTGAGCTCAAGTGATCCTCCCACCTCAGCCTTCCAAGTAGCTGGGACTGCAGGTGCACACTACCATATCTGCGTAATGTAAAAAAACTTTTGTTAGAAGGTCTCACTGTGTTGCCCAGGCTGGTCTTGAACACTTGGCCTCATGTAGTCCTTCTACCTTGGCCTCCCACCATGAGTGAACCTCTATGCTCTGCCTGAAAACAACTCTTAATCTTCCCTTTCCTAGTAGTAGAAAGGTAGTCATGTTAACTGTCATTATCATTTGAGAACAGACCTTTTTCTAACTTAGGGGAACATATTTCAAATATTTTTGTTACAGAATGCTAATCCTTCAAGAATTCTGTCGATTTTCCCCTGGTAATGTATTATGAATATGTTCATTTTGCTGTTACTTCAGCATTAGCTGTATGTTAAAAATTTTTAATAAACTTGTGTTTACTTTCTGGTCATAAAAACATAATTTATTGTTGACATATAGAAAATATGGAAAAAGACACTACTCCTCCCCTTATCTGTAATTCCATTGCGCAGAAATACTACTGACATTTTGGTATATCTTTAATGCATTTTTTTCCTATTCTTTTTTGAAACAGAGTCTTGCTCTGTTGCCCAGGCTGGAGTGCAGTGGCGTGAACATAGCTCACTGTGTCCTCCACATCATGGGCTCAGGTGATCCTCCTGCCTCATCCTCTTGAGTATCTGGGACCACAGGCATGTACCACTGTGCCTGGCTTATTAAAATAATTTTTTTGGTAGAGCTTGGGTCTAATGTTATTGTCCAGACTGGCCTCAAACTCCTGTGCTCAACTGATCCTCTTGCCTCGACCTCCCAAAGTGTTGGGATTACAGGTGTGAGCCACTGAGCCTGGCCCATTTTTCTTTTCTTTTCTTTTCTTTTCTTTTTTTTTTTGAGACTGAGAGTCTTGCTCAGTTGCCCAGGCTGGAGTGCGGTGGCGCAATCTCGGCTCACTGCAAGCTCCACCTCCCGAATTCATACCATTCTCCTGCCTCAGCCTCCCTAGTAGCTGGGACTACAGGCGCCTGCCGCCACACCTGGCTAATTTTTTACATTTTTAGTAGAGACGGGGTTTCACTGTGTTAGCCAGGATGGTCTCAATCTCCTGACCTTGTGATCCACCCACCTCGGCCTCCCAAAGTGCTGGGATTACAGGTGTGATCCACCGTGCCCCGCCTTAATTTTTCTTTTCTGTAATAATTGTATGTGTGCTCACTGCTGGATTTTGGCCACATCTGACTGACAGAGAAGCCTCATTACTTGGCGTTGGTAGCTGCCTCTCATGTTAAGTAATGTTTGTTCTTCAGTGCAGCTGTTGTCATTTTTGCTTGTTCTAGCTTGGTTGGTTGGTTTTTAAATATGTGAGAAATAATAATTGCAAAATGAACAATGGAATAGCAAGAGGAGAGAGAACAGTTAAAAGCTGGGAAAATTCCATCGTTCAGTAGTTGATAGATATGACTGATAAGTTTGATACAGATAAAGGAGCAGAATGGAAGTTGAGTAAGAAGAGTGGTAACGCAGAAAGAGCACTCATGAAAAAACTAATCCAGTATCACTGTTTTGGAATAAGCAAAGATTTATTAAGATTGTGAAGATATTCTCAAATATATTCATCTAGATGCTTTACTGCTCCACTTTTTGTATCTTAGTCAATTTTACTCGATGTGTATATGGTGTGAGGCTGGGTCAGTTAGGAAACGCAATTTAAAGTGATGTTTATATTATCATCCAGAAACATCAAATGAATCTAAAGAAACATCTGTAAAACCTTTACATACAAACTAAAGTATTGCTGAAAGAATTAAAGAAAATTTAAGTAAATGTGGGATATATCATTACAATATTTGAGTTTCCCCCAAATTGATCTAGTGATTCAATATAGGTCCAAATAAAATCTCAGCGGGATTGTGTGTGTATGTATAAATTGAGAATTTGATTCAAAAAAAAGGGAAGGACTAATAACAAGGGTTTTTCAAATTATTATTTCTTTATGCCCAGATGTCCCCCAAGACTTTTTCCAAGAGTTTATGAAATCAAGACTATTTTCATAACAGGAAGATGTTACCTACCTTTTTTCTGTGTTGATTTTGCTCTGCTGGTTCCATAGCCCAAATCAGTAGTACGGGGCCGAGCTAGTTAGTAGTTGTGTTCTAGAACGCTGTGCATTCACAGTTTAAGAAAAAAAACAAAGGCAAGTTCTACTTAAGAATGTTCTTGGCAAAGTAGTATAATTTATTAGCTTTAATAAATTTTGGCCCTTCTTTATAACTGAGGTGAAATTCATATAACATCAGATTAACCATTAACCACATACAGTGGCATTTAGCACATTGACAGTGTTTGCAACCATCACCTCTGTATTGTTTCAAGACATCACACATCTTTTTTTTTTTTTGACAGAGTCTTGCTCTGTCGCCTGGAGTGCAATGGCGTGATCTCGGCTCACTGCAACCTCTGCCACCCAGGTTCAAGTGATCTCCTGCCTCAGCCTCCCGAGTAACTGGAATTACAGATGTGCACTGCCCCACCTGGCTTATTTTTATATTTTTAATAGAGACAGTGTTTTACCATGTTGGCCAGGCTGATCTCGAACTCCTGGCCTCAGGTGATCCACCTGCCTTGGCCTCCAAAAGTACTGGAATTACAGGCATGAGCCACTGTGCCCAGCCAACATCACACATCTTGACCTGTGAACTCAGAAGTACACCTAAACCCGCTTCTGTTGCATATTGATGTGTAATGGTTTTCTTTTCTTTTTGAGAGAGAGGGTCTCGCTCTGTTGCTCAGGCTAGAGTATAGTGGTGTCATCACAGCTCACTGCAGCTTTGACCTTCTCAGCCTAAGCAATCCTGCCACCCCAGCCTCCCAATTAGCTTGGACCCCAGGTGCACGGCACCATGACTGGCTAATTTTTAAATTTTTTGTAGAGACAGAGTCTAGCTATGTTGCCTAGGTTGGTCTTAAACTTCTGGGTTCAAACAATCCTCCTATCTTGGCCTCCCAAAGTGTTGGGATTACAGGGATGAGCCACTGGGCCCAGCTGGTTATCTTGAGAAAACATGGGATTGTTTGAATCGTGAGCTGAACTAGCTGCGTTTTTCATGGAATACCGTTTTTACTTGAAGGTCATCACTGAAAGCTAAACTATGTTTATTTAGACATGGGTATTTTATTGGCTTTTTTTGAAAAGTCATGGTTATTTCATAGATATTCATGTGAAACTAGTTGTCAGCCATTCACAATGTATACATACATCAAAACATGTTGTACACTGTAAATATACAATTTTTGTCAGTTATACCTCAGTAAAGCTATTAAGGTAGACATTGAAGCAATTTGCAAAAATGTGAAACAGCGTCACTCTTATTAGAGTTTTATATTTGTTTTGGAAAATAGTAATTATAACAAATACTGCTAATTTGTAACACGTTTTTATTTTAAATTAGTAAATGTTTCTTCTCAGTTTTAATTTCAACATGGTAGATGTTGATAAATATCCAACGTAAGATCTTTGAGTTCCTCAATAGTTTTTATGAATGTAAAGGAATCTTTAAACAATTTTTTGACTTTTTTTTTTTTTTTTTGAAATGGGATCTTGCTTTGTTGCCAAGGCTGATCTTGAACTCCTGGCCTCAAGTAATCTTCCTACCTTAGTCTCTCAAAGTGCTGGGATTGTAGGTGTGAGCTGCCACACCTGGCCTCCATGTAAAGGAATTTTGACAAACAAAAGTGCTGGAGGACTTATGTTGCTTATATCATTAGATAGGAAGACACTTGTAAAGTTAGAATAATTAAGATAGGGTATATTAGTAAGTGGATTGAAAAATAAGCGGATGAAACAATACAAAACCCAGAAGAGATTCACGTGTATAATACAACTTTGTTTATGACAAAGTCTCCATGGTAATATAATGAGGAAAAGGTAGTTGTTTTAGTAAATGGTACCAAGTCAGTTGGATGGTATATGGTGGGCGTGTCTTGCCAGACAGCAATAACTCAAACATACCTTGAGAATGATCCTGTGTTCCTTGGTGAATGTTTGTTGAGTGTTCCAATAATGGTCAACCCTGATGTTTATGCCATACCTATGAAGGACACCTGGATCCTGGCGTGTGCCTTGGAATGCAGGTGGTACCAGGAACTGAGGCCCATTGTTTTGAGCTAGGTGGAGGCTGCTAAGTGGTGGTTGCTATGCGAAGGGTACTTACTATAAAACCTGCATGCTTTTTATAAAAGGGAATGGTTTTTCCTGTCCAGCCTTCCCCTCCTGAACTCCCTGGACATAAGTTTCCTGAATCAAGCTTATGTCATGCTGCTGTCTTTGGGTCTTTTCTTCAGTCTTCTAGAGGCAGTACTCTCCCAGCTTGCAAGCTTGGGAATCCAGCACAACAGGTGGCCATAGCAGGGGAAAAGTTAGGACTTCCCTTTTTCTTCTCTTTCTTTTTCCTTTGCTAGTTTTTGTTGAAGAAACTGGGGTTTTGTTTCCTTTTCACTGTTTGGATTTTGCTGATTGTATCCCCATGGTGTTTTACCATGCTCCTTGAGTTCTTGTGTTAGTAGTTCAGATTTTTTTTTTTTTTTTTTTTTTTTTGAGACAGAGTCTTGCTCTGTCGTCCAGGCAGGAGCAGTGGCGCAATCTCTGCTCATGGCAACCTCTGCCTCCCAGGTCAAGCCGTTTTCCTGGCTCAGCCTCCCAAGTACCTAGGACTACAGGTGTGCGCTACTACACGCGGCTAATTTTTTTGTATTTTTAGTAGAGATGGGGTTTCACCATGGTGGCCAGGCTGGTCTCGAACTCCTGACCTTAGGTGTGATCCACCCACCTTGGCCTCCAAAGTGCTGGGATTACAGGCTGAGCCACTTTGCCCAGCCTGGTAGTTCAGATTTAAAAGTACGGTTGGAGAGGTAAAAGGAAGGAGCAAATGCAAGAGACAGAAAGGTAGTGGTGTCTAACGGGAAGAGTATAATTTGCTTGTTGCTTTTTGGGATGTTGCTGGAAGTCGATTATTGCCTAGCGATCCGTAATTCAGACTTCTCTGTTTAGTATTTGATTTTATTTTTATTTCAACAAAACTGAATTACTTTTATTATAAAATACAATTTTTAATATTATTTTTGGATTTTTATTAATTTTCATTTTGTATCTTAATATATATTCACTTTTATTTCTTTTTTTGTTTTTAATGTGTATTAACTTATAGCAGAGCTCAACTTTGTCAGACTCAACCTTTTAAATATTTTGTAACCTCCTATACTATTCTGCTATGAAATTCATAATTTAATAGTAGACACTTGATACATGATCTTTCTTTGCATTGAATTTTGGGTTGAAAATTATTTTCCCTAAAAACTTTGAAGATGTTTACCCCATTGTTATCAGACATCCATTGTCATTGAATGTGAGTTTTATACCACATCAGTTCTCCATTCTTTGCATGTTACCTGTTTCCTCTGTGAAATCTTTTTAGAATTTTCTTGTTTGTTGCATCCTAAAATTTTACAGTGATGCATCAATGGTAAGGATATTTGGTACACCATTATAATTTGAAGATCTGTTTTGCTTTATTTATTTATTTTTTTGAGACGGAGTCTCGCTTTGTTACCGAGGCTGGAGTGCAGTGGTGCCATCTTGACTCACTGCAACTTTTGCTTCCCAGATTCAAGTGATTCTCCTGCCTCAGCCTCCCGAGTAGTTGGGATTACAGGCACCCGCCACCATGCCTGTCTAATTTTTGTATAGTTAGTAGAGGTGGGATTTCACCATGTTGGCCAGCCTGGTCTCGAACTCCTGACCTCAGGTGATCTGCCCGCCTCAGCCTCCCAAAGCTTTGGGATTACAGGTGTGATCCACCGTTCCCGGCCCGTTTTCTCATATTTTCCATTTTTCTTTCTTTCCTTTTTTTGGAGGTGGAGGTCCCTGAGCTAAATCTTTGATTTTTCTAGCACATCTAGTGATATTTTAATTTTGCCAATCATGTTTTAAAATTTGTTTTATGGGCCGGACACGGTGACTCATGCCTGTAATCCCAAGACTTTGGGAGGCTGAGGCGGGCGGATCATGAGGTCAGGAGATCGAGACCATCCTGGCTAACATGATGAAACCTCGTCTCTACTAAAAATACAAAAAAATTAGCTGGGTATGGTGGCGAGCGCCCAGCTACTCGGGAGGCTGAGGTAGGAGAATGGTGTGAACCCGGGAGGCGGAGTTTACAGTGAGCAGAGATCTGCACTGTGTTGTTGCCTAAATTGTTTCTTCAAGTTCAGTTGTTGATTTTTTGTATTTTTTTTTTTTTTTGAGACGGAGTCTGGCTGTGTTGCCCAGGCTGGAGTGCAGTGGCCGGATCTCAGCTCACTGCAAGCTCCGCCTCCCATTCTCCTGCCTCAGCCTCCCGAGTAGCTGGGACTGCAGGCGCCCGCCACCGCGCCCGGCTAGTTTTTTGTATTTTTTTAGTAGAGACGGGGTTTCACCGTGTTAGCCAGGATGGTCTCGATCTCCTGACCTCGTGATCCGCCTGTCTCGGCCTCCCAAAGTGCTGGGATTACAGGCTTGAGCCACCGCACCCGGCCAGATTTTTTGTATTTATCTTTGTGCTGTAGTCTGTTCTCAAGTATTAGATGATTAATAGTTATCTATTGTTATTAAAAACCAAGGTAGTAAGGCTGAACAGGAGCTTCATTTTTTTTTTTTTTTTTTTTTTTTAGATGGAGTCTAACTCTGTCACCCAGGCTGGAGTGCAGTGGTGCAATCTCGACTCACTGCAACCTCTGCTTCCTGGGCTCAAGTGATTCTCCTGCCTCAGCCTTCTGAGTAGCTGGCATTAAAGGCACCCACCACCATGCCCAGCTAATTTTTGCATTTTTAGTAGAGACGGGGTTTCACCATGTTGGCTAGGCTGGTCTCAAACTCCTGACCTCATGATCCACCTGCCTCGGCCTCCCGAAGTGCTGGGATTACAGGCATGAGCCACCGCGCCTGGCCTAGGAGCTTCAGTTTTATGGGCTGACTTTGTCTTCAGGCAGTTGTGAAGTTGACTTAGAAATTCTAAGTCTTACCCTCTTAGACTAGAAAATTCTTCAGGACTATCCTGGATAGGTCAGTTCCATTTTCCCTAGTATTAGCTCTTTTTTTTTTTTTTTTTTTTTTTTAGACAGAGTCTTGCTTTGTCACCCAGGATGTAGTGTAATGGTACCACCTCGGCTCACTGCAACCTCCATCTCCCAGGTTCAAGCAGTTCTTGTGCTTCAGCCTTCCAAGTAGCTGGGATTACAAGCCTACACCACCACACCCATCTAATTTTTATATTTGTAGTAGAGACTGGGTTTCACCATGTTGGCCAGGCTGGCTTCAGACTCCTGACCTCAGTTGATCCGCCTGTCTTGGCCTCCCAAAGTGCTGGGATTACAGGTGTGAGCCCCTGCACCCAGCCAGCTCCCTGTATACATATTTTGGGCTTTGTTTCTTTTTTCTTTTTTTTTTTCCTTTAGCAACAGGATCTTTTCTCTATTTTCTAGGCTGCAGTGGCACAATTCATGGCTCACTGCAGCCTTGAACTCCTGGGCTCAAGCAGTCCTCTCACCTCAGCCTCCTGAGTAACTGGGACTGCAGGTGCTGACCACTGCGCCCAGCTAATTTAAACTTTTTTTGGAGCAACTGGTCTCCCTGTGTTGTCCAGGGTGGTCTCTAACTCCTGGCCTCAAGTGATCCTCCTGCCGTGGCCTTCCAAGCCACTGTGCCAGGCCTGAGCTTTGTTTCTTAATTGTTTTTCTTGTCCTAATTATATTAGGGAAAACCAGCAATGCTGTGTTTAGTAGTATTGTAGAAAGTGGCCATTCGTGCTCTTCTTAGTCTTTCCTTTTTGTCTTCCAAAATTTTCTGAAAATCTTTATTCTGCTAACGGCCCCCTCAGATTCTCTTTATTATGGTTTAGATTCTTTTTTTCTTTTTTTAAAATTTGAAACGGAGTCTCACTATGTCTCCCAGGTTGGAGTGCAGTGGTGTCATCTTGGCTCATCGCAACCTCCATCTCAAGGGTTCAAGTGATCCTCGCGCCTCAGCCTCCCAAGTAGCTGGGAGTGTGTGTGCCACCAAGCCTGGCTTTTTTTTTTTTTTTTGTATTTTTGGTAGAGACATGGTTTTGCTTTGTTGGTCAGGCTGGTCTCAAACTCCTGACCTCAGATGATCTGCTCGCCTGGGCCTTCCAAAGTGCTGGGATTACAGGTGTGAGCCACCATTCCCTGCCAGGTTCTTTTGTTTCGTTTCGTTTTGTTTTGAGACAGAGTCTCACTCTGTTGCTCAGGCTGGAGTGCAGTGGCGCTATCTCGGCTTACTGCAACCTCCGACTCCTGGGTTCAAGTGATTCTCCTGCCTCAGCCTCCTAAGTAGGTGGGATTACAGGCGAGCACCACTGTGCCCAGCTAATTTTTGTATTTTTGGTAAGACAAGGTTTCACCATGTTGGCCAGGCTGGTCTTGAACTCCTGACTTTGTGATCCATCTGTCTCGGCCTTCCAAAGTGTTGGGATTACAGGTGTGAGCCATCGTGCCTGGCGGTTCTTTTAATTTTCTTCTTATCACTTTATTTATGTATTTACCTATTTATCTATCTATCTATTTATTTATTTATGAGATGGAGTTTTGCTCTTGTCACCCAGACTGGAGTGCAGTGGTGCGATCTTGGCTCACTGTAACCTCCACCTCCTGGGTTCAAGTGATTCTCCTGCCTCAGCCTCCCAAGTAGCTGGAATTACAGGCACCCACCACCATGCTCAGCTAATTTTTTTGGTATTTTTAGTAGAGATGGGGTTTTGCCATGCTGGCTAGGCTGGTATCAAACTGGTGACCTCAGGTGATCCGCCTGCCTCGACCTCCCAAAGTGCTGGGATTACAGGCCATGTAATAATAATAAGAGCCACCAAGCAGGCCATCTTCTTATTTAAATAAGAAGAAGAGCCACCAACCAGGCCATCTTCTTATTTAAAAGGCATCTCAGAAAAGAGATAAACACATTGACTTTGCCTGTCATTTAATTCATTATTCTGTTGAGACTGAAAATATTACTCCACTCTCCTCCCTGCATTGAGATGCTGTGAAACTTCTTTCATTTAGCTCACTGAATAAAAATACCTTACAATTCTGGGATTTATCTCTTCATGTCTCTTTTTAAAACTGAGTTATTGAGTATTGACAAAACATTTCCATCCTTTTTCAAAGACTGTAATTAGAATTTCTTTCTTTCTTTTTTTTTGGTTTATGTTTTACCTAGAGCAATTAGTGTTTGAAGGAAAGTTTTTCCTCGGGTTGTCCTGTATGTCAGAAACAAATAAATAAATGAACATAAAATATTTTATGTATAAGCAGAATTTTATTTTTAAACAAAAAATATTTCAAATACTTGGTAAAGCAATAGTCGGTAGATGGGAGTAGATTGGAATAGATTGCTGAGAGTGAATTTATGTATTGCTGTGGTTAGGGATGGTATGTCCAGTTTGGTTAAATGCTCGATGCAACCTGGGATCCAAAAGTGGTGGATGATAGAACAATCTTTTTTTTTTTGAGACGGAGTCTTGCTCTGTGGCCCAGGCTGGAGTGTAGTAGTGTGATATTGGCTCACTGCAACCTCTGTCTCCTGGGTTCAAGCAATTCTCCTGCCACAGCCTCCCGAGTAGCTGGGGTTACAGGCGCATGCCACTATGCCCGGGTAACTTTTTGTATTTTTAGTAGAGACAGGGTTTCACCGTGTTGGCCAGGCTGATCTCGAACTCCTGACCTCATGATTCGCCTGCCTCGGCCTCCCAAAGTGCTGGGATTACAGGCATGAACCACTGTGCCCAGTCAATAGAGCAGCCTTTCTTTGTTGTCAGGATCACAAAACTGATGACATGCCCTCTTGCTTTTAAAATTTAAAATTTTTTTGGTAGTGTAATTGTGATAGGTTAGCTGCCCACTGAGCACAGCCAGTCAGTACTCTGAGACACCAGGTTGCAGCAAAGAAGGAGGTTTAATTGGAGGGTCCCCGAACAAGGAGGTGGGAGGAAACCTCTAATCTGTCTCCCCAGGGAGTTTGGAGTTGGGGCTTTTAAGGCTTTTGGTGTGGGCCAAAGTTTGGAGATCTCGAAGAGTTGTATGGTGAAGTCATGAAGTGGGGGATAAAGAAGCTGAATTCTTCTGATCTCGTTCCTCTGTGGGGGCCTTTAAACTGGTTGCTGGAATTCACGGGGCCTGAAAAACCTCTTTTTTTTTTTGAGACGTAGTCTTGCTCTGTCTCGCAGGCTGGAGTGCAGTGGCATGATCTCGGCTCTCTGCAACCTTTGCCTCCCAGGTTCAAGCAATTCTCGTGCCTTAGCCTCCGGAGTAGCTGGGATTACAGGGGCCTGTCACCACGCCTGGCTAACTTTTTTGTATTTTTAGTAGAGATGGGGTTTCACCATGTTGGCCAGGGTGGTCTTTAACTCCTGACCTCAAGTGATCTGCTTGCCTTGACCTCCCCAAGTGCTAGGATTACAGGCATGAGCCACCACGCCCAACGAAAAACAATTTAAGTGATCCTTAAATAAAAGCCTTATGATTCTAATGTCAGAGATCCTGACTATGGGAACAGTGGGCTCCCCATACACTTGATCTCTGACATTAGAATCAAGGCTTTTGTCAGTATCTTGTGCTACATGACTTTCAATAGCAGAGAAGTGGGCCAAAGTGCAGCCTGATTAATACTTAATTGTAACTACATTTCTGGCCAGAACCTGCATGCAATTCTTGTCAACCTTGTGGGACAGTTTCAGTGGAGGTGGATTTGTAATATATGATTCAGAAACCAAAATATACAAACATGAAGTATACAATAAAATGTCTTACTCCTGCACAGTCCCCCCAGGTCTTCAGTGTTTTTAGAGTCTTAGGTGGACTTCCAGAAATATTCTATGCGTATAGAAGCAATGAGGTATATATGTTTGTATGTCTAAGTAAATTGTGGAGTAAATTATGATGCTTTTATGTTGTGCTTTTGAAGTATCTTGGTGATAGGTCCATATTGGATCGTAAAGATCTGCCTCATTCTTTTTTATGGCCGTATTATATATCTAATTTGTTTAATCCTAACTAATGGATTTTTGTTTTTTCTAGTCTTTTGCTGTTAAAAATAATACTATAATGACTAAACTTGTGCCTAGGACATTTTACTTGTGTGATTGTGAGTGTAGCTGCAAAATTATACCAAGTAAAATAGTTGAAAGTATCTTAATTTTTATTTTGTATTTATTTCTTCATATTTCTCTATTGGGCAAAGTAGGGAGGTTCAGCTGAAACGATTTGTAAATTTAATTTATGTCTATTGAGACCTTTTTGCTACTTTCAGAGAAAACAAACAATTTTTTACAGATATGTTTATTGAAAAATACATAGTAGTGCTAACTTTTAAGTATGTAAGTAATAAAATAGAACTCCACTGTGGATTATTAGTCTGTCTTCAGTTTGGCTGTGAATATTAAAAACTTATTTGGAATCTTTAAAATAATTGGTTTTCTTCCTGCTCATTTCATTATGACAGCATTTTAAAGTATTAGGCTTTTGTAATATTTTTGGCAATCTATACATAAAATTTGAATTAGCCAAAAAGGTACTATTGATGCCTATAAGTAGTGCTCCTTAATAAATGAAGTTAACATGAGAAAGTTAGTGTGCTTAGGCTCATAAGATTGCTAGTAGTTGGGAGGCCGAGACGGGCGGATCACGAGGTCAGGAGATCGAGACCATCCTGGCTAACACGGTGAAACCCCGTTTCTACTAAAAAATACAAAAAACTAGCCGGGCGAGGTGGCAGGCGCCTGTAGTCCCAGCTACTCGGGAGGCTGAGGCAGGAGAATGGCGTGAACCCGGGAGGCGGAGCTTGCAGTGAGCTGAGATCCGGCCACTGCACTCCAGCCTGGGCGACAGAGCTAGACTCTGTCTCAAAAAAAAAAAAAAAAAAAAAAAAAAAAAATTGCTAGTAGGAGGAAAAATCCTATCACAGCTTAACATAAAGTCTACATGTTTAGCATGCTCTTTTTGAAAAATGTATATTTATACTATTTGAATTAACCGCTTAACCACTTTAAGGGCTGAAGTAGTTTTCTTCAACCAGAATCACAATGCACAAGAGCATTTGGGTTAGATGCAAAGTATATCCTATGTATTGTCTCAAGTACTTGTGTGTGTGTTTTTTTGATTTTCAATTTTTGTGGCTACATAGGTGTATATATGTGGTACATGAGATATTTTGACACAGGCATGTGATGCATAATAATCACATCTTGAAATATGGGATATCTGTCCCCTCAAGCGTTCATATTTTGTGTTACAAACAATCCAGTTATACTCTTTTAGTTATTTTATATTATTATTTTATTATTATTTTTTGAGATGGAGTCTCCCTTAGTGACCCAGGCTGCTGTTTTGTACCCATTAACCATCCCCAACCTCCCCCTCAAGTACTTGTGTTCCACATGTTGTAGAACCTTTGAGGGATTTTCCTGGTGGTTAGAGCGATTCATTTGCCAACTTGTCCTGGAGAGGAGGATCTTTCCAATAGGTATTGCCTTTTTGGAACATTTCACTTTCTCATTTCACTTCCTCCTATAAGAGGGAAGAGTGGTATCAAGAGACGGATATTTTTCCTCCTTGATTCCTTCTTGACAGTTTCTTTCATATTTGTCGTCAAATATTCAGAATTATGGTGTCTTTGCTATGCTGCGCATCCCATGGATGGAATAGGCATCTCACAACACAATTTGTCAATCATTTTTCTTCAGAAATCGATTAATTGATTTTATTGAGCCCAAACTTCTCATTTTGGCTTTTCATTCTTCTACTTTATCTACACAAACAGATGTTTCAGGGTTGTGTGTGTGGCTTCTTTTAATTTTTATTTGTGAGCATCTGTTAAAGCAGTATTAATAACAGATCATATATCTTTGAACAGAAATATTTAAAGATTTCCAGATTTATTTCTCTTTGTCCTCCTCTTTTTTTTTTTTTTTAATAATACAGCCGGGCGCAGTGGCTCATGCCTGTAATCCCAGCCCTTTGGGAGGCTGAGGTGGGTGGATCACAAGGTCAAGAGATTGAGACCATCTTGGCCAACATGGTGAAACCCCATCTCTACTAAAAATACAAAAATTAGCTGAGTATGGTGGTGCGCACCTGTAGTCCCAAGCTACTTGGGAGGCTGAGGCAGGAGAATCGCTTGTACCCAAAAGTCACAGGTTGCAGTGAGCCAAGGTTGCACTACTGCATTCCAGCCTGGAGAGGGAGTGAGACTCTGTCTCAAAAAAAAAAAAAAAAAAAAAAAAAAAAAAAAGCAGAGGTCCAGGGTCAGGTTTGATGGCTCACGCCTATAATCCCAGCACTTGCGGGGCCAAGGAGGATCACTTGATCCTAGGAGTTTTAGACCAGTCTGGGCAACATGGTGAAACCCTGTCTCTACAAAAAATACAAAAGTTAGCAGGGCCTGGTGGCTCATGCCTGTAGTCCCAATTACTCGGAAGACTGAGGTGGGAGGATCACTTGAGCCCAGGAGGTGGAGGCTGCAGTGAGCTGAGATCACGCCACTGCACTCTGGCCAGGGTGACAGCAAGATCCTGTCTCAAAAAAAAGTCCATAAAAAATCATATTCTTTCACTTAATATATGCGATCTTAAATGTTTGTTACCAAGATATAATTAAGAAAACCATAGTTTTCTTAATGTAGAGCAGTGATTCTCAACCAGGAGTGATACTGTATCCCAGGGACATTTGACAATTTCGACAGTTTTGGCTCTAACAAATGGATGAGGGGGTGCTACTGTCATCCACTGCATAGAGGCCAGGGATGCTGCTAAACATCCTACAGTGCATGAGACAGCTTCCACAACAAAAAATTATCTGACCCAAAATGTCTACCATTGGTGCCAAGGTTGAGAAAACCTGATACAAAGAGTTATTGTACATAATCCTTACTCCCTTGGTGTTGTATTCATGCAAATTTATGTATTTTAATTAGGATTTTCTCTTTATTAGTCTGTTCTCAACACTGCTATAGAACTGCCCGAAACTGGGTAATTTATAAGGACAAGAGTTTTAATTGACTCACAGTTCTGCATGACTGTGGAAGTCTCAGGCAACTTACATTCATGGTGGAAGGGGAAGCAGGCATGTCTTATACTTGGTGGCAGGCGAGAAAGAGAGAGAAGCGAGAGGAGAAGGAGGAACTGTCAAACACGTATAAAACCATCAGAACATGTTGAGAACTCACTGTCATGAACAGCATGGGGGAAACTGCCCCCATGATCCAATCACCACCCACTGGGTCCTTCCCTCGACACATGAGGATTATGGGGATCACAATTCAAGATGAGATTTGGGTGGGGACACAGAGCCAAACCATATCACCCCCTTTCATTTTAAATTTAAATTTTCGTACTTTTTAAAAGTATATGGATATGGCTGTCTAATAATATCCAGGGCAGTCATTTGCTTGGTTCCCACTCTGTAGTCATTTTCAACTCTTCTCAATGGTGGCTTCTGCATTTATACTGTTCTTATAGTCCTACTATTAATTTTTCAGTTTTAGGAATTTACCTTTACTTCTCTCTTCCCTATTCCCTTTGCCTTCTGTTTTTAATATTATTACAACTTTTATTTAACTTAGTAAACAATCTTTGTGTTTTATGAACATGTCAGTATTATGTATTCTTTCTTGTATAAACTTTTGTTTTCCATGGAGTTTATCATTGTTTTACCTTTGTCTTTTGATTAAGTCTTCTAAAAATGTAAAAGTTTTTGTTCTCATATCTAAAAATATTTCTCACACTTGGCCAATGATTTTAGACATAGAATTCTGGTTTGGAAATCACTTCTCTCAGAATTTTGAATCTGTGCTATTCTGTTTTATGCGGTTGCTGTTGAGAAATCTAATCTTCTGAAAGCATTTTGCATCTTTGATCTTTTTTTTTTATTTTGTTGTTCATTGTGTTCATTGTATTAAGTGCTGTAAAAACTGTCTACTCACTGATTTACCAATCTCAGAACCTAATATTTTGCCATTGTTCTTTATACGAAGAAATGTTAAGAATCTGTAGTTTGGGCCGGGCAAGGTGGCTTACGTCTGTAATCCCAGCGCTTTGGGAGGCCGAGGTGGGTGGATCACCTGAAATCAGGAGTTCGAGACTAGCCTGGCCAACATGGTGAAACCTCGTCTTTACTAAAAATACAAAAATGAGCTGGGTGTGATGGTTGGCATCTGTAATCCCAGCTACTTGGGAGGCTGAGTCAGGAGAATTGCTTGAACCCAGGAGGTGGAGGTTGCAGTGAGGGTGAGATCACGCCACTTGCACTCCAGCCTGGGCAACAGAGTGAGACTCTGTCTCAAAAAAAAAGAATCTAGAGTTTGTGGCAAATGTAAGACTTGTAAAGCCAATGAGAAAAATGCCTTTCTTTAATAAAGCAATAATATCGTTTGTTGAACAAGGCAAGTTTAATGTCAAAGTCTGCATCTATAGGAATATTTCTTTTTTTTTTTTTTCCAAGACAGAGCCTCACTCTGTCACCCAGGCTGAAGTGCAGTGGCATGATTTTGGCTCACTGCACCTCCTCCTCCCAGGTTCAAGCAATTCTTGTGCCTCAGCCTCCCCAGTAACTGGGATTACAGGCATGTACCACCACACCCAGCTAATTTTTTATATTTTGGTAGAAACGGAGTTTCACCATGTTGCCCAGGCTGGTCTCGAACTACACCTGAGCTCAGGCAGTCTGCCGGCCTCGGCCTCATAGAATGCTAGGATTACAGGCGTGAGCCACGGCACCTGACCAGGAATGGTTTTTTTAAGTTTAGTGAACCTAAAGACCACCTGGTGATGTTTGTTAATCATGTAGATTCCTGGACCCATCCCAAGATATTGAAATTCAGTAAGTCTGCTATGGCACTAAGATATCTGCACTTTTGTAAGTGGGTAGTCACCACTTCAGTTGTATCAAGGTAAAAGAAAGTTTGGGCCGGGTGTGGTGGCTCATGTCATTAATCCCAGCCTTTAGGAGGCCAAGGTGGGAGGATCGCTTGAGCCAGGGAGTTTGAGAACAGCCTGGGCAACATAGCAAAACTCGGTCTCTACAAAGAATAAAAAAAATTAGCTCTGCATGGTGGCACACACCTGTAGTCCCAGCTACTGGGGAGGCTGAGGTGGGAGGATTGATTGAGTCCAGAAAGTTGAGGCTGTAGTAGCTGTGATTATGCCTCTGTACTCCAGCCTGGGCGACAGAACTAGATCCTTTCTCAAAACAAAACAAAATAAAATAAGAAAGTCTACAGACGGGAAATGACCACTAATTTAAACTTCCTTCTCTTTCTTTCCTTTTTTTTTTTTTTTGAGATGGAGTTTTGCCTTGTCACCAGGCTGGAGTGCAGTGGCGCGATCTTGGCTCACTGCAACCTCTGGCTCCCAGGTTCAAGTGATTCTCCTGCCTCAGCCTCCAGTAGCTGGGACTACAGGCGTGTGCTACCACTCCCAGCTAATTTTTGTGTTTTTAGTAGAGACAAGGTTTTACCATGTTGGCCAGGCTGGTCTCGAACTCCTGATCTCATGACCCGCCCGCATCGACCTTCCAAAGTGCTGGGATTGCAGACATGAGCCACCGCGCCTGGCCCTCCTCTTTCATTTATACAGATATGTACTAGCTTTAGATGAAAGAAATATATAACCTGTGTGTACATTTTTACATATATTTTTCAGTCTGTAGGATTATATGGGACATACCCTTAAGCAAGTAGCAGATGCCAGGCTGATCAGCACCTGATGTTAAGCGTGTGACTGTGTTTTGTCATAATTATTTATTCACATGTCTTTGTGTCCCAGCACCCTGCACAGTCTCTCAAACAGATTATACTTTGAAAACCCTTTTGAATGATCTATGGGAAAGTAGGTTTTCTTTATAGCAATTCTGTACTCCTTTGTGGTTCTGTGTAGAAAAGTCGTACGGGTGATTTTATGGGCCTGGAGTGGCCTTTGTGTTGTAGTCTTTGATATACTTCATATCATGCTTGGGTATCTTTATTATTTAAGGATTAAAATATCATACATGACACATGATTATATTCATTGCTTGAGACTCAGTATAAATTGTGGTATCTGTATACAGAATTTGATAATAGTTCCTTTAGGTTGGGGTTAGCTTAAAATTTACCATGTTTTTATCTATGAGCCAAGATTTGTTTGGCATAAAGGAAACTAACGCTTTAAATCTCTTTTTAAACCACTTTTATCAACAACTCTTGGCCTGGTAATATATGTGTTAATTATATATTCATATTTACTTCATAAAATAATTCTGACTCAACCTCTTACTTTGTTAGCTGTTAATATATGTACATGAAAATTTTAAATGTTAGATTTTCATTTTTAATTTGGGGAGATGTACAATATAGCTATATTAAAGAAAAATTTGAAACTTAGATCACTTACTATCCTTTCATCTTTGTATAAAAACTACATTTCCAAAAAGAATTTATATTTCATTATAACCCATGTTTCCTTATTTCCTAATATAATTATGAAAATAAAGGTTTTATAATTTAAAATATTTTGTTATTTCAGACCATATGGAAGAGACTTTTAAAGTGTGCTATATTGTTTGTTTGAATTTTCAGTGTCTGTTAACCCTTAAAAGTCAAGTGACTATTAAAGACAGTGGTATTGGCTGGGCCCAGTGCAGTAGTGTTTATAACCAGTTACAGATTTCTTTGTTTCTTCTCCACTATCACTGTTTCACTTGACTAGCCTTAAAAAAAAGTACCTATTAAAATAAAATTGAGCAGGTTTTACTCCTCCCCATTAAAACAAACAAAAGTGACTTTAGAGAACTTATTTTTGTTTAAAAGGGGGCTTTGTTTTTTTCTAGGTGATTAAATATCAAATGTTAGAAATACTGCTTTGTCAGTTGTTAATGAGGGGAAAAAAGTAAGCAAAAACTATTTTTAGAAACACCATTTATTAAGCATATTGCATGTGTGAGCACATATTCACAGGTCATAGATATTCTGTGGCAGTTGTAGATGTGCTAATGGCAGCAGAGCAATTTCCCTAGTTCCAATTCTGTCTATTATGAGAACATATCAGGTAATTGTTGCCTTTTCTTTTTTTTTGAGATGGGGTCTTGCTCTTTTGGCCAGGCTGGAGTTCGGTGGTGCAAATACAGCTCGCTGCACCCTAGACCTCCTGTGCTCCAGCAGTCCCCCAACCCCGGTAGCTGGGACTATGCCCTGCTGATTTTTTTTTAGTTTTTAGTAGGATCGAGATCTTGCTGTGTTTTCTAGCCTGGTCTCAAACTCCTGGGCTTCAAGTGATTCTCGGCCTCCCAAAGTGTGGAGATTACAGGTGGGAGCCAGGCCCAATTGTTGTCTTTTCAGTGTTGCTATGTGTGCTAAAGTGATGTTAATTTTTTTTGCTTCACTAATCTACTTGAATAAAATGTTAGAAAAAAAAGAAAACCTTTATAAACACTTCTAGTAACCATGTTAGAGATTTGACATGCTCTCAAAGAGAGCTTTCTAATCTGCAGTGATTACCAGAAAAAGACATTTTTATAAGGGGATTTTTTTTTTTTAAGTTTAAAGAGTATATAGTTGCAAAATGTTTTAGCAAACTGTAACTTTTGACCAATGTGTTAGCACTTTCAGTATTTTATTTTGCTTTTGGTTATTTTTTTCTTTGAATTGTATTTCACTCTGGTGATCCAACAGCAAGCTTTTCTAGCTCTTTTTTTCTTTCTTTTTCTTTTTTCTTTTTTTTTATTTTTGAGATGGAGTCTTACTCTGTCACCTGGGCTGGAGTGCAATGGCACGATCTCGGCTCACTGCAACCTCTGCCTCTCGGGTTTAAGCGATTCTCCTGCCTCAGCCCCCTGAATAGCTGGGATTATCGGCATGTGCCACTATGCCCTGCTAATTTCTAACGTCTCACTTAATATATATGTGATATCTTTGTTTTTGCATATTGGCTTTTGGAGATGTCTTAATTTTTGTTGTAGAAAATCAAATGATCTTATGACATTTTAAAGAAACATTGTGAGCCCTGACCAGTATTTGTAACTGGAATAATCTTCAAAATGCTCCTGTCAGATTTGTATTAGCTATACTGATTTTTTTAGGCTGGTTAGGATCATTTTGAAAGTGCTTGTAATAAATGCCTCTACCTACATAACCTCAATTTTTCTCAGAGTCTAGACAAGCCTTATAAAGATAGACATTAGTTTCCAAACTCAGATCAAATGTAAGTGCTGTCAGACCGCAAGGTCCGTGGATCTGTCGATGTTTATTTTGCCCCTTGCTCTATAGAAAGCTCCATGTGTTGAAATTTGAACTAGTTTTTAGAGTCATCTCAATAAAGATGAATTAGTTGTATCCTGATATGAATGTGTATTATTTTTAGGTTCTTAAATGTAGTTAGTGGCTGCTCATAAAAATCTGAATATTTAGGCATTGATTTGTGTGGTGGTGGCTTTGTCTGCACAGCCCTGTATAAAATTACCTCATAATATCTATTTACAGGTTCAGAAACTGACTCTGAGTCTGAAGATCTCATTGTACTCTTTTTTCTTGAATAAACAGAAACTACCTATAAAGTGTTGTGTATTATTAGGATTTATTGCCTAACACAATTACTCCAGCAGGCTAGCCTCTCAAGAAATTCCTATAAAGATGGCCTTTTTTTATAGGATTGTAAAGTGGATTTAAATAGTTTGAAAAAATATATATTCCTAACTGCCATGTAGTTTCTTAATACCAATCTCACATTCTTAACTTTGTATTTCTCATCACTGAGAAGGTGAGGTGGCCTTTGTTACATTTATTCTTTTTTTCTCTTTCAACAGGGGAAAGTGCAGTGTTGCCCTTCTGAATGAGACAGAATCAGTATTGTCATATCTTGATAAAGAGGTAATTCACAATCATACTTGTTTTGTTTTTTTTCCCCTTTATTTCACATGAAGCTCTTTCCTTGGAATTTATTTCTTTTTGTACAAAAGTATTATTCTACCATCATATTAATAGCAGTATTATAGTAAAACTGTAATGACTAGAATGCATTTGGGTAAATGTGATTTTTCTGGTTATCTGAGATAAGGGTTAGCAAAAACTTCTGTGTCTGTTTTTCAGTTGGTAATGAAAGACATTATAGAGAATGGTACATGGATTTAGTTGATAGTGGATGAATATTTTTGACTTTATGAAATTAATGCTTTAGTGTGCTTAGCTCCCCTTTATGTTTTGTTTTTGTTTTATTTCTTGAATAAATGGTTTTTCTTTTAGACTATTTCCAGATGAGATTTTACCATTGGTGGTCTGCTTTCTGGAATCCTAATAAATGTTGTCAGTTAAAAATATTTTTTACTAAACTTTAACAAGAAATGTAGTTAACAAGTTGAGATAAAGCATACGCTTCATTGAAAGGAGGAAATTCTTATAAGCAGAATATTTCATGGTATGCATAGTTTTAGGTGACATTTAAAGCAATGTTATTTGTATGGTGGGAAACATATTTTAGTGTCAGTGATGCTTCAGTATTTAATCTTTCTGATTTTTTTCCTCTCCCCCAAAAGCTTTATTACATATGTGTATGTTTTATTTTTTGGAGACAAGAGTCTCGCTCTGTCCCCCAGTCTGGAATGCAGTGATGTGATCTTGGCCCACTGCAACCTCCGCCTCTCAGGTTCAAGCAATTCTTATGCTTCAGCCTCCTAAGTAGCTGGGATCACAGGTGCCTGCTGTCATAGCCGGCTGATTTTTGTGTTTTTGGTAGAGATAGAGTTTTGCCATGTTTGCTAGGCTGGTCTTGAACTCCTGGCCTCAGGTGATCTACCTTCCTCAGCCTCCCAAAGTGCTGGGATCAGAGGCATGAGCCACTGTGCCTGGCCTGTTTTTTTTTTTCTTTTTAAATCTTAAACTCAAATGTTGCTCATTTATTTCAAATGAAGAAAATATAACAGAAAAAGTTTGATACAATCATGCAGAACCCACTATACATTAGAAAACCTAATAGGAAATAAGAAAACTAACAGGAAAATACATATTCAAAGCGGAAAAAAGGCTTATAGACTTTATAACTTACCTCTGTAAAATTTAGATGATAGACTTGTCGTTAGTCTGTCCAACAGAATGGATTATAGTATGGATAATGATAGTGCCCAGAAATTAGCATTATTTCACAGAAGCAGAAAGAAAAAGGCAAAACATTCAATGCATTTCATTGTATTAAATTTTTTTTTTTGGCCGGACGCGGAGGCTCACACATGTAATCCCAGCACTTTGGGAGGCCGAGGCAGGCAGATCATGAGAGCAGGAGTTTGAGACCAGCCTGACCAACATGGTGAAACCCTGTCTCTACTAAAAATACAAAAATTAGCCAGGCCATACAAAAATTAACCGGGCGTGGTGACACATGCCTGGAATCCCAGCACTTTGAGAGGCCAAGGCGGGTGGATCATTTGAGGTCAGGAGTTCAAGACCAGCCTGGCCAACACGGCAAAACCCCGTCTCTACTAAACATACAAAAATTAGTCAGGAGGTAGTGGCACATTCCTGTAATCCCAGCTACTCGCAAGGCTGAGGCAAGAGAATTGCTTGAGCCTGGGATGTGGAAGTTGCGGTGAGCCGAGATCGCGCTACTGCACCTCCAGTCTGGGTGACAGAGTGAGACCCTATCTAAAAAAAAATAAAAAATAGACATTGGAGAAGGGTGAGGATTGAAAAATTACCTATTGGGTACAATGTTCACTATTGATGGGTACAGTAAAAGCCCAGACTTTACCATGACACAATGTATGCATATAAGAACTCTGTACTTTTACCCCCTAAATATATAAACTCTTAAAATATTGAGATTGGCATAGTTGAAGATGGTAACCCAAAGAATAACTTTATCATCCTTTACTTTTAACTCTGTGTTCTTGAAATTGGCCTGTCTGGAACCGTTTCTTCTTCTTCTTCTTTTTTTTTTTTTTTTTTTTACAACTTCTATTATAAACCAAACATATTTTGAATATTTTCCCATATCAGGACATACAAATCTAAGGATTTTAAGCAACTTATATGACCCAAATAATCATTTCATTTTATTATATTGTAGAGTATGGCAAGCTCTTGTTTTTATTGGAGTAGCATGCTAATAGGTTTTACAGATAACAAGTGACCTGAAGTATCTCTGCTTTTATTTATTTATTTATTTTTGAGACGGAGTTTTGCTCTTGTTGCCTAGGCCGGAGTGCAATGGTGCAATCTCCGGCTCACCACAACCTTCGCCTCCCAGGTTCAAGGCGTTCTCCTGCCTCAGCCTCCCGAGTAGCTGGGATTACAGGCATGTGCCACCAAACCCGTCTAATTTTGTATTTTTAGTAGAGATGGGGTTTCTCCATGTTGGTCAGGGTGGTCTTGAACTCCCAACCTCAGGTCATCTGCCCGCCTTAGCCTCCTAAAGTGCTGGGTTTACAGGTGTGAGCCACCACGCCCGGCATATCTCTGCTTTTAAATCTGATGGTGGCTGCGTGTGGGGGCTCATGTCTGTGATCCCAGCACTTTGGGAGGCTGAGGCAGGAGGATTGCTTGAGCCCAGGAGTTTGAGACCAGCCTGGACAACATAGTGAGTGCTCATCTCTATTAATGAAATAGAAAAAAAAAATCTGATGGTGAGCCAGTGGCAATAACTTCAGTTACTGAGTAATATTTATTATTCATGTCTTTAAAGCAAAACAAAAAATAAAACACTTCTGATTACATAGTGATCATCCCCTGTAGCTTTGTTAAGTTTTTTTGTTGTTGTTGTTTTTTGAGACGAAGTCTCACTCTCGTCCCCCAGGCTGGAGTGCAATGGTGCAATCTCGGCTCTCTGCAACCTCCGCCTCCTGTGTTCAAGCGATTCTCCTGCCTCAGCCTCCTAAGTAGCTGGGATTACAGGTGCCTGCCACCATGCCCAGCTAATTTTTCTATTTTTAGTAGAGACAGGGTTTCACCATGTTGGCCAGACTAGTCTTGAACTCCTGACCTCAGGTGATCTGCCTGCCTCAGCCTCCCAAAGTGCTGGGATTATAGGCATGAGCCACCGCGCCTGGCCTAAGCTGGTTGTTTTATCTATTCCTGCAGATTTTTTCTTTTCCTTAGATAGCACTTTAACAATATGCATAAATTGTCACGTATTGGTGTCCCCCCCCTTTTTTTTTTTTTAACAGTTTTTTTGTTTAAATCTTTTTTCCTGACAGTGAGCAATGAATAAAATACAGCACAGAATTTCTCAGTGGATGGAATAACTCTGTTTTTTTCCCTTTCCCCTTATCACAGTATGTAAGAGGTTCCACAGGAGAGACTTTTACTGTCTGACAGATTATCTTTTATTTGCAGTTTCCTTGGCTGGGGCTTGGTAAATTTCTGGTAGTAGGGACAGGTCCTTCCAGGATATAATACAGAGAATTGGGCAGCAGATGATCTTTGGGATCGTAGTGGGAAGCAGAAGACGGGACTTTGCTGGTTCAGATAATCTCTAGTGGTTATATGGAATTCAGCAAAGGACTGGTGCCAGGTCATTTTGCCCATTAGGCTCAGAAACAAGGACATATGAGCTTTGTAAGGGAGGACCGGAAATTTTGGTGTGTATGCTGCTGGTGAGCATGTATATAGCTATGTTTGTATATCTGTCTATATATACATACACATGCCTCAGTACTTAAAGAACTGCAAAATTATAGTTAATACATGTTTAATTAAATATTTACAAAGTGATATTATTATAACAGTAAACCACACACAAGTTCAACTCCTGTATAGTTTAATGTGAGATATGTATACCTTTTAATCTTTTGACTAAAAATTGGGATGGACATTACAAAAGAGTACCTGGTATCTGTGAAGTCTTCCCTTCTGTTTGGTGTGGACTTCAGAAGTTTATAAGATGATTTGACTTTAGGTGTCTTACCTTGGAGTTATGGTTTAATTTTGCTAGCTTTTGAAACTCTGCTTTAGAGAGCAAATGGTTTTCTTTTAGACTAAAACAAATAATAGAACTTTATAATCTACTTTGTTTCAAGCTGTTTCTTGTGGCTCGGTTTAATTTTGTACTGTTTTACATGATGACAGTAACACCATGCTCTCCTTAAAGATTTATGAGTTTATTCACCAAAATGAAATTTTATATACTCTCTGGGATTTATGTGTTCATTATAGTGACATTGATTTTAATGCTTTATAAAAAGTAGAAGGAATTAAGTATACCTACATATTTTGTCATATTTTTCAGGATACCTTCTTCTACTCATTGGTCTATGACCCCTCATTGAAAACGCTATTAGCTGACAAAGGTGAAATCAGAGTGGGACCTAGATATCAGGCAGACATTCCAGAAATGCTGTTAGAAGGTATGTTTTTCTGCATGTTTGCAGTTCTGTGAAACAAATGTATCTTGAAACTCAAATATACATGTCCTCATGTGGAAGAAGCAATGTTCAGGGCAAAGTCTAAAAGTTATAAGCACTTGCAATTTTACTGTTCTTTGTGAAAAATAATGAATAAATAAATAGAGATGAGGCCTTTCTATGTTGCCCAGGCTGGTCTTGATCTCCTGGCCTCAAACAATCCTCCCACCTCGGCCTCTCAAAAGGGATGCTATTATAGGTGTGGCCTGGCCAGCACTTCCAATTTTAGAAGCACAAAATTAGCTCATTTTAATGTACTTTGTTTTTGCTATGCTTCATATATATCTAGCTTTTTAAAAAACTGAAGGTTTGTGGCAACCCTGTTGAGCAAGTCCTTTGGTGCCATTTTTCCAACAGGACAGTGTCTCTGTGTCAAATTTTGGTAATTCTTGCAACATTTCAAACCTTTTCATTATTATCTGTTATGGTGATCTGTGATCAATGATCTTTGATGTAACTGTTGTAATTGTTTTGGGGCCATGAACTGTATCCATATGAGAGGACAAACTGAACTGATAAATGCTGTGTATTCTGAGTGCTCCACCAACTGTCCCTTCCCTGCCTCTTTTCTCTCCTGGGGTCTCCCTATTTTATGAGTCACAGCAATATTGAACTTAAGCCAGTTAACAACCCTGCAGTGGCCTGTAAGTGTTCAAGTGAAAGGAAGAGTAGCATATCTCTCACTTTAAATCAAAAGCAAGAAATGAAGCTAGTGAGGAAGGCGTGTCAGAAGCCAAGACAGGCCAAAAGCCAGGCCTCTTCCCCCAGTTAGTCAAGTTGTGAATGCAAAGGAAAAGTTCTTGAAGGAAATTAAAAGTGCTACTCCACACTCCAGCCTGGGCGACAGAGCAAGACTCTGTCTCAAAAAAAAAAAACTACAAAAAAGCTCCACCAGTGAACACATGAATGATAAGAAAGCAAAACAGGCTGGGTGCAGTGGCTCGCGCCTTTAATCCCAGCACTTTGGGATGCCGCAGCAGGTGGATTACTTGGGACCAGGAGTTCGAGACCAGCCTGGCCAACATGGTGAAACACCATCTCTACTAAAAATACAAAAACTAGCCAAGTGTGATGGTGTGTGCCTGTATTCCCAACTACTCGGGAGGCTGAGGCAGGAGAATCCCTTGAACCTGGGAGGCAGAGGTTGGAGTGAGCCAAGATTGTGCCACTGCACTTCAGCTTGGGCAACAGAGTGAGACTTTCTCTAAAAAAGAAAACAGGCTGGGCGTGGTGGCTCAAGCCTGTAATCCCAGCACTTTGGGAGGCCGAGACGGGCGGATCACGAGGTCAGGAGATCAAGACCATCCTGGCTAACACGGTGAAACCCCGTCTCTACTAAAAATACAAAAAACTAGCCGGGCGAGGTGGCGGGTGCCTGTAGTCCCAGCTACTCGGGAGGCTGAGGCAGGAGAGTGGCGTAAACCGGGAGGCGGAGCCACTGTACTCCAGCCTGGGCGGCAGAGCGAGACTCCGTCTCAAAAAAAAAAAAAAAAAAAAAAAAAAGGAAAAAAATAAAACAATAGCCTTACTGCTTTCCTGCTGATACCGTGGAGAAAGTCTTAGTGGCCTAGATAGAAGATCAAATCACCAACAACATTCCTTTAAGCCAAAGCCTCATCCAGAGCAGGGCCCTAACTCTCTTCAATTTTGTGAAGACTGAGAGGTGAGGAAGCTGGAAAAAATTCTTCACCATAACATAAAAGTGCAAGTAAAGCAGCAAGTGCTGATGTAGAAGCTGCAGCAAGTTATCCAAGTCTAGCTAAGATTACTGATGAAGACTGCTACGTTAAACAACAGATTTTCAATGTAGGTAAGACAGCTTTCTATTGGAAGAAGATGCCATCTAGGACTTTCATAGCTAGAAGCTCCAAGGGACAGGCTGACTCTCTCATTAGTGACGAATGCAGCTAGTAACTTGAAGCCAGTCCTCATTTACCATTCCAAAAATCCCAGACCCCTTAAGCATTATGCTAAATCTGCTCTGCCTGTGCTCCGTAAATAGAACAACAAAGCCTAAATGACAGCACCTCTGTTTACAGCATGGTTTACTGAATATTTTAAGCTCGCTGTTGAGACCTACTGCTTAGGAAAAAGGATTCCTTTCAAAAACTGCTCATTGATAATGCTCCTCATCATCCAAGAGCTCTGATGGGGATGTACAAGGAGGTGCATATTGTTTACATGACTGCTGACACAACATCCATTCTGGAACCTATGGATCAAGGAGACATTTTGACTTTCACATTTTATTATTAAGAAATAACATCACCTAAGGCTGTACTTCCCATAGATAATGATTCCTCTGATGGATCTGAGTAGGCAATCGAAAACCTTCTGGAAAGTATTCTCCATTCTAGATGCCAGTAACAATTGTAATTGATAGGAGGAGGTCAAAATATAAACATTAATAGGAGTTTAGAAGAAGTTGATTCCAACAGTCGTGGATAACTTTGAAGGGTTTACAACTTCAGTGGCAGAAGTAACTGCAAATATGTTGGATATAATATGCAAGAAAACTACAATGAGAGTGGGCCCTGAAGATATGACTGACTGAATTGCTGCAATCTCATGGTAAAACTTGGATGGGTGAGTAGTTGATTCTTATGGATGAGCAAAGAAAGTGGATTCTTGAGATGGAATCTACTCCGGGTGAAGATGCTGTGAACACTGTTGAGATGGCAATGAAGGATTTGGAATATGATATAAACTTAGTTGGCAAAGCAGTGGCAGGGTTTGAGAGGGTTGTCCCTGTTTTTGAAAGAAGTCTACTGGCCGGCGCGGTGGCTCACGCCTGTAATCCCAGCACTTTGGGAGGCGGAGGCGGGCGAATCATGAGGTCAGGAGATCGAGACCATCCTGGCTAACATGGTGAAACCCTGTCTCTACTAAAAATACAAAAAGTTAGCTGGGCGTGGTGGTGGGTGCTTGTAGTCCCAGCTACTGGGGAGGCTGAGGCAGGAGAATGGTGTGGAACTCGGGAGGCAGAGGTTGCAGTGAGCCAGATCACGCCACTGCACTCCATCCTGGGCGACAGAGTGAGACTCAAAAGAAGGAAGTCTACTGTAGGTAAAATCCTATCGAGCATCACATGCTACAGAGAAAAACCTTTTTTGAGACAGAGTCTCACTCTGTCGCCCAGGCTGAATTACAGTGGCACAATCTTGGCTCACTGCAGCTTCTGCCTCCTGGGTTCAAACGATTCTTGTGCCTCAACCTCTCGAGTAACTGGGATTACAGGCATGTGCCACCACGCCCGGCTTTTTTTGTATTTTTAGTAGAGATGGGGTTTTGCCATGTTGGCCAGGCTGGTCTTGAACTCCTGACTTCAAACCATCTGTCCACCTTGGCCACCCAAAGTGCTAGGATTACAGGTGTGAGCCATCCCACCACCCCACCTGCCTCCCACCCAGCCCCCCACTGCTAGCAATCTTGGAATGTTTTAACCAGAAACAAGGAATGCCTTTCCCTTTCTTCAAGGCTACTTCTGGGTATTTATTTTTACATTTTATAACTTGGTAGTTTTCTTTGTTAAGTATTCATCTCTAACAAAAACAACAGATTTATAGATTTTATTGAAAAATACCATATTTTTCACCATAAATGTAGAAGCCATTTTGGACTCTTATTTCAGCCTGAAGCTTTAAAGCATATCCAGAATGTTCTTTTCACTTGTAATCAGGCAACTGAGTAGATGCAAGGTTTAAAGAACCCTTCTTTTTTTTTTTTGGAAATGGAGTTTCGCTCTTGTTGCCCGGTCTGGAGTGCAGTGGGCGTGATCTTGGCTCACTGCAACCTCTGCCTCTCAGGTTCAAGCGATTCTCCTGCGTCAGCCTCCTGAGTAGCTGGGATTACCTGTGCCCGCCACCACACACCCAGCTAATTTTTGTATTTTTAGCAGAGACAGGGTTTCGTCATGTTGGCCAGGCTGGTCTCGAACTCCTGACCTCAGGTGATCCACCAGCCTCAGCCTCCCAAGGTGCTGGGATTACAGGCATGAGCCTCTGCGCCTGGCCACCCTTCTTTTTTCTAATGACTGTATTTTTGGGGGAGAAGGAGTGGGGATACCAATAGGTATACCAGTAATTAACCACACTTGAAATGGTCATTGCCATCACAGAAACTTCCATCTGTAGCTAGTACCTGATTGCAGGGAAGTTAAATAGTAGGACATATCATATTCAAGGACAGATGTTTAGGATTTGCTGGAATCCATTCTTCCTAACCCTTTTAGTACTCCTGAGTGGGTACATTTCCACCAGTGGCCAGATTCTAATTTGCATTGGCATGGAATGTAGAACTGGAATTAATATCTTGGGTAGGTGGCAGCAGCAGCACTCTGCCAGGATATGTTACAGGCTTGCTTTCTTTGTGAACATGTCTTGATGGATACTAAGAGATTGTTGTGGCATTAGCCTTGCTAGGGAATAAATCTTTTTGTGGCTTTTCGATTTTTAAATTCATTTATGGCTACCCAACACCTAACAAACTCTAGAGATCTGAAAAGAAGAGTATGAAGTTTACAAATGAAAGTAAAGGCGTCTTTTAGCTTTTACGTCTTTCACTGAGTTTGAATAAATCACCTAGAAAATTTTCCATAAAAGAGATGAGAAGTTTTGAGTCATTATTTAAATGTATTATAACATTGGAGTTTTAAGAAAAAATTTGTTTTACATATTAAATTTAAATTTCAACTGTTAAAGTATGTTATAACAACATTAAATTATTAAATGAAAATGACTCTAGGTTCACAAGTTTGGGTAAATCCTGACTATACTGTGTTTTAATTGAGTAACCTTGGGGAAATGATTAACCCCTCCAAGTTCCCGTTTCTCTTTAAACAGGGAATGATAGCGTAGGTAGTACATTCTATCATTGTGATGAGCAAATGAGGTAATTCTTGTCATGCAGTTAGCACATGCCCAGCTGTTACAGTCCTCTCCCCTGGCCTCTAGTAATACTCATTTAATAGCTGTTACCTGCTGGGTGCGGTGGCTCACGCCTGTAATCCCAGCACTTTGGGAGGCTGAGGCGGGCAGCATCATTTGAGGTTAGGAGTTTGAGACCAGCTTGACCCACCTTGGTGAAACCCCATCTCTACTAAAAAATACAAAATTTAGCCGAGTGTGGTGGCGGGTGCCTGTAATCTCAGCTACTTGGTAGGCTGAGGCAGGAGAATTGCTTGAACCCAGGAGGCGGAGGTTGCAGTGAGCAGAGGTTGCAGTGAGCTGATATCGCGCCACTGCACTCCAGCATGGGTGACAGAGACAGACTCCCTCTCCAAAAAAAAAAAAAAAAAAGCTGTTATACCAGTCATACTCCAGTGTGTTAAAGAATTAAATTAGTGTATCTTTTGTTACATTGTATGCACTTAAAACTTGTATTAACTCATATTCTGTTGGCAAATAGGAAAATGTTAGTATAGAGTAAAAATGTGTCAGTTCATATGTGACTTTCCCCAGCAATAAGGGAAACAAGTGTTCTCATAGATAAGGAGAGTTTAAGAAAGAGCAAGTGGAAATTTTTACAAAAGTGCCTTCCTTTGATTTAAGCAATGGCTGATTTTTGTGGCCTGAAAATCTGAGGCACTTTCCACTATGTTAAAACTATATGGGGAAGCTTTCAGTTACAGATAAAGAGACTCTGAAGATATTTCCTCCAGTGTTTGGGGGAAAAATTGCATTCTAGATTCAATTTTTAATTTATTTGAAGCTATAAAAAGGGACCTACAGCTCAGTGGAAGAAGCATGAATCCAGGGTTTAAGGAGATAAAAGATCAAGTGGACCTTTATGCTTGGTGCAAATGGCAATAGAGATTTAATTGTTTTATTATGATTGTTAGTTTTTTTGGAATGCTCTGGTCACTAACTTTCTTAGGTTTTGAGAGTTTTATCCTATTTTTTCATAAACGCTATTACCTTCAATTGGTAGTTTTGCAGAATATGAACGTCTTAACAACGTAGTGGATAGTTGTCAACTTAGAAATACTGACCTGTAAGAATTGTTTAAGCAGGTATTGATTGCCGTCATATAAAACAGCAATTTTCAGCCATAGGGCAATTTTGTCCTCAGGAGAATTAAACAATACGTAGACGTTTTAGTTGTCACGTCTGGTAGGGGGGGTGGAGGTAGG
The DNA here is from genome assembly GCF_024542745.1 of Macaca thibetana thibetana. NCBI lineage: Eukaryota > Metazoa > Chordata > Mammalia > Primates > Cercopithecidae > Macaca > Macaca thibetana. The sequence goes on along the minus strand of NC_065590.1, from coordinate 64,477,875 downwards.
AAGGGGCACTTAGTGGGTAGAGGCCAGGTATGAAAAATTTATAGGGATATAGTAACCATTCAATAAATGTTAGTTAATATTTACATAATTATAATACTACATAAATTTTCAAATATAAATGACTATGTGGTCTGGTCTATTTCTGTACGTTTGATTGTGTTTGTTTTTATGGTAGTACATACAGTATTATTTTGATTACTGTTGCCATATATTATAATCTTATCCAGATGAGTTAATCCTTTCCCTTATTTTAGAACTATTTCATTTGTGGATATTCAAAACATTTTATATCTGCTTCCAAAACTAAATTCTTTTATGGCCGTGCATCACCTAATGACAGCAATACATTCTGATAAATGTGTCATTAGGCAATTTCATTGCTGTGCCAACATCATAGAGCGCACTTCCACAAACCTAGATTGGTACAGCTTACTAAACACCCAGGCTATATGGTATAGCCTATTGCTCCCAGGCTACAAACCTGTACAGCATGTTACTATACTGAATACTGTAGGGAATTATTACACAATAGTAAGTATTATGTGTCTAAATATAGCTAAGTATAGAAGAGGCATTGTAAAAATACAGTAAAAAGATAATAAGTGGTGCACTCACTGTGTAGGGTACTTCCCGTGAATGGAGCTTGCAGCACTGGAAGTTGCTTTGGGTGAGTCAGTGAGTGAGTGGCACGTGGATGTGAAGGACTAGGACATTACTGTAGACTTTATAAACAATGTACACTTAGGCTATACTAATTTTATTTAAAAATTATCTTCAGTAATAAATTAACTTTAGCTTACTGAAAGTTTTTTTTTTTTTTAACTTTTTGACTCTTCTATCATAACACTTAAATATAAACACTATGAGACTCAAAGAAGAGCCAGATGACGTAAGTTTTTAATACCGCCATCCTGAGGTTACCAAAAGAATAGGGAATTGGTGCTGGGCATGGTGGCTCACGCTTGTAATCCCAGCACTTTGGAATTGAAAGGCTGAGGCTGGCAGATCACTTGAGGTCAGGAATTCAAGACTAGCCTGACCAACATGGTGAAACCCCGTCTCTACTAAAAGTACAAAAAATTAGCTGGGCGTGGTGGTGCACGCCTGTAGCCCTAGCTACTTCAGAAGGCTGAGGCTGGAGAATCGCATAAGCCCAGGTGGTGGAGACTGCAGTCAGCTGTGGTTGTGTGCCACTGTACTCCAGCCTGGGTGACAGAGCGAGACCTTGTCTCAAAAAAAAAAAAAAAAAAAAAAAAAGAGGCCGGGGCGCGGTGGCTCACTCCTGTAATCCCAGCACTTTGGGAGGCTGAGGCAGGTGGATCACCCGAGGTCAGGAGTTCAAGACCAGCCTGGCCAACATGGTGAAACCCTGTCTCAACTGAAAATACAAAAAATTTAGCTGGTCGTGGTGGTGGGCACCTGTAATCCCAGCTACTTCGGGAGACTGAGGCAGGAGAGTGGCTTGAACCCGGGAGGTGGAGGTTGCAGTGAGCCGAGATCGCAGCATTGCACTCCAGTGTGGGCAACAAGAAGAAAAAAAAAAAAGAATAGAGTGAGGGGAGGTAGTGACACAGGTTACGGGAGAGCAGGGCTAGCAAAGGCTGCATGGCTGCCTTGTTATGTGGATGAACCTCCGAGGTAATCTCCAAGCTGCTCTCAGAAAGGTGTAGCTTGGGGTGAAGTGTCTATGTCAGACCTTTGGTCTCTTTTTCCTGTAAGTTAGTCTGTCTTAGATTCATTTAAAGGGGCCTCAGAGAAATCCTGTTTGCATTTGCGGTTTACTTCACTAATGTAGATTTCCTCTACGTATGCAGATCTCCCCCCATAAAAGGCAGCCTTTCAGGGCTGGCTACTCTTGTTGTGTTTATTGATCTCAGAATAGCCATCTAGAAATATGCCGAAGAAGTATATTTTGAGGTGAAATATTCTGGTTTCACCTCACTTCTTGATTTTTATTTTAGAAGTAGAAACTGGGACTCCCTATATTGACCAGTGTGCTCTTAAACTCCTGGCCTCAAATGGTCCTCCTACCTTGGCCTCCCAAAGTGCTGGGATTACAGATGTGAGCCACTGCACCCTGGCCTTGCTTTTTTATTTACTCAATCATCTCATCTTCTTTTGAAAATTTTGAAATTTCTTTATATAAAATCTCCAATTTTATTTCCCAGTGTTTTATATTTTTATTGTCAAAATGAATGTTTTAACAATATAATTTATTGTCAATATAATTTTTAAAAGTTATAATTTTTAAAAGTTATAGTAACTTATTATTCTTTTGATTCATAACTTAATATGTTGCCCAGAACTTTCAGAACAAGATTGAGCAAAAATGGTGATAAAAGACATCCTTGAGTGTTTCTGAATTACATATAAAAAGCACAGTACTCTGATGGCTGGTGCAAAGAAAACGCACTGTATTTGGAACAAAGAATGTTTCAAATTGCCTAGGAAAGGACCTTTCGGAATCCTTAGTTCTTCAGAGTATTTGAACAACACTCTGTGCTCAAAATTCTTTTTTTTTTTTTGAGATGGAGTCTCACTCTGTCGCACAGGCTGGAGTACCGTGGCGTGATCTCGGCTCACGGCAAGCTCTGCTTCCCAGGTTCATGCCATTCTTCTGCCTCAGCCTTCGGAGTAGCTGGGACTACAGGCGCCCGCCACCTCGCCCGGCTAGTTTTTCGTATTTTTTAGTAGAAACGGGGTTTCACCATGTTAGCCAGGATGGTCTCGATCTCCTGACCTCGTGATCTGCCCACCTCGGCCTCCCAAAGTGCTGGGATTACAGGCGTGAGCCACCGCGCCCGGCCTCAAAATTCTTAAGAAGTACTTTGTCAGTATTTTCTAGAGATTTAAAAATATAACTGGAAGGTTAGGGCTAACATTTAAAATAGTTGCTGGGTCTACATTTCTTCAAAATTAAATGAAACAAAAATAGGAAGCTGTATACAATCACACATTTAGTTGGGAAATACAGTTGTAGGAATTTAGAGGTTAGGGGAGATCGTCATGGTCTGTGTTTTTTGATGATATGACACGTGAGCAGATTGGAATTGCCCAGATTATCATACGTGGAGGAGGAAGGGGAGATTATTATAAAGACTGGAATGAACATTAACATGGAATTAATCTTAGTTCAGTTTCTGGCTCATTCCATTGTAACCAGGGCCATTCCAAAGGCTGCTGCTAGCGTAGCTGAAAAAAATTTAATTATAAAGTTCTAAATAAGTTAATTCAAGAGCTTTTAAAAAGTTTTTTCCATGTGAAGAAGTGATCAAACTGATATGAATGTAATTATTTGGTCTATTCAAAATGGGAATCTCCTCTTAGTTTGAAATGATCGTTTGATATAGAGAATTTCTGTATTTATTTTTTGTTCTTGCTATTTTTCTTCTCAGCCCATGGTTTTATGTTTCTGGTGTTAGTATAAATGCTTTCAAGAGAGTTTTATTGTTTACAGTGAATTTATTTAGAATTCTTCTAAGTCTTACTTTTGCTGTATGCTGCAGACTGTATGGGTGGAATTAAAATTTATCAATTTGACTGACTTGAATTTGAAAAATAAACATCAATTTTAGTCTTACGTTCGGGAGTATACAACAGAAGGGGCTTAAAACTGAATAGCAACATCATTTCTTGTGTGTTATTTAAGATGTAGATTTCAAATGTTTTACCACTACTATCTATCCTTATTTAAATTATTTTTTAAAAGACATGGGCAGGTTAATTGTGTCATTCTCCATTCTCAAGTTTCATGTGGCTTGCAACTTTTTGATTTTTTTTTTTTTTTTTTTTTTGGGACGGGGGACGGAAGTCTCGCTCTGTCACCCAGACTGGAGTGCAGAGGCGCAATCTTGGCTCACTGCAAGCTCCGCCTCCTGGGTTCACGCCATTCTCCTGCCTCAGCCTCCCGAGTAGCTGGGGACTACAGGCGCCCGCCACCACACCCGGCTAATTTTTTGTATTTTTAGTAGAGACGGGGTTTCACCGTGTTAGCCAAGGTGGTCTTGATCTCCTGACCTCGTGATCCTCCCGCCTCGGCCTCCCAAAGTGCTGGGATTACAGGCGTGAGCCACTGTGCCCGGCCTGCAACTTTTTGATCTTTAACTGGTCTTTGAAAATGACCCTAATGTTGAGTGTCTTGTCTTAGCATGCTAAGAATTGTAAACAAAACAAAGAATGAAGTCCTTTCAAACCTTAGATGTTTTTGACCTAGTACTAGCTCTGCTCTGCTCTGTTTATGTCATTTTATATTGGGGTTGGCAGTTGGCTCTCTGGTTACCTGCCTTTTGACCAGAGACAAATGGGCAGGTCTTCAACCTAACAGCAGTGGCCTGACTTAAGAGGCTGCAGATGGAACGCCTGCTTCTGTCCTGTCCTTTCCATTGATATCTGCTTGCTCCTATACTAGGTGGCCCATAGCCTGAGTTTGTCAGTCACTGGGGAATGTTTGGCTTCAGAGTATTATGTTAGCCGCTGCAAGGCCTAATGTTATAGATGCAGTGATTAAAAGCAAAACAAAGGCAAAAGCAGTCACTATCATTAAAGAGCTCTTATTCTAGTAAGAATCCATAGCTATAAATAAAAATTCCATTGGCTCCCAAGTCTACTTTTCATTACAATTATTTGTCCTAACATTGACTCTTGTTCAATAGTTATCTGTTTGTGAGATATTCTAAAGCAAAGCATTTGGCATTATTGTCAGTCTTCTCTTGGCCCTAACCTCCTGTTTGTGTATCTTTTTTTGTTTTGTTTTGTTTTGTTTTGAGACACCCAGGCTGGAATGCAGTGGTGTGATTATGGCTCACTACAGCTTTGACCTCCTGGGCTGAAGCAGCCTTTCCACCTTAGCTTCCTAAGTAGCTAGGACTATAGGCGTGTGCCACGACGCATGGCTAATTTTATTTATTTTTTGTAGAGATGGGGTCTCACTGTGTTGCTAAGGTTGGTCTTGAACTTTTGGGCTCAAGTAATCCTCCCTCCCCAGCTTCCCAAAGTGCTGGGATTATAGGTGTGAGCCACCATGCCCAGCCTCCTTCTTTCTGCTATTGCCAACGCTATGAGTACAGCTCACAAAACTTGAAATCTGCACTCTACATCCAGTCTGTCACTGATATTCCCAAATCTCCTCTCTTTGTGCTCTATTACCAGTCTCATAACCAAAACCCCTCACTACTTGTGAGGGAACTCTTGAAGGAGGCTGATATGTCTCTCTGTCTTTATCAGGTATCTCTGCAGAGGAAATTATGCTTTGAAAGTGGAAGTTTGGTTCTGCTCTTGTCACTCCCTTACCAGAAAAATCAAGGGCTTCTAATATAAAATCTCTTCAAAAAACATCTATGTAGGATCTCCAGTAATGTGTTCATAACCCACTTCTCTTAGCTATCTTCTCTCATTCCATAAAGTACTCCAGACATTATGAGCTACTTTTCTGTGACATTTTAATGCCCCATGACTTTGTTCATGTTCTCATTTCTTTTTTAAAAAATCTTCCCCTGCTGGTGCATTCATACCCTTTAGTTCTTAGGTGAAATGCCATCTCCTTCATGACATTGTTTCTTACCTAGCTTGAAATGATTTCTCTATTCTTCAGATTCTTATGCTATTAACTATTAATATGTCACTCTTATGCTATTTATTTGGTTTATATCACAGGTATTTATGCATAGCTTAAGCATCTTGTGGAAGTGATGCTTTCTTTCTTTCTTTTTTCCTTTTTTTTTTGGAGACAGAGTCTTACTCTGTCGCCCAGGCTGGAGTACAGTGGCGCAGTCTCAGCTCACTGCAACCTCTGCCTTCCGGGTTCAAGCGATTCTTGTGCCTCAACCTCCCGAGTAGCTGGGATTACAGGCACCTGCTACCACTCCCAGCTAGTTTTTATATTTTTAGTAGATACAGGATTTCTCCATATTGACCAGGCTTGTTTCAAACTTCTGGCCTCAAGTGATCTGGCCGCCTCGGCCTCCCAAAGAGCCGCGATTACAGGTGCAAGCCACCGCACCCAGCCTGTTGCTTTTTCATCTTTATGTCTCTTAGCATGGCGCTTACTGCCTCTCGCATACAGGTACTCCAGAAACAGACGTTAAGGACTAAATGAAGATACCATTCGGTTAGTTTGGTGTTATTATCGTCAGTGTTCACTTTAATGAGGTGTTGTACATCTGCGTCTGAAAGAATGTGCCAAAACTATGGGCACTTACCTTACATGTAAACATTTCTAATGCTATGGTGACCGTTGTCATCAGTGGTATGAGACAGTGCGCCTTGTCAGTAACAAGACTCCGTTTTATTTATTTTTGGACAGGAGAATCAGATGAGAGGGAACAGTCAAAATTGGAAGTTAAAGTTTGGGATCCAAATAGCCCACTTACGGATCGACAGATTGACCAGTTTTTAGTTGTAGCACGGTGAGTACAAGTATGGCATTATCAAGTCAAGAAATTTCTTTATATAAAAGAATTTATAGGTATATGTATTTTTATTTCTTTGTATTCTGGTTTCCCCCCACTGATTGAATTGTTTTTTAGTTATGTAAGAAAGCTTAATTATACTGCTTCCTAAATTTATTAGTTTCTGTTTTAAGTGAAAATAGTTGTATTAATTTTTACTGATTAAGAAAACAGAAAAGTATTAAAAAATTCTTTATACCTGAAGAAAATATCTGAAGTCCCATATCCTTAATGAAAAGAGTCATCCTTTTTACTTGACATGGCTTTACTCTGGACATGGATTATTCAGGTATCAATAAGAATGTGCACCTGGAATTCGCTCACTGCATCCATGTGTGAGTAGGGTCTGTTGCTAAGCATAGCGCTTTCCCTTGAGAGCTTTCAGCCTGGCTGCCTGGCTGGCTTGCTTCCTTCCTTCTTTCCCTTTTCTTAAGAGAATGAATGGGACAGAATTTTGTTTTTATTTTAAAAATGATAACAGTAAAAGTACATTAACAAGCAATTGGTGAATGAACTGAGGTATACTTATATAGTGAAATATTACTTTATGGCAATTGAATGAATTAAAGCTATATGTAGCAAAGCGATAAACATCACAAATAATGATGAGGGTATATACCATGTGATCATTTATGTACATACAGAGTAATTATTTATAAAATGTTTGCTGTGTACAAAACAATGCTTTATTAGTGGATTTTTAAATACATTAAATGGGTATATATATATTATATATATTTGATCTGGGAGTATATATAGGGAACTCTAACAAATTTATAATTATTTTTTAAAAGAATGAAGAAATATGACAAAATATTAATAAGAGTTAGATCTGGACAGTGGATGCAAGGGTCTTCATTATGTTATTGTCTGATTTTGTTTTGAACTTATTTCACAATACAGAGGGAAAAATAGTCTTGGCTCATCCTTAGACTTCACTGTTCATAGAGCCAGTCACCATGGACGGTCACACTTTTTATTGGTGGCCAGGCATTTGGAGTCCAGAGCCCACCACCTAACTACCAAGCGATTGGATGGAGACACTTGATGTGCATTGCGAAGGGGGCCAATCTTGTGGCCCCTTGTAGAGTACACAATACTGGTCTAGAGTCTCCAGACAGGCTGTCTAGATTGGGGATTGGTTAGGAGACATTGCTGTTTTCAAATTTGATTTGTATTCTGTTTTTTCATTTTTCTGATTGCCAAGGGCCATATGTTTCCCCCCAAAGCCAGCATGAAGGACACTAAGGAGTTGGTTCCTAGTATGTTTTTGTTTTCAATATTTGTTTTAAAAACTAATCTTCTAGGCTGGGAATGGTGGCTCATGCATGTAACCCCAGCACTTCGGGAGGCCAAGGCAGGAGGATTGTTTGAGTCCAGGAGTTTGAGACCGACCTGGGCAATATAGTAAGACCTCTTCTCTTTAAAAAAAAAAAAAAAAAAAAAAAGGCTGGGCACAGTGGCTCATGCCGCCTGTAATCTCACTACTTTGGGAGGCCAAGGCAGGTGGATCACCTTAGGTCAGGAGTTCAAGACTAGCCTGGCCAACATGGTGAAACCTCGTCTCCACAAAAATAGAAAAAAAATTAGCTGGGCATGATGGTGGGTGCCTGTAATCCCAGCTACTCGGGAGATGGAGGTGGGAGAATCGCTTGAACCTGCGAGGCGGAGGTTGCAGTGAGCCGAGATAGCACCATTGCACTCCACCCTGGGCAACAGAGCAAGACTTCGTGTCAAAAGAAAAAAAAAAAAAGATCTTCTAAATACAAATTAAGACCACAGTCAAGTACCACTGCCAACCCAGAATGGTTCAGATTTTAAAGACTGACAGTGCTAAGCATTGATCAAGATTTAGAACCAATACTCTCGTATCCTGCTGGTGGGGGTGTACATTGGTACAGGTCCTTTGGAATATTGTTTGCTGTCATCTAACACACATATCTCTTAAGTTTCACTCCTAAATATCTATGCAGCAGAAATGCATACACCTTTGCACCAAAAGATCACGTATACAAATGGATTTATGGCGCTATTCATAGTAACCCCAAACTGGAAACAACACAGAATGTCTGTCAGCAGTAGAGTGGAGGTGGGGATGAGACATCGTACAACAGAATGTTGCATAGCAGGGAAAATGAGTGAATACAGCTGTAGCTAGCAACATGGATGAATCCACAAACATAGTTTTAATCGAAAGAAGCTGGACATAAAGTCCAGCTGTGTGATTCTGTTTGAGCAAAACTAATCTGTGGTGCTACAATCCAGGGTGGTGGTTCCCTGTGGAGAGGAGCTTGAGGAGCCTCTGGTTTGTGGTCATGTTCTTTCTTGAACTGTATGTTGGTGGCATGCATGTGTTCACTTTACAGTAACTATCTGTACATTGTGTACTTTTCAACATGAATGTTGTGTTTTAGTTAAAATATTTATAAAATTTCTTCCTTGGGGTCAACCACAATGGCTCATGCCTGTAATCCCAAAACTTTGGGAGGCCAAGGCAGGAGGATCACTTGAGCCCAGGAGTTTGAGACCAGCCTGGCCAACATAGGGAGGCCTTGACTACAAAAAAATTTTTTTAATTAGCCAAAAAAAAAAAAAAAAAGTGGGGCATGGTGGTGCATGCCTGTAGTTCCAGCTACTTGGGAGGCTGAGGTGGGAAGATTGTTTGAGCCCAGGAAGTTGAGGCTACAGTGAGCTATGATCACACTACTGCACTCTAGCCTGGGTGACAGAGTGAGACCCTGTCTCAAAAAATAAAAATAATAAAAATAAAAAATCTCTTCCATAGCAAACATGTTTAAAACACAGGCAGGAAAAGTAGTGAGTCTTCATTTTATGCTGTATGTCTTAAAGTTAAGGTTTCTTACATATTGGAAGGACTTCTAAATCATTAAAATCAGCATTATGGCAATTTCTTTTTAAATGAGTTATTAGTAGAAATATGTTTCATGTTGAACCCTCACAGGAAAGAGTTGCTACAGTTAGTGATATATTGGAGAAAAAAATGTTACTGAGTTTCACAATTTGGGCTAAAAAATGGTCAAAACTTGCTTTGCTGTAATAGTCAAACTCTGCAGCTGACTTTCTATTTTTTGAGCCAATTTGAATACCAAATGTTTTACTCCATGACATTTTATAATAGAGCTTCCCTTTCCTTCTTCCCCCCCCCCCCGCACAGGCTATTTTTTCTTGATTTCATGATAATGACCTGTTTATAGTAAATTGGCTTGTCAATTATATCATCTTATAGAGTGAAAATTCTTTTTATTTGATGTTTGAATCTCAAACATTCAGAAACTTGTTTTTGCTTTTTCTTTTACGGTTTTTTATTCATGATCCAAATGTGTTTTTTAAAACATTAAAAGAAAAAAAAAAACTAGATACTTAATTCTTCCTTATTGTGTTTGTGGTTTATTCAGTGCTGTTGGGACATTCGCTAGAGCCCTGGATTGCAGCAGTTCTGTGAGGCAGCCTAGTTTGCATATGAGTGCTGCTGCAGCTTCCCGAGACATCACCTTGGTAAGACATGGTTTGAAATTTTGTGGGTATTTATCCTTCTGTTACTTGTTTAATTTTAAAGCCATTGTGGCAATCCTGTAGACCGGGAGCTTTTGGGCTCTTAGCCTTCCTGACTGCTAGGTTTATTTGGCTTGGTTACTTGGTTAACTGGGTTCTGATAACACTCGTCTGTGCATTGAGAGTTTTTTGTGTCTGTTCATTAGAAAGAGGGGCTGGTTTTTTTTGTTTTCCTTTCTTTCTATATTTGGAGATGGAGTCTTGTTCTTTTGCCAGGCTGGAGTGCAGTGGCACAATCTCAGCTCACTGCAACCTCTGCCTCCTGGGTTCAAGTGATTCTCGTGCCTCAGCCTCCCTAGTAGCTGGGATTACAGGCACGTGCCACCACACCCAGCTAATTTTTGTATTTTTAGTAGAGATGGGGTTTCACCATGTTGGCCAGGCTGGTCTCAAACTTCTGACCTTGTGATCTGCCTGCCTCAGCCTTCCAAAGTGCTGGGATTACAGGCGTGAGCCACCACGCCCGGCCAGAGGGGCTATTTTCTTATATAATTTTATTATATTATAGTTGCTATCTTTTAAATCTATTTACTTTTTTCTTTTGGTGATCAAATGAAGCTTCCTATATTCAGTTTAATTTTACCACTAATGGCAGCCATGGCTAGGCATAGGACCTGGCACTTACTGCTTTCTCTGCACTCCAAAAAAGTGGACCTGTGAGTTTTTTGCTGATTGAAGTTACTTATTGTATTTGATTTCCTATTACCCCATGTGATAGGCTTGGTAGGATGCTCATTTTACAGATGAGAAAACTGAGCTTTGGTGAGGTTATTTGACCAGTATTCATTACATATAACAAAAATTTCAATATTGTTTTCTAATGAAACGGAATACAATTTAGGTTTTTAACTTTCTCATTATAATGCCAATTTGAAATGCTTTTCATAAAATATTTATTTTGATGATATAAGAACTCATAGAGGAATGCACATCAGATTTGTTTTTTATGCTTTCTTTTTTAAAAAATTTAATCTATTTTTAAAAAATAAAGACGGGGTCTTACTAGGTTGTTGCCCTGGCTGGTCTTGAACTCCTCCTGGCTTCAAGCAGTCCTCTGCCTTGATGTCCCAAAGTGCTGAGATTACTGGTGTGAGCCACTGCTCCTAGCCTTGCTTCTTACGCATTCTGTGTACTTCTGTACAATTATAGATTGTGACTAAAGCTGTGGAACCCCTTGCCTTTTCCTTTCTCAAAGACTAGAATCTTTTATAGAAGAAAGTTTTGTTTTCTCCATTGGGACATTTATATTTTACCCCAAATTTTAGGATCTCCAAAATGGGTTTGTATTTTAGTTGTTTAGAGCTTTAAGAATATTTTATCAGAGAAGCAAGAGTGCAGATATCATGTTTGCAAGAACTTTAAAAATCAGATACTTCAATTTGGAAGGCTGAGGCTGCTGGATTGCTTGAGCTCAGGAGTTTGATACCAGGGTGGGCAACATAGTGAAACCCCCATCTCTACAAAAAAATACAAAAATTAGCTGGGTGTGGTGGCATGCACCTGTCGTCCCAGCTACTTGGGAGGCTGAGTTGGGGAGATTGCTTGAGCCTGGAGGGGAGAGGTTGCAGTGAGCTGAGATCATGCTCATGCCACTTGCCCTCTAGCCTGGGTGACAGAGTGAAACCCTGTCTCAAAAAAAAAAACAAAAAACTAGATATTTATGTGAACCAGAACTATGTGGAATCTAATCACTACCTGTATATGTTTTTCCTGGTGAAAGTGATTTTTGCTCAATTTAAAAATTAATGTATATCTGTTATGAAAAATTGAAAAATAGTACAGCAGCAGCCAAAAAAAGCTTTGTTTTCATTACCCAGAGTAGAATGTTCTTACTGTTTTGTTTTCTTTAAGCCCTTTTTTATGCATTATACATCATAATAGCAAATTATAGAATAGTATAGAGGATAATGTAATAAAACTCCACATAAGGCCACCTAAAGCAAATGTTAATATTTTAGTTCTTCAGATTAAAAAACTTTTTTTCAACCATTATAGTTAATGTTGAAGTCTCTAATATTCCCTTCTTTTTTTTTTTTTTTTTTTTTTTTTTTTTTTTTGAGACAGAGTCTTGCTCTGTCGCCCAGGCTGGAGTGCAGTGGCCAGATCTCGGCTCACTGCAAGCTCCGCCTCCTGGGTTTACGCCATTCTCCTGCCTCAGCCTCCCGAGTAGATGGGACCACAGGCGCCCGCCACCTCGCCCGGCTAGTTTTTTGTATTTTTTAGTAGAGACGGGGTTTCACCATGTTAGCCAGGATGGTCTCCATCTCCTGACCTCGTGATCCGCCCGCCTCGGCCTCCCAAAGTTCTGGGATCTAATATTCCCTTCTGAGTCCTACTTCCCTTTACCTCTGCCTTCATTCAAGAGCCAGCCACTATAACAGATCTGCTATGTATGTAGTCTGTGTTTTTATAGTTCTATTGTGTATTTATCCAAAACAACATAAATATTCTTTTGCTTATGCTTAAATTTATTGTGTAACACTTGCCATTTGCCCATTATTGAGATCTAGCGATGTTAATAAATATAAACACAGTTTATTCATTTTAACTGCTTTGTATTATTTCTAATATTCTTTCATATAATACTACACAACATTATGTATTCTGTTACCAGTGAACATCTGGAGTGCTTTCAAAACATTTTTCTTTTGCTGTGTTACTCATAATGCTATGTTGAAAATTTCACACATATCCCTTTGTGAGCATGTGTGTGAGTTTTTAGACTATAACTAGAATTATATTTATATATATGCATTTATATATTTCTTGTGTCCTGTTTTTTCTAATGGGTTTAAAGTTTTCTTCATATTTAGGACTGTAAATCTATATCGAGTTTAATTTTGTGAATAGAGTGAGGTAGGGATCTAATTTTTCCCATATATTAAATTAATTGTCCCAATACCATTTATTGAATTTGTTTCTTCATGATTTGTAATGCCCCTTTATCATATTTCAAGTTCCTAGATACACTTAGGCCTGTTTATAGACTTTTAATCTATTCTCTTTTGTTTTGTTGATCTATTTTTCCTTGTGCAAGCACCACATTTTAGTACATTTTGATAATTAAGTCTTATGTGAACTTTCTTTTTAACTCTGTTTTAAATGACCTCCACCGCCCCCATATTTTCCCTAACTATATGATATAAATCCTTTTTTTTTTTTTTTTTGGAGACAGAATCTCACCCTGTTGCTCAGGCTGGAGTGCAGTAGTGAGATCTCAGCTCACTGCAACCTCCGCTTCCCGGGTTCAAGTGATTCTCCTGCCTCAGCCTCCCAAGTAGCTGGGATTACAGGCGCACGTCACCACGCCTGGCTAATTTTTGTATTTTTAGTAGAGATGGGGTTTCACCATGTTGGTCAGGCTGGTCTAGAATTCCTGACCTTGTGATCCGCCCACCTTGGCCTCCCAAAGAGCTGGGATTATGGGTGTGAGCCACTGTGCCGGGCCGGATATAAATACCTTTTTAAAAATCATTGTAAGAACTTAGTTTTTTACTAATGTTGCATGATCTTATATAGGTAAACTATTATTTATGTAACCAGTCCCTTGTAGTTTAACACTATTCTTATGAGGTACTGCTTCTCAGATTATAACTGGGGATGTGGTCCCTGCTTGAGTGCCAGTGGGAAAGCTTGTTCCTGAGATGGTGGAGAGTTCTCATGGCAGGTGGGCTGACTTGCCTGAGGTACAGAGGGCCTGTGTGGGCTCTTGGCTCACAGCTGCAGCAGCTCTCTGCTTCCCACTGCTGGTGAGTGTGCAGGACAGCAGGTGAATTTCTTTTGGGAGAGGGCAGTTTTAGAGGTTTGAGATTTGTTGTCAGTGAAGGTGATATTTTAAAAAAGCATTTTAAAGAGGATTCTACCTATGTACCTTAATTTGTTTAAACATCATTTTATGGCCAAGTACACTGGCTTATACCTGTAATCTCAATACTCTGGGAGGCTGAGGCGGGATGATCACTTGAGGCCAGGCATTCGAGACAGGCCTAGGCAACATGACTAGACTCTGTCTCTACAAAACAAAACAAAACAAAACAAATTAGCCAGGCATGGTGGTGACTGCTTGTAGTTCCAACTATTCATGAGGCTGAGGTGGAGGGATCCCTTGAGCCCAGAAGGGAGCTTGAGGCTGCAGTGAGCTATGATCATCCCAATCTGGGCAACAGAGTAAGACTCTGTTTCATAAGTAATCATTTTATGTGTATTTTCTGCAATACTTGCCTCTTATGCTCCTTCTAGGAAGTTACCTTCATACCCTTCAATATTTTTTATCTCTCCTGTTTTGTTTCCATTCTGAAGCTTAGTAATTTTGAGGTCTCGTTACTTTTGTGTCACGTATATTCTTTCTAGTTATTTATGACTGTAATTATTTTCTAAAGCAGAATTAGGCTCAGAGGCTGAGGACGTGGTGTTTTGTCATGTTTGTGTAGCTGGTTTCCGAGAGAGGGTTTGGATCTGCACTTGATTCCTCCTGAGTGGTTATCTCTCCTCTATCAGATTACCTCTTCTATCCACCCTTTCACCTCATTTTTGTTAGAATGACTTGGATTTAAGTGTCATTATTGTCTTTCTTTAAGGTGGCACTGAAGATGTGTTCTTTTGTTTGCAACGTTTAAATACCGTGGTTTCCTCCTCATACTGCTCTAGGTTCAGCTTTACTTAGACTCTAAGATCCTGAGGCATTTATAAAAATGAGTAGTATGGTTAAAAATTAATTATTAGTATGTTGATAATGAGCTTTGCAGATTGTTTCCCAAAAAAAAACATTTGAAAGGTTCATAGGTTGTTTTGTACTGTTAAATGAAAATGGATTCATCATTCAGTTGAATTTGGGGAGTCAAAATCTTTCCTTTGAGTATTTATGGTCCTGGTCCCCACCCCGACCTTTTTTTTTTTGGAGACAGAGTTTTGCTCTGTTGCCCAGGCTGGAGTGGAGTGCAGTGGCATGATCTTGGCTCACTGCAACCTCTGCTTCCTGGGTTCAAGTGTTTCTCCTGCCTCAGTCTCCTGCCTCAGCCAGTAGCTGAGATTACAGGTGTCTGCCACCACTCCCGACTAATTATGGTCGTATTCTGATCGCTTTAGCACCTTTTTCTATTAGGTGATTAAACCATGGATCTGAAGGCCTCCTTCAGAGGCCTGCAGAGAGGGCAGGGTTGTGGAACTGCTGAAACCTGATAGCCCTTCCTAAGTGATTTTCTTTGTGACTTTTCTTCTGAGGACTTCGATAAGCTATCAACATTCCTAATCTGACATCGATTTATCCAAAACAATTTATGCTGCTTGTCAAATCACCAATAATGTATTGGGAGCAGGTAATTAAACTGCTTGCACATCAGTAATTCTCACTTCCTCATTTTGAAATCTGTTATGAATATAGTTGAACTGTGAATTTCAAACACTGCTAATCTAAAATATGTAAGATTCATAATTGTTAAAAACATTAAAGCCATGGGGCTTTATAGATTTCACTCGTTTTGTTAAAATATGAGGTGTATTTTATACGGTATACAAAGAAGAATATCGGGCCAGGCATGGTGGCTCACACCTGTAATCCCAGCACTTTGGGAGGCCGAGGTAGGTGGGTCAGCGGAGGTCAGGAGTTTGAGACCAGCCTGGTCAACACGGTGAAACCCCATCTCTATAAAAATACAAAAGTTAGCTGGATGTGGTGGCACGTGCCTGTAGTCCCAGCTACTCGGGAGGCTAAGGCAGGAGAATCGCTTGAACCAGGGAGGTGGAGGTTGCAGTGATTCGAGATTGTGCCCCTGCACTCTAGCCTGGGCGACAGAGCAAGACTCCTCTCAAAAAGAAAAAGTAGGTTTACAGTACTTACATTGATCCCTTCCACCGTCACCCCCATGGGAACAAAATTTCTTAGAACCAAGGAAATCCTGAATTGATTAGTAAGTGGCAGTGAGTTAGTCGATAGAAGTTCCAGTCTCTGACTCCCTGTTTGGTGGTGTTGGCCAGAGCAAGGTCTGCACCCCCCTAGCTTGAAGAGCAGAATGTCACGAGCATTGTGTGGGAGCTATTACTGGAACGAAGCCTTAGACCTGGCAGAGTGGAGGTACTGGTTCATCACTTTTGCCTGGATTTTGAAGACTAAATAATTTGGGGGAGGAGGGGTAAGAATAAAAGAAAAAAGAAGTTTTTGAGTTAGTTTGGAGCTTGATACACCACCTAGGGAAGACTGTTTTACAGGTGATGAGCCCAAGGGACAAAACAATAAATTGTATAAAGACTCACATTTAATTGGTGACAGAATCAGGACTAGAAATTTAGGTTGCCTGATGCCAGGTCTGTCTGGTTCCGAGAAAGGCCAAGCTGTGTTGATTTAGGAGGGAGGAAATTGCGTCCTGGAACACCTCTGATTTCCGTGTTATATCTGATCTTTTAAAAGTGTAACTATTGGCCGGGCACGGTGGCTCACACCTGTAATCCCAGCACTTTGGGAGGCCGAGGCGGGCGGATCACGAGATCAGGAGATCGAGACCATCCTGGTTAACATGGTGAAACCCCGTCTCTACTAAAAATACAAAAAATTAGCCAGGTGTGGTGGCGGGCGCCTGTAGTGCCAGCTACTCGGGAGGCTGAGGCAGGAGAATTGCTTGAACCCGGGAGGGGGAGGTTGCAGTGAGCCAAGATCGCGCCATTGCACTCCAGCCTGGGCGACAGCGAGACTCCATCTCAAAACAACAAAACAAAACAAAGTGTAACTGTTATTTTATTTTGCTGTCTCCTACCTTATATCCTTTTAGTGGCTTTTAATTGCATGTAGGGTAAAAACTTAGATCGTTACTGTTACTATAGTCAACAAAACTATTGAGTTTTGCCTGGCCTCTGTCTATAGCCCCTTTGCCCACACAGTCCTCCATCCTCTGGACTCCAGCCAGGCTGTGTCCTTCCTTTGGTTTTGTGTCTTGCCACAGGACTCGCATGTTCAGGTCCCTTTCCCTGATGCTCTCATATCCCCACATAGTTATCTCCAAATCTTGGCTAATCCATCAGTTTAGGGCAGGTTGCTTTGTGATGTGCTTATGTAGAGAGCCAGGTCTACAATTAAAAACTCATTTTTGTGATTATTTTGTGTCTCTTTCTCTCCTTCCCATTCCCTACATACCAGCTTGTTATATCCCTTAGTGTGGTTACTGCATCTGTTTTTCCTCACCATTGAATTTCCAGCACCAAGCATAGTGCCTGACATGTATGTCAGGTGTTCACTAAATGTTTGAGAATGAGTAAAGTAGCTTCTTTCTCTGGGACATAGGTTCTTATTGAAATAGGTCATTGCAATATGTTGTTTTCTGTTCCTTTGTTTAAGCATTTTAATGTTTTATAGAGAGCGTCTCATCACTAAGTGATATATATTTGTGTATTTGAATTATAATTTTATTATATCCAGAGCTGTACACACACAGTCTGAACACTATGAACTGTAGAAAGTTTTAAGCATACCATGCATACTGCCACACACCCCTCACTCTTTTTAAGAGATGGGGTCATGCTATGTTGCCCAGGCTAGATTTGAACTTCTGGGATCAAGCAATCGTCTTGCATCAGCCTCCCGAAGAGTAGCTAGGATTATAGGTGTGTGCCACCATGCCCAGCTGTGATGCACTTAAATTTTGTGTTATATGTATTTTACCACAATTTCAAAACTCAATTTCATCGTTTTTAAATGTATTAAGTAGATTCACTCTGGCATTACGTAGATTCACATTGTTGGTAACTATTATCACCATACATCTCTAGAACTTTTTCATTTTCCCAAATAGAAACCTCATCCCCATTAAACTCTTAACTCTCCATCCTCTCTGCCCCCTAGCTACTACCCTTCTACTTTCTGTCTCTATGAATTTTACTGCTCTCAGTATCTTGTATAAGTTTTTCGTTACTGGCTTATTTTCACTTAGCATGTCTTCAAGATTCATTAATGTTGTACCATGTGTCAGAATTTTCATCATTCAAAAATTATGTGTGTGTGTGTGTGTGTGTGTGTGTGTGTGTGTGTGTGTATGGAGATATGGAGAGAGAGAGAGAGAGAGAGTCTTGCTCTGTTACTCAGCCTGGAATGCAGTGGCGTGATCATAGCTTATTGCAGCCTCAAACTCCTGGGCTCAAGTGATCTTCCTACTTCAGCCTACCAAGTATTAATAGCTAGAACTACAGGCATGTGCTACCACTCCCAGCTATTAATGCTAAGTAATAATCCATTGTGTGTATATACCACATTATGTTACTTTATCAGTGGACACTTGAGTTGCCTCTATCTTTTGGCTGTCGTGAATAACCCTGCTATGAACAAGGGTGTACAAATTGAGACATTTTTGTGATTCTTTCTTTTCCCCCCTCAATCTGTAGCTCATGAATAATCCATGCAGCCCTGTGCAAGTTACTTAACCTACCTTTGTCTGAGTTTCCTCGTCAGCAGTGGTAGTAATAATAAAACCTACTTGCTCTGCTTCAGGAGGGTTATGGATGGGCAGGAAGAGGGAGTGCAGCCACACTCTATGAGTTGCTGATACGTGTAACCAAGGATTCAGAACTCAATGGAACTGCAGTGACTCCTCAAAGTAGAGGCAGTTGGGGATCTTCTGGGGCTCTTTTTTGGGGGGCCCTGGATTCTGTGGAGGAGTTAGAGCTGTCTACAACATTAGCTGCCCAGGTTGGCTGGAAGACAACTGACTGATTGATTCAGCAGTTTATGTACCTTCATTTTAGGTAATGTTTGCAAACATTGGGCCCTTCTGGCTCTTGAGGCCGCATAGAGGCCCTGCCCTTACTGGGAGTGAAAGCAGGCAGTGCCTCAGGGTCCTGAATAAGACCCCTGTGACCTTCCAGCCTCGGAAAAAGGCTGCCTCTGACTGAGTTCCCAGGTGACATCAACTTGAGGATGAATTGAGATAATTACTTGTAAAGTGTTCAGAGCAGTATCTGGCACGGTGTTAGAGCTCAATAAATATTAGTTGTTATTGTTGAGAAGATGACAATGATGCATTTGTCTTTTTCACCCACAGTCTTTGTTGAACCTCATTTACTTCTGATTTTATAGCTTTATTGATTGTCTGATAGGTATTTTATCATGCCGTATTTATTATTTTAGTAGATTATCAAGTTTGAATATGGTCATTAGGCTATGATTAACCAACCATACCATTTCATATAATTATTACAAGAAGTCACTGTAAAAGTGGTGAACGAAGGCTGTTAACATAATCTTTCATATAACCTTCCCCTTAAAACAAGCTATAATTTTTTTCAATAAAAATTTTACCAAATAACTTAGAAAAAACGGTTTATTTTTTGGATGAGGGAAAGTTGACTTAACAGTATTATTATTCTTCAGATATTAACGCTTTATAAAAATGCTAGCCATCAGTCATCAATCATGTACTTCATTCTGTTTGTTTGTGAGTCTTGTTTCATTTAGGGCCTGTGGGTACTGGGAATTGAGGATAGTTTAGAAGCCACAGCAGAAAATACAGACTTTTTTCCTTTTTTTTTTTTTTTTTGGGAGGGAGTCTCGCTCTGTCACCCAGAATGGAGTGCAGTGGTTAGTTCTTGTCTCACTGCAACTTCTGCCTTCTGGGTTCAAGTGATTCTCCTGCCTCAGCCTCCTGAGTATCTGGGATTACAAGCACCCCTGCCCCCAGCTAATTTTTGTGTTTTTGGCAGAGATGGGGTGTTCACCATGTTTGCCAGGCTGGTCTCAAACTCCTGACCTCAAAGTGATCTGCCCACGTTAGCCTCCGAAAGTGCTGGGATTACAAGCGTGAGCCACTGCGCCCGGCCAGAAAATATAAATCTTTTGATTAGCATTTTAGGTATCAACTTATGTTAGAAGTCTAGACTTCAAAATGGACATAAAATTGATGGGGATCCATATAACTTTTAAAAACTCATGAAAAACTTATGATGGGTACTGTTCATGTTTCCAAGGCTATAAAATTAGAATTAGTACTAATGGACTAGCACTGCATTAAAAAATAGGAAACATGAAATTTTTCTTCCTGCTAAATACATCATTAAGGCAATAATATTCTACATTACACACATGTCTTTTTGTTGATGATCTATTACAGATGAGTGTGGAGACGCTGCAGACTATCCTAGGAGAATTGTTTGTGTGTGTTATGGTCTATTAATCCATCTTTTCCTTTTAAATTTAAGCTTTAATGAGTTTTTTTTCTTTTTTGGGGTAAATACAGCCTTTTACTTTACTTTTTCTCCTACAAATTTCACATGAATATAGGAAACATCAGGAAAGCACTGTAGATTTGAACTTGGGAGAAATAGAGAATTGTTTTAGCAACTTTGTCTAGGATAATTGGTGGAAAGATTTGTATTTACAAGCATGAGTTAGTGGAAGTCTTGTGGTTATAATTTCCTAAAACTGGCTGGGCATGGTGGGGCATGGCTGGACATGGTGGCTCATGCCTGTAATCCAGGCGTGAGATCAAGGCAAGTAGATCAGCTGAGGTCAGGAGTTCGAGACCAGCCTGACCAACATGGTGAAACCAACATGGTGAAACCCCATCTCTGGTAAACACAAAGAATTAGCTGGGCGTGGTGGCACATGCCTGTAATCCCAGCGACTTGGGAGGCTGAGGCAGGAGAATTGCTTGAACCCAGGTAGAGGTTGCAGTGAGCTGAGATTGTGCCATTGCATGCCAGCAACAAGAGCGAAACTCCGTCTCAAAAAAAAAACACAAAGAAAAAATAATCTTAAAACTTGGTATTTTGTGATAATACAAAAATAGTGCAAAGACTTCCTGTATTCACATCATCCAGATTCCCCAGTTGTTACCATCTTTACCACATTTCCTTTATTATTATTATTATTGTCAAAAGACACAAATTATAGAATTTAGTTTAAGCATCTAATTGGCTTTCATGTATTCTATCTATAAAGTAGAACGAGCATTCTGATGAGCTTAGCAGAGGTGGTTGGCTTTATAGACAGAAAAGGGCTGAAGAAAAGCAGAAACAGGGAACAAGAAGCAGATTGGTTATTTCAAAGTTGCTTTCCTTAAAATAGAGGGGACTTCCTTATGCCTACTCAGGTAAACTGGCCCCTTCTGATTGGTTGCTGTGAATCTTGGCACTTAGCACAAGTGACTGCCTTTTAGTCTGATCTGCTGGGGCCTAGTGCAGGAGCTCAGAACAAAATAATGGCCTCCCATAAACTCAAGAACTAATAATATATATATAGTGTTAGAGTTTGAAAGTAAAATTTCAGAATAAATGTCCCTCTACTGCTAAATATTTGGGAGAGTATTTCCTAAAAATAAAAACCAAGGATATTCTCATATATTAGTTCAGTATAATAATCAGACTTAGGAAATTAACCTTGTTACAATACTATTGTCTAATCTAGAGACTTTATTCGGATTTGTTAGTTGTCCCAGTAATGTTCTTTATGGCAAAAGAAAAAAAAATTCTGGCCCAAGATCTCCTTGTGAATCACTTATGACATTTAGTTGTTGTATCTTCGTAGTCTCCTTCATTCCTGAACGACTCTTTAGTCTTTGTGTTTTACGACCATGGTATTTTGAAGAACGCAGGCCGCTTATTTTGTAGAATGTCCTTCATTGTGGGTTATGGTTATAATTTGATTTATAATTAGAATAAATTTTTGTTCTACTTAAGTCCATTTTGGTCAGTTATGTCCATCTAGGAGATTATATATTTCCCCCTAAATTTTCAAATTTGTTAACATAATTTTTATAATATTTTAAAAGTTTGCTATATTTGTAGTTACAAATAGACTTTTATTCTTGTTATCGTTTATACGTATCACATCCCCTTTTTTTTCTTGATTGTATTGCCTGATGTTTCTTTATTAGTTATCTAAAAGAATGGGAACTTAATTTTGTTAATTTAAAAACATGGTACATATTCTATTTATTTTTACTCTTATTTTCTTCTGCTTTTCTTTAGGTTTACTCTGATATTCTTTTGCTAGCCCTTTAAAGACCTTTTTAAAATTCATTACTTTTCATGATAAACATATAAGATTGTAAATGTCCCTCTAGTTATCACCTTGGCTGTAGCATATATCTTTTAGTATGTAGTATTTTTATTATCATTTGGTTCTAAATATTTGCTAATTTGCCTTGTAATTTTTAATTTAACTTGTGAGTTAATTTAGAAGGAAGTGTGGCTCATCCACCTATTTTAATTGCCTTTGAGAATATGGTCAGAGAACATGTGTGCTACCAATTTTTTCCATGTCTTGAGATTTCCATTAGGGCCTGGAATAGGATCCTCCCCAGTATTTTGTCCCTGGGCCTTACTGACTCTGGCAACATCAAGTTCTGATTCTTGTCACATCAGACTAGTGAAAAAGGAAACTTGCTGTTTGGCTGTATTTCACCATATAGCAGTCTAGATAGTATCCTCATGATAAAGGCCAAGGTCAGTGTGGAAGCTCAACTATTACACTTTTCAGAGGGATCGTCACCTCTCCTTGCCTGTATTGGTTCTCCAGTGTCTTCACACAGTTGTTTTCATATATTTGTCTGGTTTGTGCCAAGAATCACAGCCAGGTGGCAATAACTTTTTATTACGCTCATAGTAAGTGTGGAAATGACATCTAGGGACATGGGGTCACTGTGACCTATTGTCGCCTGTAGCTTTCTTGTGATAATAATAAAAAAGAGCCAGGTATGTTGGTGTACACCTGTAATCACAGGTACATGGGAGGCTGAGGTGGGACAATCACTTAAAAGCTTGAGGCCAGGAGTTTGAGACCAGCCTGAGTCAACATAGTAAGTCCTCCTCTCTATTTAAAAAAAAAAAAAGTAGGCCAGGTGCGGTGGCTCACGCCTGTAATCCTAGCACTTTGGGAGGCCGAGGCAGGTGGATCACTTGAGGCTATGAGTTCGAAACCAGCCTGGCTAACATGGTGAAACCCTGTCTCCACTAAAAATACAAAAAATTAGCCGGGTATGGTGGTGGGTGCCTGTAATCCCAGCTACTTAGGAGGCTGAGGCACGAGAATCTCTTGAGCCTGGGAGGTGGAGATTGAAGTGGGCTGAGATTGCGCCACTGAACTCTAGCTGGGCCACAGAGCAAGACTCCATCTCCAAAAAAAAAAAAAAAAAAAAAAAAAGTGATCAAAAGGTACACACAAGAACATGACTCAGGGTGTCTGTTAGGTTGATTTGAGTGAATGCCAGCTAAGTCTTAGCAAGTTTGTTGGATGAAGATTTTGTTACATCTATGCATTAAAGCAAAAATTGAAAGTGGATGGCACACTTTTTTACATATAAAAAACTTTTTTTTTTTTTTTTTGAGACGGAGTTTGGCCCTGTCACCCAGGCTGGAGTGCAGTGGTGCAATCTCAGCTCACTGCAACCTCTGCCTCCCGGGTTCAAGCGATTCTCCTGCCTCAGCCTCCCAAGTAGCTGGGATTACAGGCACACACCATCATGCCCAACTAATTTTTGTATTTTTAGCAGAAATGGTGTTTTGCCATGTTGGCCAGGCTGGGCTTGAACTCCTGCCTCAAGTGATCCACCCCCCGCTTGACCTCCCAAAGTGCTGGGATTACAAGTGTGGGCCCCTGCACCAGACCTGCATATGAAAAACTTACTCATGAGAGTTTATTATAATCTTCCTCTGCTTGGAAAAAAACCATGTGGTCGTTAATTTTTAAATAGATGTGATATTCTGAATGTTGTAATTCCTGTAGGAGGTATATATGTGAAGTTTTTGTGAAATTGTAACTGAACAAATCAATACAAATGGTCCTTGACTTAGGATGTTCAACTTAACAATTTTTGTTTTGTTTTGTTTTGTTTTTTACAATGGGTTTTTCAGGGTATTAAATGCATTTTTGACTTACGATATTTTCAACCTATGATGAGTTTGTTGGGACATAGCCGTAAGTTGCAGAGCATTTGTAGTTAGTATTGAATATAGTATATGTGTATCAGTTAGCTGTTGTCATAATACTGCATTTTACAGTATTAAAGTTGGTTCTTTAACATTTACAGTTGGGTTCTCTGGAAGCAGATTCTGATAGCAGTTTTTATGCGGGAAATTTATTAGGGATTACCGTTGGGATCAACACTTGTGGAATAAGAGGGAAGGAGGCAGGATTGGCTAGTGGGAGGAGGTGGATACAGTCCACTTCAGCCTCAGCTGACTCCAGCTAATTTGTGGCATCCCAAATCAGGGTGAAAAGCTGGGCCTTTACAGCCCTGCATTATTGGATGCAGGTTGCTCCAGGAAGGGTGGGTGGGCTTTCACGATGAATTGTTCTTGAATTGAAATAATTCCAAAAAAGATCAGCAGCTGAGGACTGTCTTGTTCACAACACTTCTGGCAACTGGGTGAATTAAGTTCTTTATTCTCAAAGAGGAAAACACATCTATTACACTGCCCAAATTTCGGTGGCTTATAACAACAAGCATTAATTTCTGATACACTCATCTGCAGATTGTCTGGGATTCTGCTGAGCTAGACTGGGCTCTGATGTAGGTGCCAAGCTATAGGTTGGGTCCAGATCTGCTCCACGTATTTCTCATCCTCCATGGACAAAACTCAGTAGCACAAGGGGGCAAGGCCAAATGTGCAAACACTTGTCAAGGCTCGGTTATGTCACATATTCTAACATCCTGTTTGCCAAGCAAGTCACATGGCCAAGCCCAACCTCAGTGGAATGGAAGAATACTCTCCTGTGGCGGTGTGGGGTAGGGAGTGAATGTTTGCTGAACAATAGTCCAATCTACCCATCGTGTGGTTCTGCTTAACAAAAGATGAGAATTCCACTGCCAAGATTTCCTTGTCAGTCTTTCTCCTAAAATACTGCTTTTTGTCATCTCCATCTGTTATGAATGAGATGAAATGTGACAACACCTTCACTGCTTTTTGGCAGAGAGAACAGCTTGTGCTGGGTTTCTTATGATTTTTACAATTTAGATTTGAATGGATCGTGCAATGTGTATTGGTATCTCTATTGAAAACATGGTATCTTTGCAAAGTATTTAATCTGGAGGGAAGACTTTTAGTTTAGTTTTCTTCTTCTTGTTTTTTTTTGTTTGTTTGTTTGTTTGTTTGAGATGGAGTCTCACTCTGTCACCAGGCTGGAGTGCAGTGGCCCGATCTCAGCTCACTGCAACCTCTACTTCCTGGTTTCAGGCAATTCTCCTGCCTCAGCCTCCCGAGTAGCTGGGACTACAGGCACGCGCCTTCACACCCAGCTAATTTTTGTATTTTTAGTAGACACGGGGTTTCACCATGTTGGCCAGGATGGTCTTGATCTCTTCATGATCTGCCTGCCTTGGCCTCCCAAAGTGCTGGGATTAGAGGCGTGAGCTACTGCACCTGGCCTAGTTTTCTTTTTCTTTTTTTTTTAAATATAGGCACTCAACTCTGTGCTCAGCTAATTAAAATTTTTTAATTAATTAAATTTTAAAATTAAAAAATTAATGCTGAGACTGGTCTTGAGCTCCTGCCTTGGCTTCCCAAGGCCTCTCAAAAGCTCTGGGATTACATGCCTGAGCTAATGTACCTGGCCAACTATTTCTTTTCTTTTCTTTTCTGGTTTTTTGGAGACAAAGTCTCACTCTGTCACCCAGACGGGAGTGCAATGGCACGGTCTCTGCTCGCTGCAAACTCCGCCTCCCGAGTTCAAGCGAGTCTCCTGCCTCAGCCTCCTGAGCAGCTGGGACTGCAGGTGCGTGCCACCACACCCGGCTAATTTTTGTATTTTTAGTAGAGATGGACTTTCACTCTGTTGGCCAGGCTGATCTCAAACTCCTGACCTCGTGATCCGCCTGCCTTGGCCTCCTAAAATGCAGGGATTAACAGGTGGGAGCCACCACACCCAGCCTCAAAATTCTTTTTCTTATTTTAAATTGAGGTGTACATATGGTAACATATATAGAGTGCCCTACAGTTTGTTACACAGCTTAAACATTTTTACCTGTGTATATATTCGTATAACCATCACTAGATGGTAAAGAACATTACCAGTGTCTCAACAGCTTCCCTTCTGCTCTTCTCCAGTTAGGAAATCATTATTCCGCCTTCTCTCACAATCAATTAATTGTTCATTTTTTCAAACTTCTCTGGCATTTCAAATTTGTATTACCTTACTGATAATATAACCACAAGTCTTTGGTCCTGTGTTATGTGACTGTGTCTTTTCTTAGCTTGTTTTCTTTATTTACCCTACATCTTTTCTACTGGATTTTGTCTCTTCTGTTACAGAAACTGTATTCATGTAAAGCTCTTAAGGGTAAGATTAGACTACATAAAGTCCATTCAAAAGAAACTTCTGTGTGTATCAGAAAGATGGGGTTTGTATGGACTTCTGGCACATAATATGATCCTCTGGTTTCCTTTATGAAGTTGATCAGTTTCAAAGGAATTATTTCCTAGTAACTCCAGAGTGTACACACCTGA
Organism: Macaca thibetana thibetana; assembly: GCF_024542745.1. Lineage (NCBI taxonomy): Eukaryota > Metazoa > Chordata > Mammalia > Primates > Cercopithecidae > Macaca > Macaca thibetana. The sequence goes on along the minus strand of NC_065590.1, from coordinate 64,451,437 downwards.
TGAGTGTTTACTTTCTACACATTGTGACCTTTACTGTACTCTCCTTTGGTCTGTGGTATAAATGTGCGCTTTGGAGGTTTCATAGCTCCTGGTCAGCAGTAATTCTAATGTATTCTTTCTCATTTGATTTGAGACAGTACAGGAGCTCCTCCTCTGAAAGCAAATGGTTCCTTCAGTGTTCAGGAACACAAACTGAACACTAAAGAGTAGAATCTTTGAAACAACGAATATAATCACTTTTTGTCGTAATCACTTGGTGAAGGCTAATATACTACTTCGGTTCTTTGAAGCCTTATTAGGTAACAGCCCATCATCATTTTAAAAAGTACTCGTAAGAAAAGCAATTTCATTCATTTAACATGAACACAAAACTGAAAATCCATTCACGATTTGAGTGGTTGGTGTAGTATCAGCTGAGAAAAATGCACTTAATTCTGTGACTGGTTTCAGGGCCCCTGTTAATTATAAAAATTTCTTTTGGCTGGGTGCGGTGGCTCATGCTTGTAATCCCAGCATTTTGGGAGGCCAAGGCAGGCAGATCGCTTGAGCCCAAGAGTTAGAGACCAGCCTGGGCAACAGGGCAAAACTCTGTCTCTACTGAAAATACAAAAATTAGCTGGGCATTGTGGCATGTACCTGTAGTCCCAGCTATTTGGGAGGCTGAGGTGGGAGGATCACCTGAGCCCAGGAGGCAGATGTTACGGTGAGCTGAGATCATGCCACTGCACTCCAACCTGAGCAACAGAGTGAGGCCCTGTCTCAAAAGAAAAAGATACATTATTTTCATTTTGAGGAATGTTAGCATTTTAAAATATCTTTTAATCTTTCAGTTTTGTCATTTTTTTTTTTTTTTTTTTTGAAACGGAGTCTTGCTCTGTCACCCAGACTGGAGTGCAGTGGCGCCATCTCGGCTCACTGCAAACTCCACCTCCCGAGTTCACGCCATTCTCCTGCCTCAGCCTCCAGAGTAGCTGGGACTACAGGTGCCCACCACCACACCTGGCTAATTTTTTGTATTTTTAGTAGAGACAGGGTTTCACCATGTTAGCCAGGATGGTCTCGATCTCCTGACCTCGTGATCTGCCTGCCTCGGCCTTCCAAAGTGCTGGGATTACAGGCGTGAGCTACTGTGCCTGGCTATTTTATTTTTTTTGAGATGGAGTCTTGCTCTGTCGCCCAGACTGGAGTGCACTGGCGCAATCTCGACCCATTGCAACCTCCGCCTCCCAGGTTCAAGTGATTCTCCTGCCTCAGCCTCCTGAGTAGCTGGGATTACAGGCACGTGCCACCATCCCTGGCTAATTTTTTGTATTTTAGTAGAGACGGGGCTTCACCATGTTGTCCAGGGTGGTCTCAAACTCCTGAGCTCAGGCAATCCACCTACCTTGGCCTGCCAAAGTGCTGAGATTATAGGTGTGAGCCACCGTACTTGGTCCTGATGGTTTTAAAAATGGGAGTTTCCCTGCACAACCTCTTGCTTTTTGCCTGCTGCCATCCACATAAGATGTGACTTGCTCCTCCTTGCCTTCCACCACGATTGTGAGGCCTCCCCAGCCGTGTGGAACTGTAAGTCCATTAAACCTCTTTATTTTGTAAATTGCCCAGTCTCAGGTATGTTTTGATCAGCAGTGTGAAAACAGACTAATACAGTGTGCTCCCTCTCTGTCTCTCTTTCACACACACAAACATCTTATTGTACTATATTCATCTATTTTCAGACTGTACTTGACTATGGGTAACTGAAACCTTGGAAAGTAAAATCATGAATAATGGGGTCTACTACATTATTTTCAGAGTTGATGTAGAAGTGTGTAAAAGTACATACTACAGCTAAACTGCACAGTCTGTCTAGTGCGGTTAGCTACAGAATTTAGCTGATTCTGAAATTTGCAGAGCAAAAGCTGAAGAACCAAGTTCAATTCTTTTTTTTTTTTTTCCCCAACCTCTGCTGCAGAAGAGTGAGAGGAAGTTCACTTGAAAGTTGGAAGTCAATTGTTCCATGGTTGTGACACTTGCAACAAAAGACTACGTGTGGCCAGTGGCCTTTGCTGTGATTATAACTAGGAAATTGATCATGAAATCCCTAGTTTTATTTTGTGGAATCCAATGATTTTTTTTGTTTTTCTTTTTGACGGAGTCTCACTCTGTCGCCCAGACTGGAGTGCATGATCTCAGCTCACTGCTACTTCTGCCTCCTGGGTTCAAGTGATTCCCCTGCCTCAGGGGCGGCCTTAGTAGCTGGGATGACAGGTGACTGCCACCACACCCAGCTAATTTTTGTAGAGACGGAGTTTCACCATATTGGCCAGGCTGGTCTCAAACTCCTGACCTCAGGTGATCTGCCTGCATTGACCTCCCAAAGTGCTGGGATTACAGGTGTGAGCCACTGCATCCAGCACCAATGATTGATTTTAAGTGAGATGTCAACCCTTGTTAAAGCATTTATTTACTGTACCTAAACATGTTTACATGTTCTAAATACTGCTGTTACTCTGTGAACAAATTCATAATCTATACACTTATTATTATCTTGGTTAATAACATCACTGTGTGTGTGTGTATACGTACATATATATACATATTAGTGCATACTTTTGCTAATAATGTTTTCACTTTAATAGATATTAGTTGATATTTGAGCTCTCCTACAGTCTCCTACCAGATAATGAGGGATCACTTAAAAGGTATTTTTAAAAAAATACAAATAAGAAAAGATCTTTCACATACATTCTCATTTGACCCTCATAGGCCTCTGAGGTAGGCAGCATGGATATTTTTCTCATTTAACAAACAAGGAAAGTGAGTCTCAGCAGTTAACTGATGTGTTGCCCCAGGTTCTACAGTTAGCAAATACTTTGTATTAATATCAGTCTTTGACCTAAAAATTCAGCACCCAACTTCCCCTTGTACTTGCCCTACCTACTTCACAGGAATAATGAAGGTAAAATGAATTCAAGGCTAGAAAAATACTTTGAGAGAAACATCACTGCGATTATACTTAGAAAGTATAATTTTCTATGATATTATGGCTCACTCCCCTTCTCATCCCAACTTGTGTGTGAACCCCAGATTTTATGTTGCCTTTGTTCTGTGCTCAACTAAGCAACTAAGTAAGGCAGGGAACAGTGTGATTGTTTAAAGTTATTTAAGTTACAATTGGTGTAACTGCTATCATTAAGCGAATTGAAAACAGCACAGAAAGGCCAATGTGCAACTAGGCTTCACTAAAGCATAGAGCGAAGCAAGGAATGATGATCGGATAGGGCATCATAGCCTAGAAGGAAAACGTGGTGTCAGATTTCTGACTGGCACACACAGTTACCTAAGGCACAATGGTGGCAAATCAGAGTTATTTGTTCCACATTATATAAACAGGAACAGAAAATTAATGGGAACCCATGCAGAAGCATCTTGTGACACACAGATCTCTCCAGCTGCCTACAGAAAATATAAACAACAGTGCCCTCTTCATTTTAAAGAATGGCTGTACCTGTGCTCATTTTTTAAGCTACACCAAGGATTACCTCTATGCTAAACTTCATTGGCAAAAATACAAACAGCACCATAATTCCTCATCAGACTAATAAACAGAATATCTTTTAGGGTAATGAATTAGATGGATATGTTTAGTTTTTTTTTTTTTTTTTTTCTCACTTTGGATTCTTCTGCTTTAAGATTCAAAACAATTTATATTGAGTATTTATAGATGATTCTAAGTGTGTTTATAATAGTAAAGTGTGATAGGTGAATGTAACATATTAAAAGAATTCTGTAGCATCTATCTAGAAAAGATTATATAGTATACAAACTATTCAAGTTATACAAAACCAGTTTTTAGTGTCTTTTCAACTGAGAAGAATTCTATCCTGCACACTTCACCTGAGGTGGTTCATATTTATCTTTCATTTCTGTCAATTCTAGGGAAAGCAGTTCTATTTCTGGATTTTCTGGGGTAGCAACTCCTAAGTGATGCTTTAAAAAACCAAAGCAGTATTAGGTTTCTCTGGTTCTTTTCTAAGGCTACGAGCACCTTCATTCAGCATCCCGGAGCCCTAAGCACCTCCAGAACTGCTTGATCTTGGAGTTAACAGTTCTCATGGGCCATAGTGACAGCTGCAGTGGCATAGCTGGCACTGAGACCTTGACTGGTAGCGGGCTTGGAGATGCACAACTTATGCCAAAAGCTAAATTTTTAAGAGTTCTATTGTTGCATAGAAGTGAAGCTATCCCCATTTGTGAAATTTTTAATAAATAGCAAGAGATACATTGTGTAAAAGGTGCAAGACTTGAAGTTCATGTGTTAGAAGGTCTGGGTGGGGTTGAGAGGTGGGGAGAAAAACAGAACTAGTTCTCATTTGGGCAAGAATTAGATCACTTTGCAGCACCTATGTGCTAATCTGCAACATAGGCAGAGCTGATTGTGCTGGTTTTCAGTTTTCCTGTTATACATATAAGTACATGTATGTACATGCTATGAATGACTCTCTTTCCAGTAGGAAAATAAAATAAAAGGTTTTTCAAAACTTGAAGTTTTAGAACCTAGTTATTGTTCTGATTGGAGGAAAATGCCTTCTTTTTTAAAAAATAGGGCATCATTCTGTTGCCCAGGCTGGGGTGCAGTGGCACGATCTCAGCTCATTGCAGCCTCGACCTTCCTGGGCTCAAGTGATTTTCTCATCTCTGACTCCTGAGTAGCTGGGATTACAGGCAATGTGCCACCATGCCTGTTTTTTCTTTTTTTTTTTTTGTGATGGGGTTTCACTGTGCTGCCCAGGCTGGTCTTGAAGTCCTGGGTGCCAGCGTTCTGCCCACCTTGGGCTCCCAAAGTGTTGGGATTATAGGCGTGAGCCACTGTGTCTGGCCAGAAAATGCTTTTTAAGTAAGCTAGACCTAAGTTACTTTTGCAAAAGTAACCTTGAGCCCAGGAGTTCAACGTTACAGTGATTGTGTCTTCTATCTTTTCTCCTTTCAAATTGTGCTTCAAATCACTCTCCCTTGAAATATATAAGAAACCCACAGTGGCCTTGCTGTTCCAAGCAAGCCTGGCCATCTATTCTTTGTCTTCTACAACCTCAACCAAGTTACCATATTAACATGAATATGTAACTTTGTTTTGTTTTGCTTTTTCTGTGCAGCATGTTTATAATTTTGTCTTAAACATCATACTGTGTTCCATTGTTTTCTTTCCATCTTAGTACATGATTCCTTAATCCAACCTGAGAATATTTTTTTCTCACTCTCTGATACATAATCTGTATATGTTTCCCTGGTCAAGGATGGCTGTGCTGTATACCTTGCACAAGAGCTGAAGTGACTTTGATATTTTTATTAATTTTTATTTTTTGAAGTAGGCTGTCACTCTGTTGTCCAGGCTGGAGTGCAGTGGCATAAGTCACAGCTCACTGCAGCCTCAACCTCCTGGGCTCAAGCAATCCTCCCACCCCAGCCTCCCGAGTAGTTGGGACTATAGGCGTGCACAACCAGGCTTGGCTAATTGTTTATTTTTGTAGAGACAGGGTCTCACTATGTTGCCCACACTGGTCTTAAAACTTGGGGGCTCAAGTGATCCTCCCACCTTGGCTTCTCGAAGTGCTGGGATTACAAGTGTGAGCCACCATGTGTGGACCGGCTAGACTTTCAAGGTTACAGTGAGCCATGACCATGCCACTGCACTCCAGCATGGGTGACAGAGCAAGAGCCTATCTCAAAAAAAAAAAAAAAAAAAAAAAAAAAAGTAAATAAATAAAAATAAAAGAGACTTAATCCTAGCGTTTTGGGAGGCTATAGTGGGAGGATCACTTGAGCCCAGGAGTTCAAGACTAGCCTGGGCAACATAGCGAGACCCCCGTCTCTATATAAAATAAAAAACTAACCAGGCGTAGTGGCATATGCCTGTGGTCCTAGTTACTCAGGAGGCTGAGGCAGGAGGATTGCTTGAGCCCAGAAGGTGGAGGCTGCTGCCGCACTCTAGCCTGAGAATAGAGGGAGACCCGGTGCTCCCCTCCCCCCAAATAAGGGTACAAGTCTGCATTTTCTAAAGCAATAAATGATATCTTAAATAATTATTTAGTAATCTGTTTAAAATTTGTTAAAAATAAGTATATCGTTAATTAAGTACATCATATATTTTAGTGTTTCTATTCTTACATAATGTAGCATGTTTGCATTTCTGGTTGATATTTTCTGTTCATTTTGTTTCTTTAGTTTCACGCTATGGATACATTGTATAGACACAGCTATGATTTGAGCAGTGCCATTAGTGTCTTAGTACCACTCGGAGGACCTGTTTTATGCAGAGATGAAATGGAGGAATGGTCAGCCTCTGAAGCTAGCTTATTTGAAGAGGCACTGGAAAAATATGGCAAAGACTTCAATGACATACGGCAAGATTTTGTAAGTAGAAAATTATGAGTAAAATAAAATGTTGAGATGGGAATATTCTGTTTTAGAAATCTGGTAAACCTTACAGTATTCATTTAGCAAGTTTGTAACTTTTATCTGCTCAAAGTAAAATGAAGGCTAGTCTTGTAAAGGGAGAAATTGATAATTATTCGGAGGACTAGTTGTATTAAGACCCACAATATCAGGCCGAGTATGGTGGCTCACGTCTGTAATCCCAGGACTTTGGGAGGCCGAGGTGGGTGGATCACGAGGTCAGGAGTTCGAGACCAACCTGGCCAATATGGTGAAACCCCATCTCTACTGAAAATATAAAAAATTCACCAGGCGTGGTGGCGCGCGCCTGTAGCCCGAGCTACTCAAGAGGCTGAGAAAGGAGAATCTCTTGAACCAGGGAGGTGGAGGTTTCAGTGAGCTGAGATTGTACCACTACACTGCAGCCTGGGTGACAGAGCAAGACTCCATCTCAAAAACAAAACAAAACAAAACAAAAAAATCCCCACACTCTCAGCAAGTCCTGTGTTCTTGGTGTAAACCTTGGCAATATTAATTTATCCTATTTACCTCTCTCTGAGTTCCGAGTTAAAATATGGTCAGCTCTTCTCACCATTTGCACTAAACAATCTGATATCTGCTTTTAGACTAGTTGTTCTGCTTTAAGCTTTCTGTATTTTTCTAGTTGTCTTACTAATTGTTGAGCCTGAATTTGATGCAGACCCTTAATGAAATGACCTCTGCCAAGCACAGTAGGAGAATTTGTTTTATGGGCTTTTGATCTTTGATTCTTAATGATACAGAGCAATGATCCCCAACATTTTTCGCACCAAGGACCAGTTTTGTGGAAGACGGTTTTTCCATGGACTGGGAGTGGAGGGAGCTTTCAGGATGATTCAGGTGCATTACGTTTATTGTGCAAGTGCACATTTCTATTATTATTACATTGTCATATATAATGAAATATATGACTCACCATAATGGAGAATCAGTGAGACCTCTGAGCTTGTTTTCCTGCAACTAGACAGTCCCATCTGGGGGTGATGGGAGACAGTGACAGATCATCAGGTATTAGATTCTCATAAGAAGTATGCTACCTAGATCCCTCGCATGCACAGTTCACAATAGGGTTTGCACTCCTATGAGAATCTAATGCCGCTGCTGATCTGATGGGGCAGAGCTCAGGGGCCAATAGGAGTAATGGGGAGTGGCTATAAATACAGATGAAGCTTCACTGGCTTTTCCACTCACCTCCTGTGCAGCCCAATTCCTAACCAGTTCGTGGCCCAGGGATTGGGGACCCCTGAGTATCCTATGCGTATTTTTTATTATTAAAATTTTTTTCCCTCAGCTTTACTGAGGTATAATTGACAAGTAGAAAATACATATTTTCAAGGTATACAGTATGATGATTTGATATACATATACGTTGTGAAATGATTACCACAATTAACACATTTATCACCTCACTTTTTTTTTTTTTTTTGAGACGGAGTCTTGCTCTGTCGCCCAAGCTGGAATGCAGTGGCGCGATCCTGGCTCACTGCAAGCTCCGCCTCCTGGGTTCACGCCATTCTCCTGCCCCAGCCTCCCGAGTAGCTGGGACTACAGGCGCCCGCCACTGCGCCCGGCTCATTTTTTGTATTTTTAGTAGAGACGGGGTTTCACCGTGGTCTCGATCTCCTGACCTTGTGATCCGCCCGCCTCGGCCTCCCAAAGTGCTGGGATTACAGGCATGAGCCACCGCGCCCGGCCTCACCTCACTTATTTACCCCATGCAGTGGGGTAAATACCAGGTCATCTTGTCTAGTATAGTATGTACTGTGTTTTGTCTTTGTGTTTATGGACTTATTGTCTTTAATTAAACTTACGGTTTCTTTGAAATGGTGAAATTTCCATTTGAGATTTTCATAAATAGCTTTCTATGAAGTCATCCTTTATTTTAAATTACAAAAATAGAATCTTTATAGACTATTACATTTTTGATGTGAGTCAGTAGCCTGCCTTTTATGTTGCTGCATCTTTACTGAATTGTTTGACACAAAGTTATTACTTACCAATATGGGTTGATAAATTAAATCCCAGACATGGTAATTAAAACTGTTAGTGTCACTGATAATTTGTTCTTCTGGCAAAACTTCACTCATACTTAACTTGTTACATGCCATGATTTAAATTTGTAGGATGCGCAGCTGAAAATTTAAAATGCATTGGTTTTTAGCTTCAGATGGTCAGAATAACATAATAGTGCAATGTTATTAATATAACAGTTATAATAGAGCTACAGCTACATAGAAATTACAAAGAATAAAACCTAGTGAATCAAGTCTACACTGTGAGGCTGAATGAAAATTCAAAAAAGATAAAGCAGCTATAAAAAAGGATGAGTTCTTGTCCTTTGTAGGGATATGGATGCAGCTGGAAACCATCATTCTCAGCAAACTATCTCAAGAACAGAAAACCAAACACCGCATGTTCTCACTCATAGGTGGGAATTGAACAATGAGATCCCTTGGACACAGGAAGGGGAACATCACACACCGGGGCCTATTGTGGGGAGAGGGGAGGGATAGCATTAGGAGATATACCTAATGTAAATGACAAGTTAATGGGTGCAGCACACCAACATGGCACATGTATACGTATGTAACAAACCTGCATGTTGTGCACACGTACCCTAGAACTTAAAGTATAATAATAAAAAAAAAGATAAATAAAACCTGCAGATCTGATAAAGGAGTAGGAGGTGAGAAACACCGAAAGTGAAAATACTTTTCCCTGCGCCGAATGTAATACCTTATTCTATGTTCTAGTGGTATTTACTGAGTACGAGTAACATGCCAGGCCTGCAAAAAGGCACTAGGCATGCAACAAAAATTGAATGTGGTCCTTGCTTCAAGGAATTAATTCCTAGTTAAAATCAAGAGATTGAAATATACCCCCAAGTAAAATATAATTAATTATTTCTGTCAGTACATAAGTATATAGGAATATTAAAAAGGATTCAGTGTGCCAAAGTGGGAGAGGCTTGATGGAGTTAACTGGCATTTCCTCTGGGTCTCTAATAGGTAAAGAGAGAAAAGAGCAGATAGCAAGGTAAACACTGAGCTGTGAAACTTACAGCACTCCTAGGCACTTAACACAGGACTAGAAGATAACTCTGAACCGTAGGTTAGTGCAGTATACTTGAACATAGAGGCTGGCATCAGTATCAGATAAAATTAACAATGAAAATGAGTATAACAGTAATAATACTGTTAGATGATTTTTTTGTTGCCTTTTATGGTCTAACAAAATTACAGATTTGTAGCATGGTATATATTAGTTTTTCTTTCGTTTTACCCTAGCTTGTTTGAATAGAAAGCTTATTGAAACATTAAGTACTAGGGAAGATGAAGAAATACACATCAGATTGGGCCTCCAAGATTGTGACTTTGACAGTCACACTTCAGAATGGGCCAGCTAAGGATACTGCCATCCCTGCTGTGATGAGAAACCATTAGGTAGTAGGAAGCTACCATTCTGCCTGTGGCTCCAATGTGCTGTCTCTCCCTCAAACCCCACCAGCAGGGTGCCTTTAGTACCAAATCTGTCTGTCTTGCCAGTGCATCTATGGTGCAACCTAAATTATACCCAGAATCTTAGATGCAAGGGAGTCTGGGAAATGTGGATTTTAACCCTGGAGACTGCCCCCTAGGTGGTGGTTGTTGGAGGGCCAGTCCGGATTAGATTTCTTGTATTTTGGAGACTGGAATTGGTTACTTGTGTCAAGTAAAAGAAACAGGATAGAATGTCAGAGTGTTAAACTGCTCAAAGGGTTTTGTGCTTTTTGTGGTAGGTAGTGTTTTTAAACTTACCATCCCCTCTTTTTCTCCATACTTAAAAAAGTAATATATAAACTTAGTAGAAAATAAAATGCAAATAATGTTATTTCCTATAATGCCATCACAGGTACATGATGTTGTTGGGGCAATGTATTTCTTATGACATGAAGTTTTAAGAAGTGTCCTTTTAGAAATTGTCAGGTAGTGTATGCAACAAAAAGTCTCCTGGGCCTCCTCTGCTTAAATACTAGACCTTTACCTGAGCACTGAGCAACTGTGTCATAATGGTGAGTTTTTTTAAGTGATTTCATCCCACTACCCAAAAGTGATCATTGATTATTTTCTGCTTCCAGTGTCTTAGTTTTCCCAAGTGAATGAATATATTATTTAATTTTTTAATTTTTTTTTTTTTTTTTTGAGACGGAGTCTCGCTCTGTCGCCCAGGCTGGAGTGCAGTGGCCGGATCTCAGCTCACTGCAAGCTCCGTCTCCTGGGTTTACGCCATTCTCCTACCTCAGCCTCCCGAGCAGCTGGGACTACAGGCACCTGCCACCTCGCCCGGCTAGTTTTTTGTATTTTTTAGTAGAGACGGCGTTTCACTGGGTTAGCCAGGATGGTCTCGATCTCCTGACCTCGTGATCCGCCCGCCTCGGCCTCCCAAAGTGCTGGGATTACAGACTTGAGCCACCGCGCCCGGCCGAATGAATATATTATTGTGTATTTGTACATTTAAGAACAAATTGTGTAGAAGGCACATATTTGGGTATAGATATTTTTATATTTAGTGTTTAGTGATAGCTTTATTCCAAAGCTTAATTTAACTTATTTCAAAATTTATACGCAGTAAAATTCACTCCTTTACAGTTTTTTACAGTTAAAGTTCTGTGAGTTTTTATTAATGCATACTCCCATAACCATCACCACAGGCTGGGTGTGGTGGGTCACACCTGAAATCTCAGCACTTTGGGAGTCTGAGGCAGGAAGATCGCTTGAGCCCAGGAGCTCAAGACCAGCCTGGGCAACATAGTGAGACTCTGTCTCTTAAAAAAAAAAAGGATAGTCTGGGCGCAGTGGCTCATGCCTCTAATCCCAACACTTTGGGAGGCCGACATGGTTGGATCACCTGAGGTCATGAGTTCGAGACCAGCCTGGCCAACATGGTGAAACCCCATCTCTACTAAAAATACAAAAAAATTAGCTGGGCATGGTAGTGCAGGCCTGTAATGCCAGCTACTCGATAGTCTGAGGCAGGAGAATCACTTGAACCCAGGAGGTGAAGGTTGCAGTGAGCTGAGATCATGCCACTGCACTCCAGCCTGGGTGATAGAGCAAAACTTCATCTCAAAAAAAAAAAAAAAAAAAAGGCTGGGCATGGTGGCTCACACCTGTAATCTAAGCACTTAGGGAGGCTGAGATGGGCAGATCACTTGAGGCCAGGAGTTTGAGACCAGGCTGGCTAATATGGCAAAACCCCATCTCTACAAAAAAATACAAAAATTAGCCGGGCCTGGTGGCACATGCCTGTAGTCCCAGCTACTTGGGAGGCTGAGGCACAAGAATTGCTTAAACCCGGGAGGCAGAGGTTGCAGTGAGCCAAGATCGTGCCACTGCACTCCAGCCTGGGTGATAGAGTGAGACTCTGTCTCCACAAACGAACAAAACTCATCACCACAATCAAGACACAATACAGTTCCATCACCTCTTCCGTCAAGTCTCCCCTTTTATAGTCAACGATACCCTAGCCCTAACCCTGGCAACCACTGATGTATGCTCCATCCCTATAGTTTTGCCTTTTTCTGAACACTGTGTAAGTAGAATCATTTAGTAGTATGTAACGTTTTAATTTGGTTTATTTTACTTAACATAATGCATCTGGTATTCATCAGTGTTGCTGCATATATCAGTAGTTCATTTTCATTACCTATTCCATTGTGTGAATGTACCACAATCAGTTTATTCATTCACCTGTTGAAGGGCATTTGAATTGTTTCTGATTTTTGATGATTATGGATAAAGTTGCTGTAAACATTTTGTATGCTAGTTTTAGTGAATGTAAGTTTTTGTTTCTCTTGGGAAATATGAGCCATGGGGTTGCTGGGTCTTACATGATAACTGTATGTCTAACTTTATAAGAAATTACCTTTGTTAGCTTTATAACATATCAGTGTAGCCAGACTGAACCACGTTTTCCAGAATTCCCTTCCCGGTATGTTGCCCTTTAGGGTGGGCCATGAGAAATTCTAGTGCAGGATTTGGAGAACAGAAGTGAAGCACCAGCCATTTTTGTAGCTCATATGTGTTCTCGTTTATCTGCTGGCCCACTTTGTTGGCATGAGGCAATGTTGGGACTGCAGTTGCTCTGTCTTCCCTAGAATCCCCCTTCGTCATCTCTGACTCCAGGGCAAGGTGTGTGTGTGTTTAGCACCATGAAGAAAGCCTTAGTTTCTGCAGAGCATGCACACCATCAGGGTCAAAGGCAGTCACTACTTACAAGGGTTTTTCCCATCCTTGTAGGCTCCAGGTTGTGCTGTCATATTTTGCTAGTTTGAATGCAATTGATACAGCCACTTTGGAAAACAGTTGGCTTATCAGTCAGGATTTAGTTAGAGAAACAGGACCACTAAAACAGATGTGGCATGATCATAGCTCACTGCAGCCTCAAACTCCTGGGCCCAAGTGATCCTCCTGGCCTCAACCTTGCACATAACTGGGACTATAGGCATGTTGTACTACCATGTCTAGCTAACTTTTTAAAAATTATTATTTTTTTATATAGATGCGGTCTCACCATGCTGCCCAGGCTGGTCTCCAACTCCTGGGCTCAAGTGATCCTCTTTCCTTGACCTCCCAAGTTGCTGGGATTACAGGCGTGAGCCACTGCACCTGACACATTATTGTCATTTTTTAAAAAGCCATTATAATAGGTTTGTAGTAGCATTTCATTTCGGTTTTAATTTGTGTTTTCCGTGAAGACTAATGATAAGCATCTTTTCATGTGTATCATTGCCCATCATATGTCCTTGATGTGAAATGGTTTTCAAAATCTTCTGCTTATTTTAAAAGAGGGCTTTTTTTGTTTGTTGATTTTGAGAGTTTGTTATGTATTTTGAATTCAAGTTTTTTTTTTGTAACATTCTGTCCTAATATGCAGCTTTTATATATTCACCTTGTACTCTGCAGCCTTGTGAATCTCTTGCAGTAGTTATAGTCGGTTTTTTTTGGTAGATTCTTTGAGACTTTCTACATAGATAGTTATGCTATCTGCACATAAAGGGCAGTTTTTGTTTTTATTTCCCATCTGTATGCCTTTTATTTTTATTTATTTTTGCCTTATTGCACTGGCTAGTATTTCCAATGTAGTGTTCAAAAGAAATGGTAAGAGCAACATCCTTTTCTGATGTTAGGGGATCTTAGGGGAAATTCATTCATTTTTTCACTATTACATGTGAGATCAACTGTAATTTGTTTTATTTTTGTATGTGTCTTTTAATGACGAGCAAATTCCTTTCTATTCTTATTTTCTGAGAGTTTTTTTAAAAAATCATGAATGATGTCAAATTTTGTAAGATGTGTTTTATGCATCAGTTGTGATTATAGGATGTTTATCTCTTTTGATAATGGTGAATAACATAGATTAACTTATGATTGTTGAAAACAACCAGTGTTCCTGGCTATCAGTTCCACTTGGTCATGAGACATTGTTTTAATAAAATGCTGAATTTGATTTCCCAGTATTTTGTTAAGCATGTTTGCATCTGTGTTTTTGAAATTTATCTTTTTGAATTGACAAACTAAGACTTAATATATGTTTATTATGTGGAGCATGTTGTTTTGAATCTATGTTAATGATTAATACAGAACTTTTCATTTCCTTTTATTGTAATATTTTTGGTTTTATTTCAGGCTAATGATGGCTACTTAGCATGAGTTGGGAAGTATTCTCTTTTCTGTTTTCTGGAAGTGTTTGTGTAAACTTATTCCTTAAATGTTTGGTTGAGTTCACTAGTGAAGTCATCTCCTTTTGGAAGGTTTTAAAACTGTGAAGTCATTTTCTTTAATAGATACAGGTCTTTTATTGTTACCTCTTTCTTCTTGAGTGATTTTGGTAGTTTGTCTTCCAAAGTATTTCTCCCTTTTATCTTAAGTTGTCTAGTTTACTATTATAAAGATGTTTATAATAGGAGTTTAGAGTATTCTCATGTTATGCTTTTATGGTCTGTAGCATGGATTTGTAGTTACATCTACTGTCTCGTTCCTGATACTGATAATTTGTGTGTTTTTTAAATCTTTTTTCCTGATCAGTCTGGCTAGGAGTTTATCAGTGTTGTTGAACTTTGCAAAAAACGAACAAACAAAGAAAACCCAGCTTTTGGTTTGATTGACTTTGCTCTATTTTCTATTTCATTGATTTCTGCTTGTATCTTTATTACTTCTTTCCTTTATATTGCTTTGGACTTAATTGCTTTTTCTTTTCCTAGTATCTTATGATTGAAGCTTAGGGCTACAGATGTGGTAACACACCCTGTAGTCCCAGCTACTTGGGCCTTGGGAAGCTGAAGCAAGAGGATCACTCGAGCCTGGGATTTTGAGGCTGCAGCATGCTGTGATCATGCCTGTGAATAGCTACTGCACTCCAGCCTGAACAGGATAGCACTACCCTATCTCAATTAAACAAACAAACAAATAAAAAAAAAGATTGAAGCTTACATCATTTATTTGAAACCTTTCCTCCAATATAAGCACTTAATGGCAGTACAACGGTGAATTCAGCTTTGCTTGAAAAACTCTGCTGTTCCTTAAAACATATTTCACATTTTATATAATTCACTTTTTTCCTTTTCTTTTTCAGTGCTGTAAAGTTGTCTCTCTATCTGATGTACCTAGTTTCTGATGAGAAGTTCCTATGATGTGATGTTTCTTTTTCTTTGTCTTCAAAATTTTCTGTCTACTTTTGGTTTTTAGCATTTTTACTTCCACAATGTGCCTGAGTGTGTTTTTCTTTGTAATTATTCTATTTATAATTCTCTGAGCATCCTAGAACTGTTTTTTTTGTTTTCCGTTAAGTTTGAATAATTCTTAGCCATTTTCTTTTTAAACATTTTTCTTTTCTTTTAAAAATTTTTATTTTTAGTTTTTGCTGGCTCATAGTAGGTGTGTGTAATTATGGGGTACATGAAATTTTTTAATTTAAATTTTTGTTTGTTTTTTTTTTTTTGGAGACGGAGTCTCTCTCTGTTGCCAAGCTGGAATGCAGTGGCGCAGTCTTGGCTCACTGCAACCTCTGACTCCCGGGTTCAAGCGATTCTCCTGCCTCAGCCTCCCGAGTAGCTGAGACTAGAGGCACACGCCACCAGCCCCAGCTAATTTTTGTATTTTTATTTAATTTAATTAGTTTATTTTTTTTTTTTGAGACAAAGTCTCACTCTGTTACCCAGGCTGGAGTGCAGTGGTGCAATCTCTGCTCACCGCAACCTCCACCTCCCGGGTTCAGGTGATTCTCCTGCCTCAGCCTCCCGAGTAGCTGGGACTACAGGCACGCGCCACCATGCCCAGCTAATTTTTTTATTTTCAATAGAGACGGGGTTTCACTGTTGGCCAGGCTGGTCTTAAACTCCTGGCTTCAAGCAGCCCGCCCGTCTTGGGCTCCCAAAGTGCTGGGATTATAGGCGACCGCCACCAGCCCCAGCTAATTTTTGTATTTTTAGTAGAGACCGGGTTTCACCTTGTTGGCCAGGATGGGCTCGATCTCCTGACCTTGTGATCTGCCTGCCTCAGCCTCCCAAAGTGCTAGGATTACAGGCATGAGCCACGACACCACAGCCTATGAAATATTTTGATACAGGTGTGCAATATGTAATAATCACCTCTTGGAACATCTCTCACACACACACACACACGCACTGAAACCTAATAGTTAGAAAACTGCATTTTAACTTCATTCCTCTTTTTAACTTTTTGTTGATTCTGTGTCTTATTGTACTATGTCTTGGAAAGTTGTAGTTATTATTTTTGATTGGTTCATCATTCAGGCTTTCTACTTAAGACTTAAGTGTAGTTTACATACCACAATTACAGTGTTAAAATACTCGATGTGTTTTTCTGTGTACTTACTATTACCAGTGGGTTTTGTACCATCAGATGATTTCCTTTTGCTCACCGACATCTGGTTTTTTTTCTGATGAAAGAACTCCCTTTAGCATTTCTAATTGGACAGGTCTAGTGTTGATGAAATCCTTCAGCTTTTGTTTGTCAGGAAGTCTTTATTTCTCCATCACGTTTGAAGGATATTTTCACTGGATATACTATTCTTGGGTAAAGGTCTTTTCCTTCAGCACTTTAAATATGTCATGCCACTCTCTCCTGGCCTGTAAGGTTTCCATTGAGAAGTCTGCTGCCAAACGTATAGGAGCTCTGTTATAAGTTACTTGTTTTTGCTGTCTTGTTGCTTTTGAGGTTCTTTCCTTATCTTTGACCTTTGGGAGTTTGATTATAACCTTATTGAATATTGATGTTGATATTTTTCTCCAGGTTTGGGAAGTTCTCTGATATTATCCCTTTGAATAATCTTCTTGCCTCTCTTTCTCTACCTCTTCTTTAAGGCCAGTAACTCTTAGATTTGCTCTTTCAAGGCTATTTTCTAGATCCTGTAGGCGGGCTTCATTGGTTTTATTCTTTGCTTTTTTCTCTCCTCTGAGTGGGTATTTTCAAATAACCTGTCTTCAGGCTCAATAATTCTTTCTTCTGCTTAATTAGTTCCACTATTAAATGACTCTGATGCATTTTTTCAGCATGTTAATTGCATTTTTAACTCAAGAATTTCTTCTTGATTCTTTTTATTTCAATCTCTTTGTTAAATTTGTCTGACAGAATTCTGAATTCCTTCTCTCTGTTATCTTGAATTTCTTTGAGTTTCCTCAAAATGGCTATCTTGAATTCTTTTTTTTTTTTGGAGACAGAGAGAGTCCTGTTCTGTTACCCAGGCTGGAGTGCAATGGCATGATCTTGGCTCACTGCAACCTCTGCCTCCTGGGTTCAAGCAATTCTCGTGCCTCAGCCTCCCAAGTAGCTGCGATTATAGACATGCATCACTATGCCTGGCTAATTTTTTTTGTATTTTTAGTAGAGACAGGGTTTCGCCACGTTGACCAGGCTGGTCTCGAACTCCTGGCCTTATGTGATCCTCCTGCCGTGGCCTCCCAAAGTGCTGGGATTACAGGCATGAGCCACTGTGCCCAGCCAGCTATTTTGAATTCTCTATCTGAAAGGTCACATGTCTCTGTTTTTCCAGCATTGGTCCCTCCTGACTTATTTAGTTTGTTTGGTGAGGTCATGTTTTCCCGGATGATCTTGATGCTTGTAGATGTTCGTTAGTGTTTGAGCATTGAAAAGTTAGGTATTTATTGTAGTCTTCACAGTCTGGGCTTGTTTGTGTCCATCCTTCTTAAAAAGACTTTCTAAAGGACTTGGGCCCCAAGCCCAATATCACTGTGGTTTTTGCAGACGCAAAGTACTCGCTTGGTGGTCTCGGATTAGATCCAGAATTCTCTGGATTACCATACAGACTCTTGTTCTTTTCCCTTTCTCTCAAAGAAATAGTGTCTCTCCCTCTCCCTCTCCCCCTCCCCCACTCCCCCATCCCCTCCCCTCCCCCACTCCTCCATCCCCTCCCCTCCCCCACTCCCCCATCCCCTCCCCCACTCCCCCACTCCCCCACTCCCCCGCTCCCCCGCTCCCCCTCCCCCCCGCTCCCCTGAGCTACCTGGAACTGGGGTGTGGTGATGCATGCCTGCCATAACTGCTCACTTGCTACCACCTATGCTAACTCAAGGCCCTAGGGCTCTACTATCAGCAGGTGCCAAAGTGAGACAGGTTTGTGTCCTTCCCTTCAGGACAGTGAGTTCCTCCAAGCCCCGGTGAGTCCAGAGATGCTGTCTGAGAACCAGAGATTGGAGTCAGAAACCTTAGAAATTTATCTGATGTTCTGTTCTACTGTGACTAAGCTGGGACTCAAACCACAATATAAAATCAATCCTGCTTTTCCTTCCCCTTTCCACAGGCAGAGGGGCCTCCCTGTGGACACCACCACCCAGCCACGATTGGGGGTGGGGGGTAGTTCTGCCAGGCCACCTCCAGTGTACACTTAAAGCCCAAGGGCTCTTCATTTCAGTCAGCTGGTGGGGAATGCTGCCTGGCCTGGGATCACCCTTCAGGGAACTGGGCTTCTCTCTGGCCCAAGACAGGTCCAGAAATGCGGTTCAGGAGCTGAGGCCTGAACCTCATTTCTCTGGGGACCTCAAGAGCCTGCTTATTCCTCTACCCCACTGTGGCTGAGCGGTACCTAAGGTGCAAAACAACAACATCCCTTTACTTGTCTATCTTCTTAAACAGAAGAAGCCTTTTACCATAGCCACCTATAGCTGGGAATGTGCTGGGTCACACCTGTAGTCAGCACATCTCAGAGCCCAAGGCCCATGGTGTACTACCTGGGCATTGCTGCTGGTTACTCGGGGCCCATGGGCTCTTTAGTCAGCAGCTGATGAATCTTGCAGGGACTGGGTCCTTCCTTTAAGGCGGCAGGTTCCGTTTTGTCCAGATGGTGTCTAGAAACGTGTCTAGGAGCTAGGACCTGCAATGGAGGCCTCACGACTCTGCCTGGGGCCCTATCCTGCTGTGGCTGAGCAGGTATCCAAGATGCAAGACAAAGTCCTCTTTACTCTTCACTTTCCATCGCTTAAGCAGAAGGAAGGAGATGTTTTTGCCCCTGAGCTGTACTGCCTGGGTTTGGGGGAGAGGTGGTGCAATCACTCCTTTAGCCACCCTGGGTGTCTCCCTAGGTCACGTGCCACCCTAAGTCCTCTGGCTCTGAGTCCAGCCCAGCCCTAGGAATTGTTTAGGAGTTGAAGTCCTTGTGTAGCTAGACTGTCTTCCAAGTTTACCTAGGTCCTCAGAGCACTTCAGCCCATGGTCACCAGGCTTGTTGAGAAACTCAAGTTCCAACCTATGGGATGGGTGATTATCTTCTGGCTAGGTCTGGTACAGATTCTCCCTCCTTGCACAGGTACTGGCCGACCCCAGCATGGGTTTATTCTCTGCTGTCACAGGGCAGCACTAAGTTCAATGTAAAGTCCCCTAGTCACTGTGATGTTCTTCCCCCATATGCACAGACTCTGGCACTGCAAGGCCTCTGCCAGGGGATGGGAGGGGGGTGGCATCAGCGATTCAAGACTGTCTGTCCTGCCCTCCTCATCACTTCTTTCAGCAGGGTGCAGTGACTCATGCCTGTAATCCCAGCACTTTGGGAGGCCGAGGCGGGCAGATCACGAGGTCAGGAGATCGAGACCATCCTGGCTAACATGGTGAAACCCTGTCTCTACTAAAAAACAAAAAAATTAGCGGGGCGGGTTGGCGGGCGCCTGTAGTCCCAGCTGCTTGGGAGGCTGAGGCAGGAGAATGGTGTGAACCCGGGAGGCAGAGCTTGCAGTGAGCCGATATCGTGCCCCTGTACTCCAGCCTGGGCGACAAAGTGAAACGCCAAAAAAAAAAAAAAAAGAAAGACTGTCTCTCCTACCCTCCTCAATGCTTCTTTCAAGGATATGCAGAGACCAAATGACACACAGTCGTAGCTGCCATCTTTGGAAGCTGAAGTAACTCAGGCTAAAGCTATTTAAATACCGTTTCTAAAATAGTGCTGCAGCCTCACCTGTAGCTTGAGAACTTTCCTGAGTAAGTCATGAAATGTTATTAGGGCTGGTCACGGTGGCTCATCTGTGATCCTAGGACTTTGGGAGGCTGAGATGGAAGGATTGCTTGAGCCTAGGAGTTCGAGACCAGCCTGGGCAACATAGGGAGACCCCCAACTCTACAGAAAATAATAAAAAATTAGCCGGGCATGGTGTCACACCTATAGTCCCAGCTGAGGAGGCTGAGGCAGGAGGACCACTAGACCCTGGGAGGTTGAGACTGCAATGAGCTATGATCATGCCACTGCACTGCAGCCTGGGTGACCCTGTCTCTTAAATAAAAAGAGAAAGAAATGTTATCAGTTATGATGTTTATATTTTTTAGTAAAATTTATAAATGGAATGAGAAATGGAATGTATTGTGTTAGAGTCTCTTACTGAATATGACTTGTTTGGGGTACCGTTTCCTAAGGATTAATTTTAAATTTCTCAAATATTCTAGAATGAATCTTCCATATGGATATTTGCTTCATTATTTTAAAGAAGTGGTTTTTAAGGATCAGGTGTGATGGCTCACACCTGTAATCCCAGCACTTTGGGAGGCCGAGGTAGGCAGATCACCTGAGGTTAGGAGTTGGAGACCAGCCTGGCCAACATGGTGAAACCTTGTCTCTACTAAAAATACAAAAAATTAGCCGGGCATGGTGGCATGTGCTTCTTTCTAATCCCAGCTACTTGGGAGGCTGAGGCAGAATTGCCTGAACCCAGGAAGCGGAGGTTGCTGTGAGCTGAGATTGGGCCACTGCACTACCTGGGCAACAAAGTGACAGTCTTTCTCAAAAAAAAAAAAAAAAAAAAAAAAAGTGGTTTTTAAAGGAAAGTACTTTCTATAGTAGCTTATTTTCATCTCATTTTATTGCATGTTAACATAGATGATATATTGATTTTTTTTTTTCAGCTTCCTTGGAAATCATTGACTAGCATCATTGAATATTATTACATGTGGAAAACTACTGACAGATATGTGCAACAGGTAATTTTTTTCCTATTGCTACCAATGTGGTTGCATTAAAATTAACTTTGTTTATATTTTAATATTTTTTAGCAATGTACTAATTTTAAATTTGTTTACCTTACTTTTTCCAGACTACTTTAAACTATACGATTTCATATCTTTAGGATATTATTTAAGATTTTAATCTTAATATTTCCTTGATTTCAGCATGAATTACGATAAATATTTTGGAGAGATACCACTAGAGGGGCATTATTTTTCTTGCATTTGACTGGTACTTCATCTCTTTGTAGTTCATGGCACTGATCAAAGATGTGATGCTAACACAAACCTCTTGAACAAGTTATTTTTATGAAGAATTGAGAATTTAGACCAATGTCATCAGCCATATAATTAGATATATTTTTAAAGATCTTCTGAAAATTCTTTACATGGCATTTGTGTGGCTATACCCCCGAAATCCTTGACCATAACTGTAGTAGTCTTACTAGTGTGGTGTTTTGGTACTGTACATAAACTTTTTCTTAAATTTAATTTTTGAGTCCTTAAATATCCTAAATTCAGGTAACTCTCAATTACTTATTTTTTAAATAATATTACCTCTGGGGAATGGTACATTTTCCCAAAGTGACATCAGCCAATACTTGTGTTATATTTGTATAGGCACATATTAGAACTGATAAAGAAGCAAATATATTTAACACAGACATTATTTTTCCTATATATGTAGGTTATACAGTGGCAAGTATTAGATGCTATAAAAAAATTTTATGACTCACTTTTAAAATATCATAGTGAGCTGGGTGTGGTGGTGTGCACCTATATTCCCAGCATTTTGGGAGACCAAGACAGGAGGATTGCTCAGCCCAGGAGTTCATGTCCAGCCTGGGCAACATAACAAGACCCCATCTCTAAAAATAAATGAAAAATTGAAAACAAAAAGTACCATGGTGAATTGTTGAGGTCACGAATAGTGAATAGATACTCAAGGCTTGTTGAAAAATATAATATAATTCAGAAAGTGCTTATTATGAACAACTTAGGTATAGATCAAGACCATGTAGTCTGGAAACCTGTGTTATTAAATGAAAAAAGAGTCTCTAAAGATGGAGATGATGGTATCAAGGATGGTTGAAAAGTAGATAATATTCTTTCCAAAAATTTCAACCCTGTTCTAAAAGTTTCAAGTTGTCCCCCTAAGTATTTCTGTTTTCTCCTCATTGGGAAAATAGAAGATAGCCTTATATTCTGGTTTGTCTAATTTTTGGACATCAACCATATGTTATTTTGCTTCTCTATTTGCCTACACTATCATGTTGGTCAGTGTCTGGATTTGATTATATAATCTCCTTCCCATTCCTTTCCCTACATGTGGCTCCTAATTGTTTCCAGTAAAATAAGTTCAGCTGAGGTTTAAAGTTTAATGCGTATCTCCCAACATTTGAGAATAAATGTTTATTTAGTTCTACTTAGAATAGCCACAGTCACTCCTCTTGCCTGGATTTTGAAAACAAATAATCTCTGAATATTTTTCTAAAAGCAGAGAGAGAGAGAGAGAGAGTATGTGTGTGTGTTTTCTTCTAGAAAGGCAGATAAGTAGTAAAGTAGAAACTAAATTTGAAAAGTAAAAATTTTTAAAGTTCCTGTTTATTCACTCATAGAGGAATGGAAAATGGAGTTGCTCATTGCTTTATTTTTTAAAATCTATGCCTAAAATGGTATTGTACCACAGAACCTAGTGACTTTTCTTAGACATTATTGCAGTTTAAGAATATGCATATGAAAGAAAAGCTTATCTTAAAATTGTAATTTTTGAATTACACTTTAATACATATTTTCTTGTGAATTTTTAAGACAATGAACAATAGTAATAATTAGGCATTGCATGTAAAATGTTTTATTCATCTTTTGAATTAGAAACGTCTAAAAGCAGCAGAAGCTGAGAGTAAACTGAAACAAGTATATATCCCAACTTAGTAAGTAATTGAAATCTTTTAAAATATTTGTTATGGTCTTAATTTTGTCATTGCAGAATATGTCATTTTGTTCAGTTTCAGCAAAATTTGAACTTTCGTGTATCTTCCTTCTACAAAGCATGAGACTTACTATTATACCAGTACAATAAAAAGGAACCAGTGAGAGAAACCTGAAATAGTCTAACCTAAAGAATAGAGGAAGAAATGTACTATATACTATACTTTTATCAAATCAAAGCTGCAGGGAAAGTGTCAGAAAACCTATGAAACGCTGTATTATTTGAAGCAAATGTGTTTCAGAAAGCTAGCAGCTTTTCAAACTATAGATTTTGTTTGGGTAATGCATACTGCTCTTCGGAGGTTTGTTGTTTATTTGAGGATTTTTACATTGTTTTCTTGGTTCTAATGGCAATTAGAACCATACTTGGTAAATGTGTGATAAATAATGGAGAGGTTTTTATTTTTTTGTGTGTCTAGTGTTCTATCATTATTATACTTTGAATTCAGAAATCATTGTCGTCCCAAAATGAATGCCATTTTTTTTTCCATTTGCTTTGTTTTAAATGAGGCTGGGCGTGGTAGCTCATGCCTATAATCCCACCACTTTGGGGGACCTCGTTTCTGCAAAAAATTTAAAAGAAATATAAATTGCTGTATTCTTCTGTTGAGATTTTCAGAGTTTGCTTATTCATTTGTTCAGGAAGAATTGGTTTATGAAGCACCACGTGTATATTATTCTATCCTAGATTCTTTTAGGATTAAAATGAAATTTATTGCACAATTCTATGTGCTGCTCCAAGCCTTTTCTCCCTCTTCAACCTATTTACAGTTGCTTAATAACTAGCCTTTTGTTTCCGGAATTTTGATATTTTGTATAATACATGTTTTTATATACATATAGGAGGCCTCATAGACAATGAGTGGTGATCTTTCATATTGATCTTTTACCTCAAGGCAGATAACTCTGGTTTGATTTTAAGAACATGTAATTTTTAGAGTCTGTAATTTTTATTAAGAATTGTAATAGCCCATCTGCAGAGTGGTTTTCTAATTCCTTCTAAATCATATATTTTATATGATGAATTTATAAAAGAGCCACTCCTCAAATAAAATACTCGTGTGTCTTAGATTTTCAAAAGCAAGCATACCAGCTTTCTTATACTTCAAAGTGCTGCCACCTTGAAATAATACATTTAACTAGTTTTGACCAAGTAACCCAGATAATTGTTTCCATTTGGCTTTACTTTGACCTTGGAGTCAATGTAATCTAAGTCAGGGATCCATAAACTATAGTCTCAAGCCAAATCTGACCTACTGCTTGTTTTTGTGAATAAAATTTTGCTTTATTTTTGTTTTGTTTTGTGAGATGGGGTCGTCTTGCTCTGTCACCTTGGTTTAAGTGCAACGGTGCAATCATGGCTCACGGCAGCATCAACCTCCCAGGCTCAAGTGATCCTCCCACCTCAGCACCCCCAAGTAGCTGGGACTACAGGCATGCACCACCACACCCGACTAATTGATTTTTTTGTAGAGACAGTGTCTCCCTATGTTACCTGGGAGTTCTCATGAATAGTGGAAATTGATTTTAAACAATGAAGAGTCATGGTCAGGTTAGCACTTTAAGATCACCTGCTATATGTTGGGAAATGGTTTGAAGAAGAGGACTAAGAGTAGATGCAGGGGGACCAGTTATGAAGTTCTTGGAGAGGAAAGATAACACTAGCTTGACCTGGAGTAGTA